>NC_063335.1:928511-983976 GCF_021869965.1 Rhincodon typus
AGGAAGCTTCAACTCCATTGAAAATTAGGAAAAAAGTTAAAGGGAAGGAGAACTCAAGAGCTGTTAGTAATGGAGGTAATAGGACGCAAAAAGAAGGTGCAAAAACTGGCATAAGGGCACTGTATCTGAATGCTCGGAGCATTCGAAACAAGGTGGATGAGTTGACAGTGCAAATCATGGCAAATGGGTATGATTTAGTGGCCGTTACAGAGACATGGTTACAGGATGGTCATGACTGGGAGTTAAATATCCAGGGGTATCAAACTGTTCAGAAGGACAGACAGGAAGGTAAGGGAGGTGGTGTTGCTCTGATTTTTAAGCATGATATCAGGGCAGTAGTGAGAGATGATATAGGTTCTACTGAACAAAACGTTGAATCCATGTGGGTCGAAATTAGGAATAGCAGGGAGAAGAAGTCACTGATAGGTGTGGTCTATAGGCCACCAAATAATGACATTGTGGTGGGGTGGGCAATAAACATAGAAATAGCTAATGCATGTAAAAATGGTACAGCAATTATCATGGGGGATTTTAATCTACATATCGATTGGTCAAACCAGGTCGGTCATGGCAGCCTTGAGGAGGGGGTTCATAGAATGCATCCGCGATAATTTCCTTGAACAATATGTAATGGAACCTATGAGGGAGCAAGCTATCCTAGATCTAGTCCTGTGTAATAAGAAAGGAATAATTAATGATCTCACAGTTAGGGATCCTCTCGGAAGGAGCGATCACAGTATGGTCGAATTGAAAATACAGATGGAGCGTGAGAAGGTTAAATCCAGTACCTATGTCCTGTGCTTAAACAAAGGAGACTATGAAGGAATGAGGGAGGAGTTAGCTAAGGTAGAATGGGAGCAAAAAGTCTTTATGGTGGGTCAATTGAGGAACAGTGGAGGACTTTCAAAATGATTTTTCACAGTGCTCAGCAGAAGTATATTCCAGTGATAAGGAAGAACTGTCGGAAAAGAGAGAGCCAGGCATGGATGTCTAAGGAAATAATGGAAAGTATCAGATTGAAAAGAAAACATACAAATAAAGCAAAGAGTAGTGGGGAACGAGTAGACTGGGAAATCTTTAAAGGCCAACAGAAAGCCACAAAAAAAGTTATAAAGAAAAGTAAGATAGATTATGAGAGTAACCTAGCTCAGAATATAAAAACAGGCAGCAAAAGTTTCTATAAATATGTAAATCATAAAAGAGTGGCGAAGGTAAACATTGGTCCTTCAGAGGATGAGAAGGCCAATTTAACAACTGGGAATGAGGAAATAGCCGAGACATTAAACAGTTATTTCGTGTCGGTCTTCACAGTAGAAGAAACAAATAACATGCCGAAAACTGATGGCAAGAAGGTTATAGCAGGTGAGGACCTAGAAACTATCGTCATCACTAAGGAGGCAGTGCTGGGCAAGCTAATGGGGATAAAGGTAGACAAGTCTCCTGGCCCTGATGAAATGCATCCCAGGGTACTAAAAGAGGTGATGGGGGAAATAGCAAATGCACTAGTAATTATTTACCAAAATTCACTGGACTCTGGGGTGGTTCCCGCAGATTGGAAAACAGCCAATGTGACGCCACTGTTTAAAAAAGGAAGTAGACAAAAAGCAGGTAACTATAGGCCAGTTAGCTTAACTTCGGTAGTGGGGAAAATGCTTGAATCTATTAAGGAAGAAATTGCAAGACATCTGGATATAAATTGTCCCATTGGGAACACCCAGCATGGGTTCATGAAGGGTAGGTCATGTTTAACTAATTTGGTGGAATTCTTTGAGGACATTACTTGCATGGTGGACAATGGGGAACCTGTGGATGTGGTGTATCTGGACTTCCAGAAGGCATTTGGCAAGGTGCCACACCAAAGGCTGCTACATAAGATAAAGTTGCACGGTATTACAGGTAATGTATTGGCATGGATCGAGGATTGATTGACCAGTAGAAAGCAAAGAGTAGGGGGTAAATGGGATAACAAGGTGTAGAGCTGGATGAACACAGCAGGAAGGCTGACGTTTCGGGTCTAGACCCTTCTTCAGAAAAAGGTTGGTTGGCGGTCAGTGGCTAGTGGTGTGCCTCAGGGATCAGTGTTGGGACCGCAATTGTTTACAATTTACATAGATGATTTGGAGTTGGGGACTAAGTCTGGTGTGTCAAAATTTGAAGATGACACTAAGGTGAGTGGTAGAGCAAAGTGTGCAGAAGACACTGAAAGTCTGCAGAGGGATATAGATAGTCTAAGTGAGTGGACAAAGGTCTGGCAGATGGAGTACAATGTTGATAAGTGTGAGGTCATCCGTTTTGGTAGGAATAACAGCAAAATGGACTATGTTTTAAATGGTAAAAAATTGCAGCACGCTGCTGTGCAGAGGGACTTGGGTGTCCTTGTGCATGAATCGCTGAAAGTAGGATTGCAGGTGCAGCAGGTAATTAAAAAGGCAAGTGAAATTTTGTCTGCCATTGCTAGAGGAATGGCGTTTAAAAACAGGGAAGCTATGCTGCAGCTGTATAGGGTCCTGGTGAGGCCACACCTGGAGTACTGTGTGCAGTTTTGGTCTCCTTACTGGAGAAGGGATATACTAGCACTGGAGGGGGCGCAGAGGAGATTCACTCGGTTGATTCCAGAGTTGAGAGGGTTGGATTATGAGGAGAGACTGAGTAGACTGGGATTATACTCAGTGGAATTCAGAAGAATGAGGGGAGATCGTATAGAAACATATAAGATTATGAAGGGAATAGATAAGGTGGAGGCAGGGAGGTTGTTTCTGCTAGCAGTTGAAACTAGGACTAGAGGGCATTGCCTCAAAATAAAGGGAAGCAGATGGAGGACTGAGGTCAGGAGGAACTTCTTCACCTGTGAATCTGTGGAATTCCCTGCCCAGTGAAGCGGTTGAAGCTACCTCGCTGAATGTTTTTAAGGCAAGGCTAGATAAATTTTTGAACAGTAAAGGAATTAAGGATTATGGTGTGCGGGCGGGTAAGTGGAGCCGAGTCTGAAAAAGATCAGCCATGATCTTATTAAATGATGGGGCAGGCTCGAGGGGCTGGATGGCCTACTCCTGTTCCTAGTTCTTATGTCCTTATGTTATTAGCATGAACCTTAGAAATGAGATGTCACTGTTCAATTATAACACCATTTCACCTGATTGATCCTAAACTACAAAATAATTGTTGTGGTTGGTTTGCTCGCCAAGCTGGTTCACTAGTTTGCAGATGTTTCATTAGCCTGCTGGGTCACATCATCAGTGCAGCTTCCAATGAAGTGCCGTTGTGTTTTCCCACCTGGTAGATAAACTCTAATGTCCATTGGATTTGATTACCTCATTTCCGATTTTCCTTCGCAGTGGTGTATATATAGGGTTTAGTGCTATGTGTTTGTTGATGGCCTTCTTGGCGGAGAACCAGGCCTCTAGGAATTCCCGTGCTTGTCTCGGTTTGGCCTGTTCAAGGATCCTGGTGTTGTCGCAATCAAACTGGTGGTTCTCCTTATCCACGTGAACATAGATGAGTGAGTATTGGTTGTGGCTTTTTGTTGCTAGTTGGTGTTTATGTGCTCGTGGCCAATTTTCCTCCTGTCTATCCAATGTAATATGTTTGTCACAGTCCTTGCATGGAATTTTGTATATTACGTTGGTTTTGTCCATAGTGGGTAAGGGGTCTTTGGTTCGAGTTAGCAGTTGGTGTAGGATTGACTTGGATTTGTGTGCTACTCTGATGCCCAATGATCATATGAGTCTTGCAGTCAGTTCGGATATGTTCTTGATGTATGGTAGCGTGATGAATGTGTTAGGGTGTGCAGTATCTTCCTGTTGTTGTTCGTGTGATAGGCATCGTCGTATCCAGTTGTTCGGGTATCAGTTGTCCTTAAATACTTGGTGGAGGTACTCTTCTTCCTTTTGGCGTAGTTCCGGGTTGCTGAAGTGTGTTGTCACTCATTTAAATAGTGTTTTCATGCAACTTCATTTGTGGGTGTTTGGGTGGCTATTGTTGAAATTCATTACTTGGTCAGTGTGTGGCTTATCTGTGTACCTTGGTCAGAAACTCCCCATTGTTCCTGTGTTCTACCATGATGTCTAGGAATGGGAGCTGTTTGTTCTTTTCCTCTTCCCTGGTGAATTTGATGCCGCTGAGAGTATTGCTTAATATTTGGTGTCTCCTCTAGTTTGGTCCGTTTGATGATGACGAAAGCGTTGTCCACATTAAGGATCCATAGTTTGGGTTGGATTTGCGGAAGGGCCATGTTTTCAAGTTTTTTGTTAATTCATTCATGGGATGAGGGCATCGCTGGCCAGGCAGTATTTATTGCCCATCCCTAATTGCCCAGAGGGCATTTAAGAGTCAACCACATTGCTGTGGGTCTGGAGTCACATGTAGCCCAGACCAGGTAAGGATGACAGTTTCCTTCCCTAAAGGACATTAGTGAACCAGTTGCGTTTTTCCAACAATCGACAATGGATTCATGGTCATCATTAGATTCTTAATTCTAGATATTTATTGAATTCAAATTCCACCATCTGCCGTGGCAGGATTCGAACTTGAGTCCCCAGAACATTATCTGGGTCTCTGGATTAACGGTCCAACAATAATACCACTAGGTCATCGCCTCCCCTTAGGCAGGGTCTCTGCTATTAGTCTGCAGATAGGTGACCCCCACTGGTGTCCCGTTGATCTGTTCATAGATTTGGCCATTAAAGGTAAAGTGGGTCATGAGGCATAGGTCCAGTAGTTTCAGGATGTTGTCTGTGGAGATGGTGTCACTTGGGGCTCGTTCTTTTAGTAGTATTGCTAGTGTTTCTCTTGACAGTGGTATGTCAATCGATGTGAATAGGACGGTAACGTTAAATGACACCATGGTCACATCATCGTCTATTCTTATGTTCTTGTGGGATTTGAGGAACTCCTGGGCTGAGTGGATTGAGTGGATTGAGTGGAGTGACTTGCTGATGAAGTGCTTTAGTCTTCATTGTAACTCCCTGGATAACCTGTGTTGGTGTGCTTGGGATTATTTTATTACCCAGTTCCAATGTTGGATCTATTTGCACTTGCCAGAATGTGTTCAAACTATGGATCCAATACGTGGACGACACTTTAGTCATCAAATGGACCAAACTAGAGGAGACACACCAAATAATAACAGCACTCTCACCAGCAAATTCACCAGGGAAGAGGAAAAGAATGAACAGCTCCCATTCCTGGACGTCACGGTAGAACGCTGGGCCAACGGGGAATTCCTGACCAAGGTACACAGAAAAGCCACACATACTGACCAAGTACTGAATTTCAACAGTAACCACTCCAACACCCACAAACGAAGTTGCATGAAAACACTATTTAAATGAGTGACAACACACTGTAGTAACCCAGAACTATGCCAAAAAGAAGAGTACCTCCACCAAGTATTTAAGGACAACTGATACCCGAACAACTGGATACGACGATGCCTATCACACGAACAACAACAGGAAGACACTGCATGCCCTAACACACTCATCACGCTACCACACATCAAGAACATATCTGAACCGACCACAAGACTCATTCGACCATTGGGCATCAGAGTAGCACACAAACCCAAGTCAATCCTATGCCAACAGCTAACTCAAACCAAAGACCCCTTACCCATTATGGACAGAACCAACATAATATACAAAATTCCATGCAAGGACTGCGACAAACTACATTGGACAGACAGGAAGAAAATTGACCACAAGAGTAAGTGAACATCAACTTGCAACAAAAAGACATGACCAATACTCACTCATCTCCATTCACATGGAAAAGGAGAACCACCAATTCGATCGGGACAACATCAGGATTCTAGGAAAGGCCAAACCGACACAAGCATGGGAATTCCTAAAGGCCTGGGTTTCCACCAAGAAGGCCATCAACAAACACATAGAACTAAACCCTATATATACACACCACTGCGAAGGAAAATCGGAAATGAGGTAATCAAATCCAATGAACCCCAGAGTTTAAATACCAGGTGGGAAAACACAACGGCACTTCATTGGAAGCTGCACTGATGATGTGACCCAGCAGGGTAATGAAACATCTGCAAACTAACGAACCAGCTCGGCAGTCCGCCAACCACAGCACCCACAACCCGAGCTACAAATCTACTCAAGAATCTACAAAATAATTTTACTTCCCACATTGTTTTTATTTTGGAGCCAATTTTCTCCTGTTCTTTCTCCTGAGTGGGTATGTTTCAAAATGGATCTATACAGAGCACCCACTTAACCATGGAGATCCTGCTCTCATCCAGATGTCTGTGCATATGCATAATCCACATAAAACAACGGATGATAATGTTTAAATTGCACCAGCACAGTTGGGTCCCTCTTTCTCATAAAAGGTGACTGAGACATTATATCATCACATTGGGTTAGACTGGATATACAGCAAGATACTGTCCAAACAGTTCATACCGGTGTTTGATGTTCCACTCAAGCCTCTGCCCAATTTTCTTGGTTGCCTGACCTTCCCTTAAATGCATCTTACTGCGCGCTATCTATTGACACCGCTCCCTGTGATGGCAAGTTCCACATTCTCACCACAAGGTTTCTTCTGAATTCCCTACAGAATTTTTTGGAAACTACTTTATATCAATGGCAAGCAGTTATGAACTTCCTCACAAAAGGGAACATGCTCTCTCAATTTCCATAGCATAATTACAGCACAGATCATGAATTGACCCTGGGGCTTGCAGGACTACAAAGCTGGTAATGTCAAAGAATGCTTGCTTTCTTTATTCACTAAACCATCAAGAAAACTCCCCTCCATTTCAGTTCACGTGGTATGCTGTTCATATGTCTTAACTGAATTTTTTTGAAAAATTACAATATAACTCCTATTATGCCAGAAAAATCAAATGACTTGATAAATGAAAATATACTAATCTAAGCACTGTATTTACTAAACAAAAGAACTTGCATTTCTGTGGCAATTTTCACAATCTCAGTGTCCCAAAGCACTTTATAACCACACAGCAAGTTCCCACTTAAAGCAATACGAAAGTGAGCTAATAATCGGTTTGATTGGTGGGTAAACACTACCCAATAGAGTATGCAGATTTTATAATACTGATTGTATAGTACTTTTATCAGAACTTCACTGCACTCCTTCAAATGAATGTCATGGGAGCTTGTACGCTCACCTGAGAATACAGTAGGAGTCTAGGTTTAACTTAGTGTATTCAAAAGGCAGTATCACCAACAGTGCCTCTCCTTTAGTTTGAATTAGGAGCCAGGGCCTTTATGGACTCAAATCACCAAAGTGGCATTTTAGCTCAAGTTTCTGACTCAGAAGCAAGAGTACTGCCCACTAAGCCAGCGTCAACAAGTATTGAACAATCACATACAAAATACTGTTTCGAACTGTGCCTGTTTTTTTCAAATGATATATTCTAAATTTATTTATAATATCTGCTTAAAATTAAATACAGTTTTTAACTAAAGCAACTATAGTCAAAGTTAATTACATACTGGTTCCTTTGGCATTTCTACATAACCTCTCGAGTTATTATTTCAGCAGGTAACAGTAAACTTTACAGATATAGTCTGGTCAATTACTGCCCCAACAGTGTACTCTGTTATAGCGTATTCAAGCAGCACTTACTACGAATAATAATAATCCGTGCACTGATGCTCAGCTTGCATTCCACTAGGATCACTTGGCTCTTGATCCCATTACAGTATTGGTCCAAACATGGACAAAGGGCTGAATTTCAGAGGAGATGCAAGGGTACCTACTCTGGAATCACAGCAACACTTGGCTCAGGGTGGCATCAGGAAATGGAAATCAAGGAGTCAACTTTGCACTGGTTGGAATCCTACTGAACAATGATAGACATATGTAACATATTATAATAGGGGAATTTGGATTTTTAAAATACAACTGCAGGGATTTTGGTTTCAGGTCTGTGAAGATAATATTTTTCAAAAAATGGTCAGAAAGTCATTCGAACAATAACCTAAATACATCATTTCCAAGAAAGCAAACAATTGAATTAAGGGCCTAGCAGAATTCTGTCGCATTAATCAATTCAAAGTTTATGCTGCTGGCACTAACTGAGTTTTGTTTAGTTTGAGTTCAATTCAGAACAATATTTTTCTTCAAGCAGGAAGATAGTGTTTTTAGTTTAGAAGAATTTTCATCATCGGAAAAGAATTTTAAATTTGTAAAGTCTCTAAGCTGAGGCAATTTGTACAGAAGTTTTAAGTTGTTAGAACTTAAGAGGTTTAGGTCGTCAATACTGTAGGGAGAATTGAGCAAACAGAACGGAGTTGAGATAGAAGAAATTTCTCTAGGCCAAGTCTCTGTAAAAAGGAAACAGTTAAAGCTTTGTTTTGCAGTTTATGTTAAGATTTTTCTAAACTGTCTCATAGCATTTTTCTGTTTTATTTTAGTAATAGGCTCCTATTCTTGTATCATAGAATATTGGCATTCTTGTGTGAATATGTTCAGTGACTCACCACCACAGTAACAAACTGCAAAAATTAAATTTATGATCTATCAAGCCAAGTTCCACACTACTACCTGACTTGTTTAGTATTACCATCAGCTGTGATCATAACACTAACACAAAGGAAGATGGTTGTGAAGATTGAAGGTCAATTATCTCAGACCTAGGGCATTCTGCAGGGACTCCTCGTGGTAGTGTCTTAAACACAACAATTTTCAGCTACTTCAATCAATAATATTTCTTTCCTTAAAGCTAGAATTGAGAATGCTCACTGATAACTGCACAATATTCAGTAACATTTGCGGTCTGTCAGATATTGAAGCGGTCCTTATCTACATGTAGTAAGCAGAGACAACAAGGTGCAGAGCTGGATGAACACAGCAGGCCAAGCAGCATCATAGGAGCAGAAAGGCTGATGTTTCTGGCCTAGATATTTTCTGATGAAGGGTCTAGGCCCGAAATGTCAGCCTTTCTGCTCCTATGACGCTGCTTGGCTTGCTGTGTTCATCCAGCTCTGCACCTTGTTGTCTCGGATTCTCCAGCATCTGCAGTTCCTACTATCTCTACATGTAGTAAAACCTGGATAGTATTCAGGCTTGGACTGATAAACAGAAGCAATGTCCATGCTATCCAAGTGCCATGACATGTCAAACTCCAACATGAAAGAAACCAACCACCTTCCCTTGACATGCAATGATTTTGCATCTCTGAATCCCACACTACCAACAACTTGAAATTACCATTAAGCAGTACATAAACTGCTACAATAATGCCACGAGCTGGCCAACAGTATGGAAGCTAGCAACAAATAACTCAGTTCCTGACTCCCAAAAGCCTATCCACAATCTACAAGGCACCAATCACGAGTGTGGTTCCATATACTCCACTTGCCTGGATGAATGCAGCTCCAACAATACTGTGGAGGCCAGACAGCATCCAGAACAAAGCAGATGACTGAATTTGCATCATATACACCACATTAACACTCTCACCCTCCACCACTGCAGTGATAGCAGCATGTACCATCTACAAAAATTCACTGTAGCAATTCACCAAGGCTCCTTGCAAACCCACAGCGTTACTTGACCTTTACCACACAGAAGAACAAGAGGAACATAGGCACAACACCCACTGCAAGTTTCTCTTCAAGTTATAAAAGACCATATATTTTCTTCTTTGGAATAATAAATCCTGAAATGGAAGTTGGACTGCCATAACTAAAATACCATGACAGTTTTGCAACTTAAAAAATAAAGTGCTGTATATATTGTTGAGCTATGCAATACAATGTTGAAGCAGTAAGAGGTTCAATTCAAGGCAGAGTAGTACCAAGAACATTTTGAGAAAAGAAAATTTTGCCTGACAACAGTTGTCGGATTAGTTGAGCTGCAATGTGTTAAAATGTTGCAAGTGCCATCAAAAGCAGAGGAGGAGAAACTTCCAGTGCCTGCAGACAGAAAGAATCAATTTTGCCCTCTCTTACTCTCCAGAAAAAAAAACAGGAAAGCTGAAAATAAAGAAAGAATTCATGCAAGAAAAACCCAGGTCCACCTGAACAACTGCCAAATTGAAGAACAACTGTCACCCTACTAGCAACAATAATCATCACACATTAAATCAAAAAGATCTGTGAGAAAATAACTTTCCACATGTGGTCTGGAATTTTAGCCATCAGAATTTTGTTCACCTTGTTCTATATTCTTTTCCCATCATTAGTGTATGTTAAACTGTTTATCTTTTGCCTATACTGTGATTGTATGTGTGTGCATAGTTGGAGCTTTGAAGGGAGTATGACATAATCGCCATCAAGCAACACACCAATCTCTCACTGTCATTCGGTCAAAATCCTCAAGTACCATTTTTAACAACACTATTGTGTGTATTTCCCCATGTCCCAACCACCCTATCGACCGCGGTGATTCAAGAAACATAGAAGGAAAGTTAGGAATGATCGATAAATGCGAGACCCAAATCCCATGTTTGAATTAGAAACAAAAGAAAAATCAAGCCGACATTGATGTTGATAAGGATAGAAGTGAGCTACAGCTTTGACACCCTGGTTGACCTGAAAGATAAGACAAATGGTGTCAGGATTTTATGACCAACATTGAAAACAGAAATAGTTACATGTCACTTCATCAATGAGGTTGGAAACCAAATAAAATGATATTCGCAATCTAAACCAACATTCTGCAGGATGAGCTATCACATGCACTTGGTAAAGCAAAGTCATACCATAAAACTTGAAAATGACATTTTGAAAGTCATCCCTCATTGAAGGAGGGTTTGAGCAAACAAAACAAAGTGTATTGATTTCCTATAGTAAAGCATGCTAGTCCAGCCTTCCATTTATGCACTTTTGTCGAAGGCATTCATCATTATAAGCTGGATTTAAAACGTTGAGAGAGGTTTTTTTTTAGAAAGGCAGACTGCCACTTTAATTTATTGGGCAGAGTTTCCACCATTCAACTTTAGGAATTCTCTTGTGAACTGATTTATTAGCGACTCTCTTCTAATAAATGCCTTGATTGCCTCGAACTAACTTGATTGTTGGGATTATTTAATGGCTTGGATGAGTCGTGGGGAAAAAAGAACAAACATTACTGGGCAGTTTCCATCTTGTCCCCATGGCTGAACAAAGCATACAGCAATCTCAAGCAACATTTACTCAAGCAACGACAACCGTAGGGGGGTCAGTAGTTCTTCTGAACACTACCTGCAATTACATCATTCATTACAGCTTGGAGAGAAGCTGCTAACCTACCAAAAAGCACTCGCAAGATAAGCAGCCATCACATCAAGTGTGGGTGCCAAGAATCTATGCCCCTGAGTATACATGGCAGAAATTGTGCAGCACCTGGCTGACATTATGCGCAAATCGGTGACATTTATATTTGATTAGCACAAATTTTATCTGCAGTAAAAATATGAATATAAAGTGTATTCAATTGTAAATGTGACATCTCAGAAAATTAATCTGAATGAATCTCAACTTTTCAGAGATTTCCCCTGCTTTGATAAGGCAGAGGGGTTAAAGCAAATTGAGAAAGAATGAATGCAGTAAAGTTGATGAGCATTTATAGTGAGGACATAAAAGAAGGAAAGAGCAGGTCTGCAGTTCTCAGGTCAGGCCTGCATGGAAGATACTAATTTGTATCTGAACCCAAGAGTGAAATTGCATTGTTGGAACAAGTCTGTGGAGGAAGAAGTGGACCCACAGTTGGATGGAGGTGATTATAAGACCTAGAAGCAGATGCAGGCCATTCAGCCAGAGTCTCTTTGCTATTCAATGTGATCACGGCTGATCTGATAATTGTCAACTCCACTTTCTTGCTTTTTCCCCATCATTCTTGATTCCCTGCCCGATTTAAAAATCTCTCAGTCATGAATATAAAGATCCAACCCATGAACATTTCCTGTACTTACAAATGACTATAACTATCCTGCATCGTTTTCCAACTTGCTTAAAAATCAACTTGTAAACAGAGTTGAGAATGGAAACCAGGGACTGCATGTACTAAATGACTCAGTCTCAACAGCCCTCTGCAGTACAGAATTCACTATCCTCAGAGAAGAAATTCGTCCTCATCTCTGTCTTAAAATGGGTGACCCCTTATTCTGAGATTATGCCCTCTGGTCCCAAGATCTCCAACAAGAGGAACCAACCTTTCTGTTTCACCCTGTTGAGTCCCCCATGAATCTTCTATGTTTCAATAAGCATACCTCCCATTCTCTAAACTCCAATGATACTGGTTCAAGTTGCTCAATGTCTCCTCAGAAGACAGTCCCTCCATAGTCGGGATCAACCTACTGAATCTTCTCTGGACTGATTCCAATGCCAGGATTTCTTTCCTTAGATAAGGAAATCAAAATTGTTCAAAATATTCCATCATGATCTAACTAATGCCTTGTATTGTTTTAGCAAGACCTCCATATTTTGTACTCCTTTGCTTTTGAAATTAAAAAACCAACATCCACTTGCTTTCCCTATTACTTGCTCAATTTGGAAGCTAGTTTTTTTGTGATTTATACAAGGACGCTCAGTTCCCTTTTGGCTATAGCTTTCTGCTGTCTTTCTCCATATTATTTAATTCACTTGTGGGACATGGACATCATCGGCTGACAAGCATTTATTGCCTGTCCCTAGTAGCCCTTGAGAAGGTGATAGTAAGCTAAATATTTGGCTCCTCTATTCTTCCAAAGAAGTCTATAACCTCACCTTTTCATCTCTCTGGAGACTGTCATCCTTACCACTTGTTTCCCTAGCTACTTTTGTGTTATCCATAAACATGGCTATAGTACATTCATTTTCCTCATCCAAGTTATTAATATACATTGCAAATAATTGTGGCCCCCAGCACCAATTTCTGTGACACTCCACTACGTACAGGCTTCCATCCTGAAAATGGCAACCATATCCCAACTCTGTCTTCTTCTAGTTAGCCAATTCTCTGTGCTAATAGATTGCCTCCAACACCATAGGCTTTTTTTTTTATTAAGTTGCCTAACGTGTGGTACCTTACCAAATGTCTTCTGAAAAATCCAAATATATTACATTTACTGCTTCCCCTTTACCTATCCTGCTTATAATATGAATGCAATACAAAACAGGTGGAACTACAGCAGTCAAGGCAAGTAGAGAAAGAAGTGTGAGCAAAACTGAACCCATCAGGTTGGCCAAAAGGAGGGGAGAGATTTAGTAGATTTCTGATGAAGGGTCTAGGCCCGAAACGTCAGCCTTCCTGCTCCGTTCATCCAGCTCAACACCTTGTTGTCTCAGATTCCCCAGCATCTGCAGTTCCTACTATCTCTGAGAGATTTAGTATTAGGGCAATGATGGGTTAACTGCAGAGACCTGCATGTAGGTCTTTGATTTTCTGTTAAAAACCGAAAGAACTGCAAATTATTTCCTGCATCAGAGTATGAATTATGAGGCATCCGTATATCAGGTCTGTCCATTCACTGAGATGATGATAGCTAGGCTTGGGGATGTTTGGAAAGGCTGGTGCAATCACGAACACGCAGTCATGGAATGTAAAGCGTAGTTATTGGGAGTCATTAGATGGTTCAGCTACATTTATGGATAAGTTTATGAATTTTCTTCTAAGCTACTGAAATTGTTGCATTTATTATTTTTTCTTCCAAAGAGCATAGCAACGGTGAAGAATTGTCATGCTAGCTGAGCATTTGAAATCTAAGAGAGAATGTGTCATTGCAATCTTTCATTGCAATCATAGAAACTTAATGATGAAGCAAAAATTGATACCGTCATAACAGACTGTGCGATATTGCAAATTTTATCAGTTCTAAAACTGCAACAATCAAATAATCCCCAGAATCAAGTTGAAAACTGTGCTTCGAAACAGATTAAAATTAATTGTAGCTAACCTATATTTTAATATAATGCAGTAGAATCTGTCACAGTGATAGGTTTGGCTACTGCTTCTAAAAGATGGTGAGAGAAAGCTATTACAACCTTTACTATGCCTCTGTGCACAATGAAAATGTCTATCCGACAGCCCTTTCACATTATGGCTCCTCGGAGAGTGAGAGAAACAGATGGATTTCCCTGCGCCACTTGCCCATATTTTAGATTTGAGGTCTGGTGCCGGTCTCCTCCACGCTCACAGGAGGTCGATGGAGTACTGAAAACAGTTCTTCTGCACAGAATACTCTCAAAATTGTTTTAACAGCTTGCTTCCAAGCAGCTAGATTTTGGTATTAGCTCACTATATTTACCAGCCACATTCTGGTACTAGATGGCAGGACGTGAAATAATACACATCTTGTGCAGCCACAGAACAGGAACACAGATTCTTTGCATCAGTTTTCACAGTGGAAGACACCAGCAGCATACTAGAACTTCAAGACAGCCTGGGGGCAGAGGTGAGCATAATGGGCTTCACCAAGGAAAAGGTGCTGGGCAAGCTGAAAAGACTGAAGGTGAATAAATCACCAGAACTGGATGGACTACACTCCAGGGTTCTGAAGCAGATAGCGGAGAAGAGTTTGGACGCACTGGCAGTGAACTTTTAGTCATCACTGGAGTCAGTGGTGGGGGGGTCCCGAATGACCGGAGAATGAGAAGGGGAAAAGGCAGAAGACTGGGAACTAAAGGCCAGTTAGCCTGATCGTTGTTAAGAGTTTAGTCCTACCTTGAATCAGTCTTCTCCCCCCGGTCCAATCCCTACCCACATACATCCATGATTCATCTGACGCCTTACGCCGGTTTCAAAGCTTCCAGTTTACCGGCTCCAGCCACCTCCTCTTTACCATGGATGTGCAATCCCTTTACACATCCATTCCCCACCAGGAGGGTCTTAGGGCTCTCCGCTTCTTCCTGGAGCAAAGACCTGAACCATCCCCACCCACCACCACCCTCCTCCGCTTGGCTGAGTTTGTCCTCACCCTCAACAACTTCTCCTTCAACTCCTCTCATTTTCTTCAGGTAAGAGGGGTTGCCATGGGTACCTGCATGGGCCCTAGTTGTGCCTGTCTCTTTGTGGGGTACATGGAACATTCCTTGTTCCAGTCCTATTCCGGCCCCCACCCACAACTCTTTCTCTGATACATCGATGATATCATCAGTGCTGCTTCCCTCTCTCATACAGAATTGGAAAATAACATCAATTTCGCCTCCAATTTCCATCCTGCCCTCACTTTCACCTGGTCTATCTCTGACTCCTCCCTTCCCTTCCTCGACATTTCTGTTTCCATTTCTGGGCACAGACTGGCCACTAATATCCATTACAAACCCATCGACTCCCACAGCTACCTGGACTATACATCCTCACACCCCACTTTCTGCAAAGACTCCATCCCATTCTCTCAGTTCCTCCGTCTCAGTTGCATATGTTCAGATGAGGTCAACTTTGACAAGGGAGCCTCCAAAATGAACACATTCTTCCTCAACTGAGGATTCCCCAGCTCAGTTGTTGACAGGGCCCTCAATCGGGTCCGACCCATCTCCCGCACTTCTGCCCTCACCCCTTCTCTTCCCTCCCGCAACAGCGATAGGGTTCCCCTTATCCTCACCTATCATCCCACCAGCATCCACATCCAGAAGATCATCCGACGCCATTTCCGCCACCTCCAGCAAGATGCCACCACCAGACGCATATTCCCCTCCCCTCCCTTGTCTACCTTCCGCAGGGACCGTTCCCTCCGGGACACCCTGGTCCACACTTCCTTCATCCCCAACACCTCCCCACAGCCCTACGGCACCTTCCCCTGTAACCGGCGAAGGTGCAACACCTGCGCATTTACCTCCTCCTTCCCCAGAATCCAAGGGCCCAAACATACCTTCCAGGTGAAGCAACACTTCACCTGCACTTCCCAGAATCTAGTCTACTGCATTCACTGCTCACAATGTGGTCTCCTCTACATTGGGGAAACGAAGCGTAGACTCGGCGACCGCTTCACAGAACATCTACGTTCTGCTCGCAAAAAAGACCCTGAACTACCCATTGCCTGCCACTTCAATGCACCACCCTGCTCCCTGGCCAACATCTCTGTCTCCGGCTTGCTACGGTGTTCCAGTGAAGCCCAACGCAAGCTGGAGGAACAACACCTCATTTTCCGCTTGGGGACCCTACAGCCCTCTGGACTCAATAATGAGTTCAATAATTTTAGGGCCTAAACTCTCCCATGTCCCAGCCCCCTACCCGACACACCAGGCCTTGTTACCACATAGACTGCCACTACACACCCGCTGTTGTTAGTCACTAACAGTCCCCATTAACAACTACTCACCCTCCCAGTCTGATCGTTAGCAACTCCTTTGTCTGTCCAACTGTCTTTCTCTCTCTTTGGGCTCTATCCTATAGTTTACTCCCTACCCCATCCACCTCCCTATTTTCTGCATATAAACTGACGTTTTCCCAGCCACCATCAGTTCTGAGGAAGGGTCACCAGACCCGAAACATTAACTCTGTTTTCTCCTCCACAGATGCTGCCAGACCTGCTGAGCTTTTCCAGCAACTTTGTTTTTGTTCCTGATTTACAGCATCCGCAGTTCTTTTGGTTTTTATTTGTTAAGAGGTTAGAGTCTATTATTAGGGATGATATTGCAGGGTACTTGGAAGTGCATGGTAAAATAAGGCTGGGTCAGCACAGCCTCTTCAAGGGGAGTCATGCCTGAAAAATCTGTTAGAATTCATCGAAGTGGTACCAAGCAAGTTAGACAAAGGAAAGCCAGTGGATGTGATCCATTTGGATTTCCAGAAAGTCTTTGACAAGGTGCTGCACAGGAAACTGCTAAACAAGATGAGAACCCATGGTGTCAGGGCCAAGGAAAGAGAATTGGCCAACTAGTAGAATGTTGAGTGGGAATAAAAATGTCTTTTGGAGGATGGCAGCCAGCGACTAGTGGAGTTCCACAGGGGCCTGTGTTGGGACCAGAACTATTCATGTCATACATTAATGATCTGGACTAAGGAACTGAGAGCATTGTTGCTAAACTTGCAGTTGACACAATTATTAACCGTTGATGATCCAAGCTCCACCTGACACATTCTTGTTTGATTAAGTTCACAACTTGGCAGTATTCAGTTCCTCATAGAAGGGCTCTTATGGCATAGTGGTAGTGTGGTGGCCTCAGGTTCAAGTCTACCTACCTCAGTATAATATAACGTGTCTGAATGCGTTGGTTAAAAATAACTTAAGAGGTCCTCCGAGATTTGCCAGTGACCAAGTTACTTTGTATAACTGAGAGGATGATAATGTGTTATTGGCTCAAGCAAAGCAGGCAAATACAATTTGTACCTGAATGCAAGCCGAATAGCATGGATTAAGTACCACCACTTATTAACAATTCACATACCCCGTGCCAACTGCATTTAATAGGCTGTTGGCTGACAAACACAACAGGTTAAAGCAACTAACCAAACCTAAGTGGAGCTCCTGCACATCTGCATCCTGCTAAAACAGTGCATCAGCCCACAAAAACATATTGGCAGGAACCCAGTGAGCTGTTGAAAAAAAAAACAGGAATCCCACTTATTCTTTTAAATTTAGAGGCTTGTATTAATAATCAAAGTGAGGAAAGAAAATATTCTGTTATTAAACCAAAGGTCAAACTGCACTGCAGTATCTGGTCACAGGAGTAATCCCATTATTGATTGTGGTCAGTGCATGCTCACATCCAGATATCTGTAAGATCAGCTTAAGATAAAAACGTACATCCCTCACTGGGACTAAAAGTGCGATTGTGCATGGTATGGAAAGAAATATGCCAGCGCCAATGTTATGTGCAAGCAGCAATGCGCATGACCTTTTACATGTGCAAATGTAAGTGCCTTTGTCAGGGAGTATAGACCATATGGTCAGATTATATGGAGGTAATCTTTATCGTGCAAGGTTATAAATATTAAATCAATTTTTTTTTAAATCAGCCAATTGTTTTACTGAAACAGAAGTCCATCATCATGAGGTCTTTCTGAAAAACACTACAGAGAAATCAATCCAGAAGGATATCAAATGTATATTCACTCACTGAACAAATCTCAACTCAAATTTTACACACAGGTTAGTGTTACAGCCTGGGACTGGAAATATTGCCAAAATTTAGCCAACAATACAGTCAGGATTCAAATTCAGAGAGAGCATTGTGATTTAAATGCTTACAGCATTGGAGAAATCTTTGATTCTACTGCTAACCTGAAACTTTCTTTTGAATTTCAAATGCAGCATCAGGAGCCTGGTTTCCACTCAAGAAGAAGAAAAGAAGCACCATTTAATTATCAAATAAAAACGAAAGAACTGTGGATGCTGTAAATCAGGAACAAAAAAAGAAGTTGCTAGAGTTACCGTTTCGGGTTCTGAAGGTTCTGAGGAAGGGTCACCAGCCCCGAAATGTTAACTCTGATTTTTTTCTTCACAGATGCTGCCAGACCTGCTGAGCATTTCCAGCAACCCTCTGCTTTTGTTCCATTTAATTATCAATGTGCTAATGTGCATAAGAACTTTCAACTAACTATTGCTCTGGTTTTGAAATGGATACACTCCCTCACATTGCCAGGCCAAGGAACAACTTGTAATCATATTAAATCACATCATTTAATACAGTAAAATGTCCCAAGAAATTTAACAGCAGCAAATATCCAACTAAATTCAACAATGAGCCACATAAGGAAATATTAGCACAGCAGCAAAACCTTGCACAGTGCAGTAGGTTTTCAGGAGCAATTTAAAAGGAGAGAACTAGAGATAAAGAAGGAATTCCAGAGTTTAGGTCTTAATGGCTGAAGACATGGCCAATAAAGATGCAATGACTAAAACTGGAGATGTTCAAGGGGTCAAATTACAGGAGTGCAGATATCTCATAGGGATCTGGAGCTGACAAAGATTACAGACAAGGAGGGCTGAGGGCACTAAAGAATATGAAAACAAGGTTGAGAATTCTAAAATCAAGGCATTTCTTAACCACAAGCCAACAAGATTATAAGTGCATGGGTCTTGATTCAAATTAGGACACAAGCAGTTAAGTTTTTGATGAGTTCAGGTTTCCAAAGGGTATAATGAAACATGTTAGGCAGGTATGCAAAGGAATACTCACATCTAGAAAGTTAAAACACACATGAAGGTTTCAGCGATGTACGAGTTGGTACCATGGCAGAGTCATGCCACGTTGGGGAGGTGGAAACGGTCTTAGTGAGGAAGGGTCACCGGACCTGAAACGTTAACTCTGTTTTTTCCTTCACAGATGCTGCCAGACCTGCTGAGCTTTTCCAGCAACTTTGTTTTAGTTACTGACTATATTGTTTTGCTTCGGAGTTTTCTGGACTCAATATGCTTAATCAATGCTTCAGCCATACAGTTACAACAGGGCTGTGCATTTAAAAGGAAAGATTAAAATGATTGTTCAATACTGAATTTGGGGTGACAGAGTAACTTATTGACATAAGTGGGCAACATACATCACCCTGAGATAGGTCACACAATAACAACTATTGAGCTGCTACAATTGTATGGCTTCACATGCCTCAATATCTCGAAAAAACTGCATTGAATATTTAAGAGTATTTGATGTTGCACTGACAGACTAACAGGCCGTTTAGTAGTAGCATCCAACCTTTGAATTTCACAGGCCACTTAAGTGCATTCAGCAGAGCTCCACTAGTGTGTATGGTTATGTTCTTAAACTGCTGAAACTAACAGATCTCTATGCTCTGTTCTATGATTCATCCATCAATAAGACAATGCTAACACTTCTTCCCAAATCTCCAACAAAACTAGCTAACTAGCAAGACTTTGAAGAAAAATGAATAAGTCATAGCTTTTATATCACAGTCACACTGAAAATTCAATAATGAATCATGGTTAAAAGTGGTTTGTTTGTCACACCTACAGAACAGAAAGAGAGGGCAAAGGAAAATGGCAAAGAAAAATTGTCAAGAATGAGATAAGAAAACATATCAAAATATTTAAGGAAGCAGTTCTGTACAACTACCCTTTCTGACAATGCCAGATCACAATAAGTCTAATCAATTGTCATCCTACCACAGATTCTTTTGCAAATTACCTTAAATCCGTGTTCTCTTATAAGGAATTATAGAAATTCTGTTTTTTTATAGAAGGAATATTGTAATATAAGGACAATTACTCAATGTAATATCACACTGCTACTCTATTGCAGGGACAATTCCAGTGAAGGGATACTGTTGCTCCAGGATGCTGCATTCACTTCAAGATCACATACACCACACTGTGTTCATTCATGGTACTGTAATCTCAGGGTCTGGTCATACACCCACCAAGAGGTGGCAATGAAGAAAATTAAAACCCTTGCAATTATGTACCACCTCAGACTGTACAAAGTCCAATCTGGCTGGAAAACCAGAATTAGCAGTTTCATCTACCATCTGCAATCTCAAAACCTGGAACATACAAACCCTCATGGACAACAAGCAAAACAATCATCCAGAACAAAGAACTGCCCTTTTTGCCCTGTCCTCAGGCACTTCAATATCAAGTCTCCTGCAGGCAACAATATCAAAGAGTGGACAAAAGGCAGTTGAGGGAAGAAGGGGTTATTACACCTTCTTCTGGACAAGAAACTAAAGGATCAACCCAGGACGAATGAACTCAACTGACTCATGGAGCTCCTTGTTGGCATCAATCACCTCATGACTCTGAGTACAAACTGACATAAGCCAGCAGGCAATAGCCACAGTTGAATCCAAAGAAGGCTTCTCTTCCACCCTGGGCACCATACTCACCAACATCCCTAAGGAAGATAAAATCATCTTCCTTGGAAACTCAGTGCCAGGATTGAAAAGGATGCCCAATTCTGAAAAGGAACTACTGGAAAGAAAGGAGCCAGGAACACCAATGGGATATTTCTGCTCCCCAAATTGTGGAAACTAGCTGCTCGACACCTACACACCGTTCTGCTAAAAAGATAAGTTCGAGATGGCTTGAAGGCATGCATAATCAAAGCACTGGCACATGATTGATTTCATCATCATTTGTGCCTGAGACCAAAAGTATGTCAACATTACCAATGTGATGACCAGTGCAGATGACTGTTGGAGACAGCACCGGTTCATCCCTTCCTTAATGTCCTTCAAATGCCACTACAGACAGCTGCAGAGAAAGAATCCGTTCAAAAAAAAACTCATTGCTCAGCAGCTTCAAGAGCAAAGCAGACATGTGAACCTCCAACAGAGTCTTCACCAAAATCTCCAAAGGTTTCATTTTAATGGAGTAGAGGAAATCTGGATAGAGTTGAAGATAGCCATTATTTCATTGTGAATAAACTATTGTTGACAAGATCAGGAAACACCAAGACTACTTCAACAAGAATGATCACATCATCCAAGACCTCATCAATAAGAAGAAAGTTCTGTCTGACAAAACAACAATACCAGCAAGGCAAAGAGGAAAACTCAAACAGCAAAGGCAGAGTTACAAACAACATCCAGGGAAATCAATAACCACTGGTGAACTAAAAAGCTAAGGAGCTGCAAGCACGACAGCTGTAGTTTCTTCAGTGTCACCGAGGCAACAGACGATCCAACGCCCTTGGCCTCAAACCGATGCAGAGTAGGAATTGCAACCTTTTGAGAGACAGTGAAAACATCAGCCTCCATTGGAGAGAACACTCAAAGAACTCGTAAATCATGATATAATCATTGATAAGGACACGTATGATGAAATCACCCAACTTCCCAATGACAATCTTGGATTCCCACCTAACACGGCAGAAGTTGAAGCTTCCGTTCAATGCATGAATGGGAAAGCTGGAGTAGACAGGACTCCAGCAGAGACTTACAAATTTAGAGGAACATAGTTTACCTCTGATCTCAACCAAACATTCCGGAAGATCCGGGATCAAGAAGAAATCCCTGCTGATCTCAGGGATCCTGCCATCACCACGAATTTCAAGAAAGGAGACACAATAGTTTTGGAAGCTAAGAAACCACCTTACTCTCCCCCACCAAGAAGATCATCGTCCGAATCCTTGCTAGGTACCTTCTTGTTGTCTTAACAATACCCTTTCTGAAAGCCAGAGTCGCTTCTGACCAAACTGTGGAACTATGGGCATGATTTTCACTGCTCTGCAACTCTAATAGAAACACCTGGAACAATGTCAATCACTCTACATGGCATTCTCTAACATGAGCAAGGCTTTTGATTCAGTCAATCAGGAAGTGCTTTGGAAGATCCTGTCAAAGGCCAGCTGTCCAGAGAAATTCATCAACATCCTCCATCTCCTCCACAGCAAGATATCAACGATGGTCCTCACCAACGGTAATATGACAGAATCCTCACCAACGGTAATATAACAGAATCCTCACCCTTTTCTCCATCTTCATCACCACCACTCATCATTTTGTCAAGAACAAACTTTCAATTATCTTGACGTTGTCTACAGGGTGACTGGAAGACTTTTAAACCTCAAACCGTTGAAATCCATAATGAAAATGCCAGTGACCTCGATTGTAGAACTTCAGTATGTGAATGACAATGTCATCTCTGCTCTGTTGGAACAGGATTTTCAAGCCTCACTTAATGCCTTTGCAGAAGCATACCAAAGAATTACTATCAGGCTTAACCTCAAAATGACTCAAATCCTTCACAAATCTGTCCCAGGTCATGTTCCAGTCCATCCCTCCATTAAGGTCAATGGAAGAATCCTCCCAAATGTGGAACACTTCCACTACCTGGGAATCTCTCTCTCATCTAAGGCTGACATCGTTGTGGAGATTCAACATTGCATCCAATCTGAGTGTGCTTCCTTTGTACACCCAAAGATGACAATCTTTGACAACTGTGAAACCTCTGCTGATACCAAGATTGTTGTGAATAAAGCAGTCATTCTTCTGACTGTACTTTTTTTTAAAAGTTCAACCTATTTTCCTGAACAATCTGATCAGAGATGCTTTCACACACCTCTATAGCAGGTGGGACTTCAACCCGTGTTTCTCAGCTCAGGGGTAGGGACTCTACCTCTGCGCCACAAGAGGGCCCCAGAAGTAACAAGCTCTGTTCTCATCTATATGGTTCCAAAACTTGTCCTACATACAGCCACTACCTCTAGACCTTTGAGAAGTACCATCAACGTTGTTTGAGGCAGATTCTCCACATCAAGTGGGAGACAGGCATCCTTGAAACAGCTAAAAGCACCAGCATCAAGGCCTTGATCATCCAAATCCAACTCTTCTGGGCCAGCCATGTGCTTAGGATGCCCGAGTGCAACTACCAAAGCAAATCTTCTTCACACAGCTAAAGGGAGGCATTTGAACGAAAAGACGATAAAGAAAGCATTTCAAAGAGTCCCTGTAGGCTTCTCTCAAGGAATGTAACATAGATATTAATGAATGGGAGGCCTTTGTTCAGAAGAAACTGATTTGGAGGAAACTCATGTACGAAGATACACAATTCTTTGCGAACACCCAATGACAAGAGTAAGTACAAAAAAGGAACCAGAGAAAGGAAAGCCAACAACTTCAAGGCCAAGGGCCACGTCCACCTCCACCTCCCAGAAACACCTGCCAAATGTGTGGGCGAAGATGCAGCTCTAGGATCAAGCTCATCAGCCCATGCAAGAACCCATCATCAGTGATATGGAATTTCTTAGGTGGAGAATCATACATGTTAGCGAATGACTGCTGATGACAATTACCCTCATCTTACGTACCTTAATTTTACCCACAAATTTCTTATGAATGACCTTAAAAAAAAATTCAAAAATCCAAATACACCATGTCTACTGATTCTCCTTTATCTATCCTACGAATTCCTTCCTCAAAAAGTACTGGTATATTTGCTAAGCAATATTTGCCTTTCATAAACCCATGCTGGCTATGAAAAACATTATTCCAATTTATAAGTGTTCTGTTATTGTATCTTTTGTAAAAGACTCTAGCATTTTCCCATTATTGATGTTAAGCTTACTGCGTCCATAATTTGGATTTTTTTTTTCCCTTTTTAAATAGTGGAGTTAGATTTGCCACCCTCCAACCTGTATGAACTATTCCAGAGTCTATAATCCAACACCTAGAATTTAAGTCAGAAACAAAAAAATTATCAAAGTCATACTGCATTGTCTCTTTAAATTTTTTATTCCTTTCATATTTAATCACAGCTCACATGAAGTTCCTGATCACAAAGGAATTGCCAAATGGTCTTGGTTAGCACGCACTCCATTCACGTCAACAGCACTACAGGCAACACAAACAATCTATTCAACCCAACTAGTTTACATTTCATGCTCTACACAAATTTCCTCCCATCCCACTTGCATCTGGTCCTATCCAAAATATCCTATTCCAAATTAGACACCAACTACATGAGGAGATATTAGACCAAATGTTGAAGTGCTGGGTCGAAGAAATAGATTTGAAAAGACTTAGCAAAGGAAACAGAGGAAAAGGGGTGTTAAAAAGGATCTCCAAATTATAGGTAGGCATGGCCATCCATGGAGTGTTTAAAATTCTGACTGCTAAGTAGGCCAGAAATTGCGGACTGCAAATATTTGTCGAGTTTGCAAGGCTGATGGAGATGGCAGAGATTCAAAAAGATTGAAACAAGGTTCAGAATTTTAAAACTGCAACATTATTTGGTTAGAAGTAGTGCAGATCAGCGACTACTGGTCAGGGAGTAGGTTTAATTAGTAATCAGAACTAGGTGTAAGTTGGGACATAGACAGCAGTGTCATGAAGGATCTAGAGTTCACAATATCTTACTGAAGGCCATGTGAGAATTTAAATGTATTGGATCTGCAATAAACTTTTGTCTGTTTTGATATATCTTCAAATAATTCAAACATGTGGATCATTCATGACTTTCTCTTCAGAACTAATCCAGACTTTAATTAGATTAGAATGCAGATCATATGTAAGCAACAACACGCGTGTCCAAGTGCATCTTTTTGCCTGTTAAGTATCAATGGTTTTACACGTTATTGTGGCATGGATTTGCACAATGTTAAATTTAAATCTACATAGAAGGTATATATCTGCACAGAGACTTTGACTCTATTCCCTGCATTAAATTTACATCAACCACAGTTCAGAGTGAAAACGTTTTTTGTTAAAGTTCATTTAAATGTGCCTTTCAATAATTACAATGGGCTGAGAAGTGGCAGATGGAGTTTAACCCTGAAAAGTGTGAGGTGATTCATTTTGGAAGGAAAAACTTGAAAGCAGAATACAGGGTTAACTGAAAGATTCTTGGCAGTGTGGAGGAGCAGAAGGATCTTGGGGTTCATGCCCACAGTTCCCTGAAAGCTGCCACCCAGGGTGGATAGAGTTGTTAAGAAGGCGTATGGTGTGTTAGCTTTCATTAATAGAGGGATTGAGTTCAAAAGCCATGAAGTTATGCTCCAGCTATACAAAAGCCTGGTTCGGCCACATCTGGAGTATTGTATCCAGTTCTGGTCGCCTCATTACAGGAAAGATGTGGAAGCGTTGGAAGAGGTGCAGAGGAGATTTACCAGGATGTTGCCTGGAATGGAGGGAAGGTTTAACAAGGAAAGGTTGAGAGAGCTAGGGCTCTTCTCTTTAGAACGACGAAGGATGAGAGGTGACTTGATAGAGGTGTACAAAATGATCAGAGGTATAGATAGAGTAGACAGCCAGAGACTTTTTCCTAGGGTGGAGGTTGCTATTACAAGGGGGACATAGTTTTAAAGTGAGTGGAGGTAGATATAGAGGAGACATCAGAGGTAGGCTCTTTACTCAGAGTGTGGTCGGGGCGTGGAATGCATGGCCGGAGCGGGTAGTGGAGTCGGCCTCCTTAGGGGCATTTAAGCAGCTATTGGATAGGCGTATGGATGATAGTACAAGGTAGGGGTGGAGGTTAGATAGACCTTAGGATTAGGGTAAAAGTTCGGCACAACATCGTGGGCGAAAGGGCCTGTACTGTGCTGTACTGTTCTTTGTTCTCTTGTTCTTTGTTTGTTTCTGTTTTACAGACCCAACCTACCTTAGAATTAAATCTCTGGGTCTGTTATTTTTCTGAATTGCACATTCTTTCACTGACGTAAATTTGTCTTTCTGGATCTGTGCTTAATTTTAATTTCTCTTTAAAATTCGTTTGCTCTACACTTGTGATCACTCCTGTTCCAGACTACACAGAGCCCACACCTGCTGGCCGACCAGACCATTGACAGTTCTTTGTAAGCTGCCAATTGGGACAATAGATAACAGGCATCATCAATAGAAATTAACCAGAGTTAACAAAGGATCACTTTTTCTTAAAAAACAGGGACACAAACAATAACAGTGGTCACCAGAAAGTTTCAAGAATTCTAGCAAATCACAGCAGACTTACTTTCCAGCCATACACATAACCAATCCATCATTTTCCAGGCATCTACTTTCTGGGAATACATACCCCTTAAAAATAACCATGTAATGGAATCTGGAAGAGATAGAAATATTTTGGGCAACTTCAGGGCCTACCGTGTGAACGATCAAATGTTGAAATGTGTTGTGTGTCAGTTTACCTATGATTTACAAAATTTCAAATGATTCTGTGGAGGGAAGGCAAGCAAAGCTTTTAAAAGAAATAAGATATAGATTGTGGCTTAGTTGCTGGAAAAACTGTTTTAGAAGAATTCCTATGCTGAATATTGCCTAGCACTAGCCTCTGTTATCAAGTTGCTGTTATCAAGTCAGTACAATGAAGGATCTCAGAAAGCTAAACTCTTTCTCTTTCCTAAGAAGACAAACCTCAAAGCAGGACCAGCTGAAAAGGTCTCTCTTGACTGAAATATTAAGGGAAGGTGTAAAAGTCAAATACCAGGATTTCAAATAGCCTTTCTACTGATCTTGTCTGATTTGAAGATGTCACCAATTCTACAGCTGTCAGTATTTTGACCTCGCTGATAGAAATCAGCTGGACTGTAGTCATCACGTTTTATCCTTCCACTTTGGACCATTGGCCCAGAGGTAATTTCCCTTCACCATTTTTTTAAAAACCCAAATAATCTCTAAAAAGTTGCATTGCCCAGTTTGTCATGTGATGTTGTGCTTGAGAATAAGGGGATATATTTTAATTCTACACAGTAACTTCATTGCTCACCAGGTGCACCACTTACTGTAAGAATAAGTTTACTTCTAATAAATAGGACTCTTATGGCACGGTGATAGTGTTCTGGGCTAGGACCGGAGTTCCAGAGCCATCTGCTCTACAGGTGTGTAATAACATCTCTGAACAGGTTGATTAGAAAATATCAACTTCTAGTAAATGAGTTATTTTTGAGTTAATTACAGATACCTGGCAGATGTTTTATTCAAGACAGTAGTACAAGAGAGAAACAAATTGACCGTTTTCTGAAGAAGGGTCTAGGCCTGAAACGTCAGCCTTCCTGCTCCTCTGATGCTGGTTGGCCTGCTGTGTTCATCCAGCTCTACACCTTGTTGTTATCTCAGATTCTCCAGCATCTGCAGTTCCTACTATCTCTGACCGTTTTTGGTACAGTTTTGTACTTCTTGCAAGGTAATAGACTTGATTACTAGCAGACTCCACCCAGTGAAGGTGTAACATACTGCACTCTTTTCTGGCTACTTAATGACCATTACTTATTTTTAACTCTGTATTGAGAAGAGACAAATCTATTTTTACTACCAGGTTCTTTTCATTCTTCAATCTTTCTTCCAATTTCTGTCTTTAGTTTGCCAAAAACATCTGCAAGATCCTTCAATTTTTCATTCCAGAAAAAAGCAGCACGATGACAATGTCCTGCAATGTGAGCGACCAACCTCAACAAAACCCCTTAATTTTGTACAGCTCAGATTTGAATGAACAGAGCTGCACATCTTCAATGATCTCCAAATAACTAGGCTTCTCACCATTAATAACATCTCCTCACTGAATCCCTTCTGTATCTTTAGAAATAATCTTCAATCCTATTCAAAGAAAGATGTCTGAAAGTGTGCACAATGTTCTAACTGCAACCTAACCATCAGGTTAATTCACCACAGTGATACAGACAGGAAGGCAGTCAGGGAAGAGGGAGAGAATAGATGTGACATTAATGAGGGCTGAGCGGAAGAAAAGGACGCTACCAGATCTGCCAGCACTGCTTTTGTACTTCCAAAAGATTAATGCAGCCATTGAAATTAATGTTTTACAATTGGAATAGCTGTCCTTTGATTTTAACTGCTGTTATCAACTAGAAGCTTCCATTGTGTAATGCAAGTCGAGATACTGAAACTAGTACCATGGAGAAGCCCAAGTGGAAATTTAAGAAACTAGTAAGGAAAGATAGTTTGTTCTGGTTTGCAAATCAGAGAGAAGGGGTCAATTCAAAATAGTCAGAATGGGCGAGTGATAAGGAGAAGTTTTGAAAGTATTGTATGCAGTTTTAGCGTCCTTACTTAGGCAGGGATAAAATTGTATCTGATGCAGTTTAGAAATGGCCCATTTGGCAAATTCCTGGGATGAGAGATTTGTTTTATGAGGAAAGGATGAGCAGATGGGGCCTATATACATTGTTGATTAGAAGAATTAAAGATGATTTTATTGAAACATTGAAAATTCTGAGGGAGGTTCATAGGATAGATGCTGGGAGGGTGGGGAGTCTAGAACTACAAGACACAGTTTCAAAATAAGGAGTCTCTCATTTAAGACAGAGATGAGGATGTTCTCTCAGAGGGGTACAAGTTTTTAGAACTGTTTTCCCCCAGAGAGTGGAGAGCACCAGCATGAGATAGAGATGGTTTGACATACATTTCAGGGTTTCATCTTTATTCAACAAAGGGTTTAAGGGTGATAAGGGCAGGCAAGAAAGTGAAGTTAAGCTAAGCCCCAATCAAATCAGTATCTCATTGAATGACAAAACACGGTTGGTGGAGGGTGCCAAATAGCATACAATTCTTACTCAATTCTTTCGACCTTAACTTCTTTTTTGGTAACATCTGTCAGAGGTTGAAATGTTTTGCCATAACCAGGTGTGACAAAGAGCAGATGCTGCACAGAAAGACACAGGGTACAGCAGAGAGATGGGCAGGATTAGTTGAGGATTTCTGCACCAAAAACAGTAGGTACCAACATGACAGACTAAATGGCCTCCTTGAATTTTATAAAACTCAATGGCTGAATCAGCTAGTGAACAAAGTCCGATTTGAGGTCAATACATTCCCGGTCTGCATGGCTGTTTCCCACAGGATACTAAAGTTACCAATCAAAACAAAATAAATGTTAGTCAAAACAGTCAGTTCACATAACAGCATATCTACCTGCATTTACATAGAAGCTTATCACACGCCAAACGAAGAGTCAGTCAAGTCCTTTTGAAGTATAGTCATTGTCAAGCAAGGAAACACTACTATCAATTTTGGTATAAAAAGACCCTGCAACAATATTAGAATGGTCAATGAGCGGTTCTTCTGCCATTAGCTAAGGCACTGTTTTTGGGGTGAATATTGAGAGAACTCCATAATTGACAAAATATTGTCCCACAATATCTTAAACCTACCTAGTTAAGTGGGCAGATCACTAATTTAATATGTAAGCTCTACTCATTCGGCAGCCCACCTGAGGATCACCATAGATTACTTGCTGAAAATCAGCAACAGGGCTTAAAGCCACAATCCTCTGGCTCAAGCTAGGAGTGCTGCCATTTGAGCCAAACAACCCCAGCCTTATAATATTTCAATAATAACTCGTTGTTGCAATGAGGCAGCACTATACACCAAAACCTTAATGAGGAAGCATCAAGGATTTTAATTCTGAAAGTGTCAGAAGTCATAACAAATGATACAAATTTTCTTGTGGTGGAGTCCAGTAGGTAGAAAGCTGAACTGAGCAGGTATCAGCCCTGGTACAGTTGGTCTCACTCTCACTTTTGAGTTAGAAGGTTGTCGATACAAATCCTAGTCAAGGGATTCGAGGACAAAAAAAATCGCAGAAAGGCGGATCCAACACAGTAATGAGAAAGTGCAGCATGGTCAGAGATACCATCCGAACAAGACAGTAAACCAAGCTACTGAGTGTCCTTTCAGGAGGACGTTAAAGGATCCTGCAGCCACTTTTATTTTGAAGATGACGCTGGCGTAGGAAAGTGCCTGTGTCTGGGGGTCGATGCCTAAACCTCAGGCAAAAAGTGGAAACCAGCTGGATCCTCAAGTCAGTCCCACAAACAGCAACGTGTACAGATTGACTACCGTGTTTATTAGTATGGTGAATGAACTACAACAATCCTGGTGATAAGTAAAATGTTAAAATAAAATACGGCGATAAATGAAGGCGGACAAAAACCGATTTAGGGATGTGAAAGGCGCTAAAGAAACGCGGCTTTCTCTGCCTCATGGGGTGAAGCGGGAGTAGTTGGCGCTGGAGAAAGGAAGTTGCTACCCCGGTAACTCACCGCCATCCAGGTCCACGGTATAAATGGGCAGTGTTTCCAGGGATAGTTTGTAACTGTCAAACTTAGGATCGAGGAGGTGCCGGGAGACCGTCAGGGAACAATTAGCCGCCGCCATCACTCCGCCTGATACACACATCCGGTCACATACTTCCGGTCACTCCTAGGGCAGGCTGGGAGTTGTAGTCCTGTCACTAGACCCGTAAATTAAGATCTTTATCCTTCGATACGTCGCCATTATTTAATGTTCACTGGCAAATAGATTGTGTATTTGCAACACGAATTTAATTCTGGTTTCATATCATGATTTTCTGCAGTTTAGTTCCCGGTTCGGAGGACGTGGGGGAAAGGATATTGCGTTGCACATTCTGTTTCCTCGCTTTTCAATCACATTTCGGCAGGGTTTAATTTTCTATTAAATTCCACAACCCCTCCCCACCCCCTCGCTCATTTTCTTTTAGTTGTTGTTGTTGTTTCTTTGTTATTCGTTCCAGTCCCAGGTTCCTTACAGCCCGGAACCGTTTTGTGGAGTTGCAGGTTGGTGGGGAGTCGGGGAGCGGTATTAGGGCGGACGTTTCCTTGGATCCGCTCTGGGCCACGGTCTGTTGTATGTGAGATAGAGAGAAGTGAGATCGTGAGACAAAAGAGGGGGGGGAATCAGACAGGTAAGACCGGGGCTATTCCGGACAGAGAGAGGAAGTGATTTGGAATGGGGTTTAGAGAGAGTTATGGAGATGGTGGGGTACAGCACGGAAACAGACCCTTTAGTCCAACTCCACCATGCCCATCGGATATTCTCAATTAATCTAGTCCCATTTGGCCTGTATCCCTCTAAACCCTTCTTATTCATACATCCATCTAGATGCCTTTTAAATGTTGTAATTGTACCATCCTCCACTACCTCCTCTGGCAGCTCATTCCACATATACACTACCCTCTGTGTGAAAAAGTTACCCCTTAGGTCGGGGGAGGGGGTGTGCTTTCCAGGGAGTGATGGAGGGAGGTGTGGAGGATTGCAGAGATAGAGGGGAAGAGAGGGTATGGTTGCAGGATTTGGAGGGAGAGTGAGGTGGGGGTTGTTGGAAGAAGAGAAGGAATGGATTGCAGGGTGTTTCAAGGGATTGGGAGAAGGGGTGTTTGGAGGGAGGAGAGGGTGTTTGGGAATAGAGGGGCAGGATTTAGATGAAGGTGATTTTAAAGGGGAGGTTTGGAGGTTAAAGGGATTTTTGGATTGACGACGTTGTTTGAAGGAGCAGGGAAGGGGTTTTAGACTGAAGGAGGGAGGGAGTTTGGATGGAGGAGAGGGGTAGAGGTTTTGGTCAGGACAAGGGATTTGGAGGGAGAGAGGGTGATGAAGGACCATTGGGATGTGGGAGGGTTTATGTGAACATGGATGAGAAGTGGGGATGGAGTGAACAGGAGAATGGGACCAGGAAAGATGTGGTTGGGGAAGATAGAGGAAAGGTGCAGAGAGAGAGAGGATGAAGGGAGGGAAAGGGAAGAGTAGAAATGTAGGATGATGGTAGGGAGGCCAGAGGTTCTGAAAGTTGGAGGTGGTGTGGTGTGGGGTCTGTGGATGACTTTGCTTCATTTTGAACTGTGCTGCAACCTCTTTCCATCTAAATTCTTGTTGTATGGCTCCTTTTTTCTTCCTGACTTTTGGTGTCTCTCACCATGAACACAGGTCTTGGTGCTATACAAAAGCAGCCATCATATAGTTTTTGTTTTTTTTCTGGTCTTGATCTGCTAACAAATGCTGTTTTCTTCAGAGATAAACATGGGTGACAAATGTCCTAGCTGGGCATAATTAGCCAACTTTAACAGAGTCATGTAATTACTGGTATTAGGATGTAAGGCAACAACATGGGATGCATATTGAAGAGCCTTACAGTTAATGTGGGTTACCACTGAGAAATCATTGCAGTTCAATTTTCAGAACGATTGAATAGACAAGGGTGATTTTGGGATTGGTCATAATGCAGTAGCAATGATAATTACTGGGTTGTTTCTTGTATGATTTGTGAAGTATACCTACTGAAAGAGTGGAGTATAGTCTGTTCTAGGCTTTTGATAAATATGAAGCAGTTTCAGTCAGGTATATCTTACAAATGACGGTGTTTCAGACCTTGCATTTCAAATCTAAGTTAAATGCAATTTATTGTGATTTTTTTTTGCAGCCTGTAGGGGGTAGTCACCTATTACAGCAGTATTTAGCAAATAGGAAATGCAGATTTTAAAACCTTGGAGCTGGAATATTTATTGGTGTGAGTGAAGCTCTTTTTTGTGACATGTTTATCTTCCCAGTGTGCCAGGTATGTAAATGGAAGATTAGAAACAGGTAATCATGGAACATACACAGTTATTATCAGTGTCATTTTTATTACATAAAAGCAAAATACTGCAGTTGCTGGAAACCTGAAACAAAGACAGAAAATGCTAGACAAACTCAGCAGGACTGACAGCATCTGTGAAGGTATATTGAGGGATGTCCATTCTGAGAATAACAAATATGAATAAGACTTCAGTGGCAACAGTGGTGTGATAGGAATAGACCATTAGAAATTTTACAATTGGTGTGATATGGTGTTTGAAACTCAGTCTAGTGTAGGACATAAGGATTGTGCATCATCTTATCCAGGAAGCAGCGAGGAAGGGGACTGGTGTCAGGGAACAGGTGGTGATAAAAGCTTTTGTACTATTTTTCTTTATTTCGTATCAAAATGTTTCAGTAATGAACAGCCACCACCTCTTTCTGATTTTTTCCTTCTGCTTGTAACTGTAATCCAAAAACAACATGATGTAATAGGCTTAGCATGAAGTAGAAATGAAAAATGGCTAAAGGCTAACAAGAAGCCAACAATTAGTTTCAAAACTAAAAAACAGATTGGAAATGGGTATTTTTCCCAAAATGAGGATATATTCTGCTATTAGCTCAGCTTGTTTATTTCCTTTCCTAGGTACCTATCTAGAGTCATAGAATCCCTAGAGTGTAGAAAGAGGCAATTCAACCCGTCAAGTCCTGTACCTATCCTCAAAACAGCATTCCACCTAGACCCAGACCCTCACACTATCCCCATAATCCCTCATTCACCATGGCCAACCGGAATACCTCTAGACACTATGGGGCAATTTAGCATGGCCAATCCACCTAACCTGCACATTGTCGGACTGTGGGAGAAAACCGGATCACCCCCTGCAGAAATTTACACAGACAGGAAGAATGTGCAAACTCCACACAGATAGTCGCCCTGCGTTGTGAGGCAGCAGTGCTAACCACTCTGCCCCTCCGCCACTTTTTTTGGGGCGAGGGATAAGGGAGAAAAATCTTAAGTTGTCTTGCCCGTGAGCTATTCTCTGTGGAAAATTTACCAGCTGTGTATTTGAGCTGTTGTAGCTGATGTTTTCATTATGTCTCCAGATTTGATTATGAGCACAATAGCGCAGTGATTTTGGTAATAAGTAATCTGGAGAGTGAGTTCCACTCAAATTGTACATAGATAGTTACCCAGGACTGAAATCAAACCCTGGATCCCGGTAAGGTAGCAGTGCTAACCACTGAGCCACCCTACTGTCCTCTGTTAATTCATACAAAGAACTTTAGGGTATATATCAGAATGTGTTTGTAATTCTAATTTTCTTAAAAACACTTTTTTACTATCACAAAAATCCTTTATGTCATGTGCTTGGTGCTCCTCATATTTGCCTGTTCTATTCATATCTGTCGTCACAAGAATGTTAATCAATTGTGAAAAGTCCAAATGCACAAAGCAGTCAGCTGATAATTTTACTTTACAAGCATTTGGAGAAATATAGCTTTCAAAACACACTGATGAGGGCAGAGCAGTGGATTTGGTGTAAGTGGATTTTAGCAAGGCATTTGGTAAGGTTCCCCATGGTAGGCTCATTCAGAAAGTAAGGAGGCATGGGATTCGGGGAAATTTGGCTGTCTGGATACAGAATTGGCTGTCCAATAGAAGACAGAGGCTGGTAGTAGATGGAAAGTATTCAGCCTGGACCTCGGTGACCAGTGGTGTTCCGCAGGGATCTGTTCTGGGATCTGTGCTCTTTGTGATCTTTTTAAATGACTTGGATGAGGAAGTGGAAGGGTGGGTTAGTAAATTTGCCAATGACACAAAGTTTGGTGGAGTTGTGGATAGTGTGGAGGGCTGTTGTAGGTTGCAACGGGACATTGACAGGATGCAAAGCTGGGCAAAGAAGTGGCAGATGGAATTCAACCCAGAAAAGTGTGAAGTGATTCATTTTCGAAGGTCGAATTTGAATGCAGAATACAGGGTTAATGGCAGGATTCTGGGCAGTGTGGAGGAACAGAGGGATCTTGGGGTCCACGTCCATAGATCCCTCAAAGTTGCCACCCAAGTTGATAGGGTTGTAAAGAAGGCGTATGGCGTGTTGGCTTTCATTGGCAGGGGAATTGAGTTTATGCTGCAGCTCGATAAAACCCTGGTTAGACCACACTTGGAATATTGTGATCAGTTCTGATCACCTCATTATAGGAAGGATGTGGAAGCTTTAGAGAGGGTGCAGAGGAGATTTACCAGGATGCTGCCTGGACTGGAGGGCAGGTCTTGGGAGGAAAGGTTGAGGGAGCCAGGACTTTTCTCATTGGAATGAAGAAGGATGAAAGGTGACTTGATAGAGGTGTACAAGATGACGAGAGGCATAGATAGAGTGGATAGTCAGAGACTTTTTCCAGGGCGGAAGTGACTATTATGAGGGCACATAATTTTAAGGTGATTGGAGGAAGGTATAGGGGAGATGTCAGAGGTAGGTTCTTTACACAGAGAGTGGTGGGCATGTGGAATGCGCTGCCAGCAGTGGTAGTGGAGTCAGATACTTTAGAGACTTTTACACGACTCTTGGATAGGCACATGGAGGATAGTAAAATGTAGGGTATGCAGGATAGTTTGATCTTAGTACGATAATAGGTCAGCACAACATCGTGGGGCCGAAGACCCTGTACTGTGCTGTACTGCTCTATATTCTTAAAACAAAACATTACTGTTCCTTTCACATTGATAAATGCTGCTGTTTTCACACTGTTGCAGTTACTCACTTTTTCTGAAATGAATAAAGACGCACAACTCCGAGCGACTATAAACCAAAAGTTGATAGAAACAGGAGAGCGAGAACGGTGAGATAGTGTCCACTTTAAATATATTTTCCAAGTTCTAAATAATTAGGATGTCAATTCTTTCTAGTCTGTCTTTTTTCCCTACAGTCTGAAGGAATTACTCCGAGCTAAGCTGACCGAATGTGGATGGAAAGATCAGTTGAAAGCGCATTGTAAAGGTAAACTTTCACTGGGAAAGGGGGATGATATCACATTGCAAGCCCTTCAGTTGCAATTTGGAACTTGTGAGCTATTGAAAAATGTTTTATTTTACAAAGGTCAGAAGTGACTGCGGGCTGATTGATCTGAATGCTTATTCTTGGTCACTCAGTAGTTTATGATATAGAGATGCTGGTGTTGTACTGGAATGGACAAAGTCAGAAATTACATGACACCCAGATATAGTCCAACAGATTTATTTGAAATCACAAGCTTTCGTAGCACTGCTCCTTCATACGGGGAAGTAACACTTCACTTCACTTGCTGAAGGAGCAGTGCTTAGAAAGCTTGTGATTTCAGATAAACCTGTTGTATTATAACCTGGTGTCGCGTGAATTCTGACTTTATTCACTGTTTAATATAATTTTCACGGTGAGAGGTCCTAATAGTTTACATAAAACCATGAATGACTTAACGCCAATGGAATTTTCTGTTCAGCCCAAATAGTTGTCCTTAAACCTAACTATATTTTCTGAATAAAATAATTCCGATAAGATAAACAGAAGCTTTAATTGGCCAGTGAAGCTTGTAAACTTAATTAAATGTAGCATTATTAGGGGTTCATGAAATGGTACAGTATGGGAAGACGCCATTTAACCCATTGAGTCCACACTGCCTCCTTACTACAGCAAATGGTGAAATAGGAAGGAAGAAGAAGGCACTGAACCAACATATTGGTGATTTTTCAGTGTCTTGAATTTCAAATTCACCACAGTGATAAATGTCGTCTATCCTGTTGGTTGGGTGGCTTCACCTTTATCCCCAATGATGTGGATTTATACACTCGCTCTTAATTTGCAATCTGTATGAATGGTGTTTGAAGTGCTTTTGTCAAAGGAATTAAGAATGGGACCAAGATACCTGGGATCACCAAGGCAGTTTGCTTTGACTCCTTACCCTTGCCCAAACTTTTGAGTTCTATTTCATGCACAGGTGTTCTTGGAGAGGACTTATGCAATATATGTCAGTTGATTTGAAGACTCCCTCAACTGGTGAGCATTGCAGCACTTTGAATATATTTTGAATACTATAATAGCAAAACAGTTTAAGGAAAAGATATGGAAAGTGATAACCTCAGATGAGTTTCAAAACTAAGAAAAATTGAATACCATGCAATTGTCAATACTTCAATAGGTCTCCTGTCAAAATTTGAAGATTTGTGCTAAGTATTTAGTCAGTTGCTTATTTTGATACAAATGCTTTAAAGCTTGCTTTCTGTCTTTGTGTTGAAATTTATTTCCTCCTCCCCCCATTTCCTTTAGATGTGATCAGGGAAAAAGGCTTGGAACATGTTACAGTTGACGATTTGGTGGCAGAAATTACTCCAAAAGGGAGAGGTATGTGTTTTGTTAACTTATATGGAGTGTGCAGGATGGTGATTCCATCAACTTCAGATGTGAGGATAACTACAGTACCAATTTCTGATGTAGTCGGTGGATCTGCCTCATACTTCGTTCATTAAAACTATTTCTATATGAAGGAAGGACTTAAAGCGGCACAGGTGAACACACGTTCCCCCATTCTGTTTCTGACATTAAAAACAGAAAACACTGGAAACACTTAGCAGGCCTGGGAGCATCTGTTCAGAGAAAGAGTTAACGTTTCCCAGTGAATAACATTGTTCTTCATAAGTACTGTTTCTGTAAGACATGTTCTTGGCATATGGGCTCAAATCCCACCATGACAGCTGGTACAATTTAAATTGTCACTAAATTTGGAATTGAAAAGCTGGTCTCAGTAATAATGGCTATGAAGTTATCATTGTTGTGAAAACACTTCTGGTTCATTAATGTCCTTTAGGGGAGAAAATCTAGCTATCCTTACCTGGTCTGGCATGCATGTGACTCCGGACCTACAGCAATGTGGTTGGTTCTTTACCCCTACTCACAGGCAAATTAGGGATGGACAACAAATGCTGGCCTTACCAGTTGCGATGCCAACATGTCATGAAATTATTTTTTTTAAAACAATGTAAATCAATGTGCTGAGAATAGATCTCGTGTCAAAACTTGAAGATTTGTGCTAAGTATTTAGTCAGTTGCTTATTTTGATACAAATGTTTTAAAGCTTGCTTTCTGTCGTTGTGTTGATTTTTTTTTCCCCTTTCCTTTAATCTTAAGAATAAATAGTGTTGCTGCACTTAGCTCCAATATCACAATTCTATCTCCACGATGGATGTTCCACAGCCTGCCTATGCTGGAGCTTTTGTACTTCTGACTGTGACCTGATGTTAACTGCTCAGAATTTACTATTAAGCACATGATTTATTCCAGTTTTCTTTTCAATAAATTCAATCTGATATCCAGTTGTGTATGTCACCTGGATGGCCTGTAGCTCCCTACATAAATTCATCTATACAAGTTAGGAACAGTAGGCCCCTTAAATCTGCTCCACCATTTGATAAATTCAAGGCTAATCTCTTGGAAATGATCCTAGCTGATGTTATTACTGGGCTAGTCAGATCCCAGTTTGAAATCTAATTTGATCAATTATATTTTGATCTTTCACTGAAACATGAGCACGCAATGCTGCACATTTTGTTGTAACAATATGTTTATAATACACAATAGAAATGAAGATAAAATAGAACAACCAAACTATTTTCATTAAACACAATTGGAACGATTATGAAACACAGGACAGAAAAAAATTCCTATCTGTGCCAATGCCATCATTTGCAATACTCAAATACCAGAGAGAATTCCATTTTTTATCACATCTATAGGTTTTAACTGTTATTTTCAATTCCCGGTATGGAGAATTTGTTGGCCTTTTCCTTGATTATTCACACAACTGACTTTAAACCTTCTTCATTTCAAATAACCAGGACTGTAGCCAAAAACTTCTCATCTGGAATCTCATCTGCTGTCTTCCTCCTGTACCTTCGACTCTTGTCAGTGAAGAATCTATCTCTGCCTTAAAAGTATTCAATGACCCTGCCTCCACTGCTGTCTCGAGAAGAAAGTTCAACAGAACAATGTCCTTCTGAGAGAGAAATTCTTCTCATCGCCGTCTTAATTCGAGGCCATTTATTTTTAAACTGTGTCCTCTAGGTCTAGCCTCCCACACAAGGGAAAATCTCCTCTCAGCTCATTCTCCCACCCAGTTTTGTCACATCTGCAAACTTGGAGTTATTACATTTAGTTCCCTCATATAAGTTATTAATATGTTGTGAATAGCTGGGGTCTAAGCATTGATCACTGCATTACCCCACTAGTCACTGCCTGCCAGTCAGAAAAAGATGTTTATTCCTACTCTTGTTTCCTGCTTACCAGTCAGGTTTTCCTCCATGCCAGTGCACTATCCCTGAAGTTTTACATGCTAATCTCTTATGTGGGAGTTTGGCCATTCCCAGAGAGTATTGTGTCGGGTGAATGGGTGGAAGTGACAGTATAAGGATGTTGTATAACCCTCTCTGGTATCTTTATTTTGTCCCCAAATGCGACTAGAGCTAGGCTGTTAAGTGTCACTTTGGAGTGAAGCAGAAACTTCCTTTTGTCCATTCAAATTACCATTTTGTTTACAACAATTTTTCTGCCTGCCTCAGCAATTGAAAAACACTTCCAAGTGGCAGTGGTTTTTTTATTATTGGGTCTCTTTTTCCTAAATTAACACTGCACACATTATGTAGTCCAAAACAAGAAGGCCAAGGTTTAAGGTGAGAAGGGAAAGATTTAAAAGGGATCTAAGGGACAACTTTTTCACACAGAGGGTGGTGTGTATATGGAATGACCTGCCAGAGGAAGTGGTGAAGGCTGGTACAATTACAACATTTAAAAGGCATCTGGATGGGTAAACAAGTAGGAAGGGTTTATAGGAATATAGACCAAATGCTAGCTAATGGGACTAGATTAATTTAGGATATCTGGTCAACATGGACAATTTGGACTGAAGGGTCTGTTTCCATGATGTACAGCTCTATGACACTACAACTTAATTAACTTTGCCTCATTTAGCTGCCATCTCAAAGCCAAAGTCGAGCCTGCAATCATGTCTGATCTTAAGTCTCAAAGAACGGTTCTGCTCTGGCTGTTCCCTGTCCCAAGACTGGTTGCTCTCAGATGCTGCGTAAAAGGAAGCTGGTCTGACTCAGCCCTTGCTGCAACTTCATTCTTACAGCCTATTACTTTTATGCTTTGACCAATCACTCCATTCCTTGGTTCAAATGAGAAATAGGGTAACCCATTAGAAATGTGACTTGGTGTATTCTTGCTTGAAACGAATATATTATGACTGATTTTAAATAATGTAATTAATTGAATCTTTGTGCTTCTATAATGTAGATTAATATGATCCGAGCACAATCTTCTAACTTGTTTATATGTATTGTGCTAACTTAGTTCTTATTCTTTCTTTCAGCCCTAGTGCCAGATAGTGTAAAGAAGGAACTTTTGCAGAGGATAAGGACCTTTCTTTCTCAGCATGCCAGTCTTTAAGTTTCCGATGAGCAAATTGCCATTTCTTTGTAGTTTAATTGATCATCAGATTGGCTCCAATGCCGAGGTGAAACTGAACATGGCTTTATTTTTTGTGACAAGCTTTTGTGATTGTTTTGTAATACATTTATTGTCTTAAGTTTTTATGTTCATGAATATAATTCACAAGCAGCTTTTCTACCCACTTCGCAATTTTCAATGACATGTTAAATGTGTTTAAATAAAATTTATTTTGAAATGATTATTTCTTTGAGTTGTTTTTGTAAAGTAATTTTAGATAACCTTTGTTCAGGAAGAAGTATAGGCTTGTGCATGCAGTTATCGGTGTTCAGAACAGTTGTTAAATGAAAATTTTTACAATTGTCAAGCTGCCTCTATGTTAAAGACCAATATTTCTTTGAGTCTGTGTGGAACTTTGCTTTTGTCCCTTAAGCCGTCGGTGAACAGTTTCCATCATTCTTATTCTGGGAACAGCCACTTACCTGTCAATTTTGAGCACGCAGTGTTGAGGTGTCTTTTTTTTTCTAAGATCTGACTGCAGTGGAGGTAAATTCTGTAAGGGCTGCATTGAACATAAACAGGGAAGTTCTAGTATTCTAACCGCTATTCATGCCTCATGTTAAACCATGAAATAGACTGTCAAAAGAAAAGTACTGCAGATAGTGGAAATCTGAAATAAAAATAGAAAATATTGGAGATATTAAGCACATCCAGCAGCATCTATAGAGAGATAAAAACAGTATTTTAGGTTGATGACCTTTGATCAAAAAAGATTAGCAAAACCTTTCTGGTCATTTAAGTTAAATATTTCTTTCTCCACAGATGCTGCCTGACCTAACTATATCCAGCGTTTCCCATATTTGAAATCTAACAAGCTTATTTATTATTTGACTCGTTGCTATTTATTTATTATCTTGCTGTGTCAACTGAGTGCAATGTTCATGCATTACAATGATGAATGCAACTCAAAGCAATTTAATTTGCTCTGAGGTGTTTTTGGGAGACTGGGAAGCCATCATGATATAGATACTGAGACAACAAGGTGCAGGGCTGGATGAACACAGCAGGCCAAGCAGCATCATAGGAGCAGAAAGGCTGACGTTTCGGGCCTAGACCCTTCATCAGAAAAGGGGGAGGGGAAGGGGGTTCTGCAATAAATAGGGAGAGAGTGGGAGGCGGATAGTAGGTGGATAGAGGAGAGGAAAGGAGGAGAGGAAACAAACAGGTCGAAGAGGCGGGGATGGAGCCAGTAAAGGTGAGTGTAGGTAGGGAGTTAGGGAGGGGATAGGTCAGTCCAGGGAGGACGGACAGGTCAAGGAGGCGGTATGAGGTTAGTCGGTAGGAGATGGAGGTGCGGCTTGAGGTGGGAGGAAGAACAGGTTAGGGAGGCGGGGACGAGCTGGACTGGTTTTGGGATGCGGTAGGGGGAGGGGAGATTTTGAAGCTTGTGAAATCCACATTGATACCATTGGGCTGCAGGGTTCCCAAGCAGAATATGAGTTGCTGTTCCTGCAACCTTTGGGTGGCATCGTTGTGGCACTGTAGGAGGCCCAGGATGGACATGTCGTCTGAGGAATGGGAGGGGGAGTTGAAATGGTTCGCGACTGGGAGGTGCAGTTGTTTATTGCAAACCGAGCGTAGGGGACAATAGCACCCAGCCCTGCTGAGTCTTCACCTACCCCTTACTGAAGACGAATGGTCAGTCCTCAGCAAAGCCAGTCCAGCTCGTCCCCGCCTCCCTAACCTGTTCTTCCTCCCACCTATCCCCTCCTCCCACCTCAAGCCGCACCCCCATCTCCTACCGACTAATCTCATCCCGCCCCCTTGACCTGTCCGTCCTCCCTGGACTGACCTATCCCCTCCCTAACTCCCCACCTACACTCACCTTTACTGGCTCCATCCCCGCCTCTTCGACCTGTTTGTTTCCTCTCCTCTATCCATCTTCTATCCGCCTCCCACTCTCTCCCTATTTATTTCAGAACCCCCTTCCCCTCCCCCTTTTCTGATGAAGGGTCTAGGCCCGAAATGTCAGCCTTTCTGCTCCTATGATGCTGCTTGGCCTGCTGTGTTCATCCAGCCCTGCACCTTGTTGTCTCGGATTCTCCAGCATCTGCAGTTCCTACTATCTATGATATAGATACTAGTTTCTAGAGAGTACCAATTTTTTACCATCCAATTGTGATTAGTTGACAAAGTGTATTGAGGATTTGGGTAAGTTGGAAAACTTTACACTCTGGTGAATTTTATTTTAATTGTGAAATTTCAGATTAAGAGGTTCTCTTGAGATTTCTTGTAGTTTTTCCAGAATTTCTTTCTGACATCAGTCCTTGCTGTTGGAAATGCGTGAATAATCTTTCTGCTCTGTAACAAGACTTTTTTTTGATAAGTTAGTAGACTTATTTGAAGACTAGTTGGCCCTGAGAATACCTTTATTGGTTTGAAAAATGAATTCCACATGCCTTAAATAGTTTATTGGCCCTATACTCTCGAGGGCTTTGCCTGAAAGAGTGTGTGTGTTTTTGTACATGAATAATAAATAACCATAAAACTCTGAGCCTCTTATATTGATGGTATTTATTTTAGATTCTGTACACAGCTGGAATGTTGATACTTGGCCAAAGCTGTAGAGTGCATACATGTATTTCCTTAACGCAGAGTTTTGGTGAAAAAAAAACTTAATTAGCTGCACTATATCAGTAATGATAAATCTATGCAAAATATTGGCTAGGCTACAGCTGAAGCATTGAGAGAAGTTTTGGATAACCATTCTACCAAAGACATTTAAAGTCATGGATATTGTGCAATGTAGGTTCATCAAGATGATAGTGATAGAAATGTTGAGATACCGCTTATCAGGGTTCATATGAATAGTGTGAAACTTGTGTAATTTATAGTGATTTCATGTGTTTATTGCTTTCAACAGGATGTTGAAAAATTCTATGTATCTGAATAGTGAAAATGCAAAACTCCTGACGCAGAGAATCAAACTCATGATGCTTGACAATCCTGATTACTGGCTGTCAACAACTAGAATCTTGAAGTCACTGTAGTGACATTGATAGTTACTCAGATTCATGCTATTAGCAATATAGGTATTGGTTGGGAGCAGAGTCTCTGTTTCAAAACTAAAATACACACCGGTGTTTTACATTACAAGTTTTATTTAGCTTTGTGTTCATTTATTTTCTTTGCCAATATGTATTCCAGCTGTGAAACTGATACAAGGGCTGAAGCATTAACAATTAAAGTCTAAACTTAGTAGTGGTGTTGGTGTGATACCAGTCATTCACATTTGTTTCAAGGATTATTCCCACAAATTCACCATTCAACAGTTTGCTGAATCCATTTGATATCAATTTGACACTGGTGTATTCATTCGTGAAAATAAGGAATTGGATCACTGTGCATGTTTTGAAGAATTTGATCTCTTTAGAATGAATGGATAGCTTTGTTTTTGAGCATTGTACTTGGTACATGTCCACACCAAAGAATGGCAAACTCCTTGAACAGTTCTTGATGTTCCCATTACTGAAACTTACATCAAAGTAAGTTTCAGACTGCAAGTTAACCCCAATTTCAACATCTGTTTGTTCATTTGAGACTTTAACCATTCAGTCGCCTCAACAGACTCAGGATACTTAAGTTGTAAAGTAATAATATCAAAGCAAGGCAGTGACTTTGTGGGCTCACTATGGTTCTTCTTTCCTGTTTCAGCTTGGGACATGTGGTCAACACTTGATCTCTGATCTCTCAAACACCTACACTAATCCTGCTTCTGACTGAACTGAGCCTTCAGATTCAAGCTTGGTGCAGCACTTTGGTCACTGAAAGCTGGTGCTTATTAACTCCTTCCAGCTATAGCATGATCAATTACATCATTACATGGATTTGTGAGGGGTAGATCATGCCTCACAAACCTTATTGAATTCCTTGAAGAGATGGCCAAACACGTGGATGAAGGTAGAGTAGTGGATGTGGTATACATGGATTTAAGTAAGGTGTTTGATAAGGTTCCCCATGGTAGGCTCATGCAGAAGGTAAGGAGGCATAGGATAGGGGGAAATGTGGCAGATTGGATTCAGAATTGGCCGACCCTTAGAAGGCAAAGGGTGGTAGTGGACGGCAAATATTCAACATGGTGCTCAGTTACGAATGGTGTATCATAAGGATCTGACCTGGATCCTCTTCTATTTGGGATTTTTGTAAATGATTTGGATGAAGGAGTGGAAAGGTGGATTAGCAAGTTCGCGGAGGATATGAAGCTGGGTCGCGTTGTGGACAGTGCGGAGGGCTGTTCTAGGTTACAAAGGGACATTGATAGGATGCAGAGCTGGGCTGAGAAGTGGCAGATGGAGTTTAACCCTGGAAAGTGTGAGGTGATTCATTTTGAAAGGACAAACTTGAAAGCAGAATACAGGGTTAACGGAAAGATTCTTGGCAGTGTGGAGGAGCAGAGTGATCTTGGGGTTCGTGTTCACAGTTCCCTGAAAGCTGCCACCCAGGTGGATAGAGTTGTTAAGAAGGCGTATGGTGTGTTAGCTTTCATTAATAGAGGGATTGAGTTGAAGAGCCGTGAAGTTATGCTCCAGCTATTCAAAAGCCTGGTTTGGCCACATCTGGAGTATTGTGTCCAGTTCTGGTCGCCTCATTACAGGAAAGATATGGAGGCGTTGGAAAAGGTGCAGAGGAGATTTACCAGGATGTTGCCTGGAATGGAGGGAAGGTCTTACGAGGAAAGGTTGAGAGAGCTAGGGCTTTTCTCTTTAGAACGACGAAGGATGAGAGGTGACTTGATAGAGGTGTACAAAATGATCAGAGGTATGGATAGAGTGGACAGCCAGAGACATTTTTCCTAGGGTGGAGGTAGCTATTACGAGGGGGGCATAGTTTTAAAGTGAATGGAGGTAGATATAGGGGAGACATCAGAGGTAGGTTCTTTACTTAGAGAGCGGTAGGGGCGTAGAATGCATTGCTGGAGAGGGTAGTGGAGTTGGCCTCATTAGGGGCATTTAAGCGGCTATTAGATAGGCATATGGATGATAGTATAAGGTAGGGGTGGAGGTTAGATAGGCCTTAGGATTAGGGTAAAAGTTCGGCACAACATCGTGGGCCAAAAGTCCTGTACTGTGCTGTACTGTTCTATGTTCTATGTTCTATTATATTTAGGTTGGCTTTAAGGAGGACGGATGCTGATTGGTATTACTTCCCACTGTGTCCTGATTGGCTTCTTGAGTCAATTATCCATGGGCTCATTTGCTTCATTGTGGTCTATTTTATTACTTTTATGACTCTGAGCTAAAGTAACAGAATATTTCATGATATTTTCCATGCCTATTTGTTCAAGTGGGGTTTATGCTGCAATGTTCTCTTGGTTGATACTCTGACTCATTTTCTCATTTTTTGCTTAATTTATAGAAGTCCCTCATTAAATGAAGCACTGATCATTATTTCTTTTTTAAAGGCCACCTTCCAAACAATTTTCTCTGTGGTGGTTGTTGTGTGGAATTACTTTCTTAACTTTTAGAATAGATGGTACAGTAAGAAAGTTATTCATAAACACTAAACTGTATGAACCCACAAAGAAGATTGCAAAGTACAGCTACAAATTAATAAAAATAGTAAAAGTTAGAATGTTTAAAGGGCGAGGTGTGAGCTTCTCATGTCATCACAGTCTTGACTGATACCAGTCTGAAGGGTTACACAGTTACAAACTTAAATGCACACTGTCACCAACTTAACTCTAACACAAAGAGCCAAATGTAATTGATTCTATACTGAAACACTACAAATTAAAATAAAGTGAATGTAGAACACATGCTGTATTTGTTTAAGATAACAAGGTGTAGAGCTGGATGAACACAGCAGGTCAGGCAGCATCAGAGGAGCAGGAAAGCTGACGTTTCGGGTCTGGACCCTTCTTCAGAAATGGGGGAGGGGAAGGGCACTCTGAAATAAATAGAGAGGGGGGAGGCGATGATAGAAGGTGGATAGAGGAGCAAGTAGGTGGAGAGAAGATGGACAGGTCAAGGAGGCAGGGATGAAGCCAGTAAAGGTGAGTGTAGGTAGGGAGTTGGGATAGGGGTTGGTCGGTGAGGAGGGAGGGCTGGGTAGGTGGGACGGAAGATGGATAGGTCAAGGAGGCAGGGACGAGATGGGCTGGTTTTGGGATGAGGTCAGGGGTGGGGAGATTTTGAAGCTTGTGAAGTCCACATTGAGACCATTGGGCTGCAGGGTTCCAAGGCGGAATATGAAGTGCTGTTCCTGCAGCCTTTGGGTGGCATCGTTGTGGCATTGGCAGAGGCCCAGGATGGACATGTCGTCTATGGAGTGGGAGGGGGAGTTGAAGTGGTTCACAACTGGGAGGTGCAGTCGTTTGTCGTGACTTGAGTGTAGGTGCTCCACAAAGCAGACTCCAAGCCTCCGCTTCATTTCCCCGATGTAGAGGAGGTCACATCAGGAACAGCGGATACAATATACCACATTAGCCGATGTGCAGGTGAACATCTGTTTAATGTGGAAGGTTTTCTTGGGGCCTGGGATGGAGGTGAGGGGGGAGGTGTAGGGCCAGGTGTAGCACTTCCTGTGGCTGCAGGGAAAAGTGCTGGGTGTGGTGGGGCTGGAGGGGAGTGTGGAACTGACGAGGGAGTCACGGAGAGAGTGGTCCCTCCGGAAGGCAGATAAGGGTGGGGAGGGAAATATATCCTTGGTAGTGGGGTCAGATTGCAGATGGCAGAAGTGGCAGAGAATGATGCATTGAATCCGGAGGTTGATGGGGTGATAGGTGAGGACAAGGGGAATTTTATCTTTATTGTTATTGCGGGGAGGGGGTGTGAGGACTGAGGTGAGGGGAACACGAGAGATGTGGTCAAGGGCGTTTTCTTCCTGCAAGAATGCCATCCCCTATTCCCAATTCCTTCGCCTCCACCGCATCTGCTCCCAAGATGAGGCGTTCCACTCCCAGACATCCCAGATGTCCTCATTTTTCAAAGACCGCAATTTCCCCTCCACAGTGGCCACTTCAACTCCCCCTCCCACTCCTAGGACAACATGTCCATTCTGGGCCTCCTCCAATGCCACAACGATGCCACCGGAAGGCTGGAGGAACAGCACCTCAAATTCCGCTTGGGAACCCTGCAGCCCAATGGTCTCAGTGTGGACTTTACAAGTTTCAAAATCTCCCCACCTTCGACCACATCCCAAAACCAGCCCATCTCATCCCCGCCTCCTTGGCCTGTCCGTCTTTTCTCCCACCTATCCGCTCCTCCCACCTCACTGACCAACCCCCACCCCACTTCCTACGGACTAGCCTCATCCCTGCTTCCTTGACCTGTCCGTCTTCCCTCCCACCTACCCGCCCCTCCCTCCTCACTGACCAACCCTTATCCCAACTCCCTACCTACACTCACCTTTACTGGCTTCATTCCCACCTTCTTGACCTGTCCGTCTTCTCTCCACCTTTCTGCTCCTCTATCTACCTATCATTGTCTTCCCCTCTTTCTATTTATTTCAGAGCCCCCTTCCCCTCCCTCATTTCTGAAGAAGGGTCCAAACCCAAAATGTCAGATTTCCTGCTCCTCTGATGCTGCCTGGCCTGCTGTGTTCATCCAGCTCTACACCTTGTTATCTCAGACTTCAGTTCCTACTCTCTCTGCTATATTTGTTTCCTTCCTTCCTGCAATAAAACTTCATTGAGCTTTCTCTTATTGATAACACCTAACATTTTAATAAGCTTTTAACACCAGAGTATTTAACAAGTTGAGAAAATGTGAGTTCATTCCATCTTGAAGCTTGAAACTGCTTGCAATGTAGCTCTGTGAAAAGCCATGCTGTGTTTCTTTGTAAGTGAGGCTAAATAGAGTTCGTGATATAAAGATCTAATGTCTACATTGTTTACCGTTAAGCAGAGTAATATATTAGGTTAATTGATTAATACACTTGCATAATTATAAGTAAACTAAGCTAACTGTGAAACATCAATCTACCTACCATTAAATTAGTATCTGATTACCAGAAACTACAATAGGATCATGTATACAGCTGTAATGTTATTAAGGATTACTGAAATGGATAATTATCCTTGATCCAGTTATTAAACTTTTTTTATTGCCCTTATTTCACAACATGTCTGTACTAGTTACCAAATTAGTTGACTCCTCTTACTTAACACCTAATGCATTATTCAAAAAGAAAATGTTAGAAACACTCAGATCCAGCAGCATCAATGGCAAAGGAAACAGAACATTTCAGTTTAATCGCTTTGTATCATAACTAGAAAATGTCAGACAAGTAGAAGTTTTGAACAAGGGTAGAGGCAGGGAATGTTGGTGAAGAAAGGATAGAAGATTTCTTTTATACTACTGTGAATAGTAGGAGAGATTAACCGATATAAATAGGAGGAAAACCTATTTGAAATCTATATTTGTGATATAGCTTAACCAGCACAGTGTCTCAGTGTTTAGTACTTCTGCCTCACAGCACGAGGGACTTGGATTTGATTTCATCCTTCAGACAGTCTGTGTGGAGTTTGTACATTCTCCCCGTGTCTGCGTGCATTTCCTCCGGGTGCTCTGGTTTCCTCCCACAGTCCAAAGTTGTGCAGGCTCGGTGGATTAGCCATGGGAAATGCAGGTTACAGGTATAGGGTGGGGGGGAAAGGGGGGGTTGGGGGGGGAAAGGTGGGTCTGGGTGGGATGATCTTCAGAGGGTTGGAGCGGTCTCAATGGGCTGAATGGCCTGCTTCCACACTGTAGGGATTCTATGAACCTTTTCTAACTATTTCCTGAATAATTCAATAACAAATAAGAATTTTCATTTATATAGCACATTTCATAACCTCAAAGTGACCTTAGAATGTTCCAAACTTCTTTAGGACAATGAAATATTTTTGAAGTGTTGTCAGGGAAAACAGCAACCAATTTGTGTACAACATGCTCCTACAAACCACGTTATGATAATGAACACCGTCTGTTTTAGGGAATTTGGTCAAGGGATACATTCTGGCCAGGGCACAAGGGGAATTCTCCAGCTTTTATTTGAAATAGCACCATTGGATGCTTCATGTTCACCAGAGAAGGGGCTTTGTTTTAACATATTTAATGATAGTGGAGGTCTTGACATTTAGACAGTGTAGATAGATCACAAGTGGAGTGGTTGGGTTAAAAAGATGAGAGCCAGCATTGAGTGGATGGACCAAATTGCTGCAAATAGCTTGATTGGGGTATCACAGAATCACTGACTGGGCTAGTATTTATTGCCCATTCTTAACCAACCTTCACTAAGTATGTGATCTAAATGATGAGGGTTTCACAACTCTGAAATGCAGAGAGATCTTGCTGTCCAAGAGCATGAATCACAGGAGGAACTTCTTTACCCAAAGGGTTGCGAATCAGTGGAATTCCCTGCCTAGTGAAGTAGTTGGGAATACCTCATTGAATGCTTTTAAAGCAAAGATAGATAATTTTTTAAACAGTAAAGGAAATAAGGGTTATGATGAGTGGGTGGGCAAGTAGAGTTGAGTCCACAAAAAGATCAGCCAGGATCTTATTGATTGGTGGAGCAGGCTTGACAGGCCAGATGGCCCAACCCTGCTCCTATTTCTTATCTTCTTATGTATTTTTTACTGCTAGGAACATTAAATGCCAGAGTAAGGTGGTTATGCTTCAGTTTTCTGGGACATTGTTTAGACCACATCTGGAGTGCTGTGTACTGTACTGATCACTGTACTTAAAGAAGGATGTTAATTCTTCAGAAGCAGTTCATACAACAGTGACTAGATTTATACTTGGAATGAGTGGATTGTCTAATGAGGAAATGCTAGATAAGCGAAGTCAACATCCTTTGGCATTCAGAAGAGTCAGAGGTGACTTAATTGAAACATACAAGATCCTGAGTGGACTGAACAGGTGGTTGTGGAAAGGAAGTTTCCTTTTCTGGTGTTTCTAGAACTAGGGGTCATAACTTAAAAATAAAGAGGCAGTCATGTAAAACAGCGAAGAGGAAACTTTTTTTTCATTGGGAGTCTTTGCAATTCAAATCCTCAAGAGGCAGTGGATGCAAATCTTTAAATATTTTACGGCAGATGTAAGTATATTCTTGATTACCAAGTAAAGGAAACATTGTCAGGGATATGCGTAATGTAGAGATGAGGTTAACATCAGATCAGCGATGATCTTATGGAATGGTGGAGCAGGCTGAAAGGACCAGATGGCCTACTCTTGTTCCTGGTTTATGTGTTGGACCTCGGTGGTGAGCAGCTTTTCTCTATAAAGGAAGGGGGGATGGCTCCCGCTTGCTATACCTTTAGCAACTCTTGCCTCTGGGTTTCAGTTGACTCTATGCCAACTCCGCAACTACATAGAGACCCTGAGTAACGTTTCTGTGCTTCGGTATCGACCTATAAATCGTCCAGGAGGCAAAAGGAAGTATCACATTTGCGGGAAAATTTTTAAAAAGGGCGGTTTGCGAGTGAGGCATGGTGAAACCTTAGCATTCAGAATCGTGAAAGCAACTAAACACAAGTAAACAGAATTTCAGAAAGTATTGTAGTAACATTTGCATAGTTCAGATTTTGAAGTGGTTCCATGGGGTCGAATGTTAAGCTAAGGTAAATAGAGCAAGGGGCTGAAGATTCCGGCTCAGGTTTCCAGGTTCCGCACCTCTCACACTGATGTTTACGCCAAGTTGTTAATAGTGACGACAGTGTGGGTGATTTGAAATATTCACAGGGGATCATTTCACATTGGGAACGCAGGCGAACGGAAAGGAGGGTTTGAGTGAAGCTTGTACCAGGCTAAAGGTAAGGGGCATTGAGTGACCCAGGAGATTCAAACATCTACTCCACAATGTCTCACTCTCTAGTTCAACTTTTATTTTCAAGTTTCAACCTATGTCGGAGTGAACCAACGTGCAATTGGCAATACGCTGAGTCGGAAGTTCAAAGCGGGACGGGTTAAAATCAGAGATAGTAGGAACTGCTGGTGCTGGAGAATCTGAGATAACAAGGTGTAGAGCTGGATGAACACAGCAGGCCAAGCAGCATCAGAGGAGCAGGAAGGCTGATGTTTCGGGCCTAGACCCTTCTTCAGAAAATGTGTTCATCTACACCTTGTTATCACGGGTTAAAATCAGCCTGATTGCTGTTTGTTGGTAATTGGGTTTGTTCAGTTTCTTTTCAGTAAATTTCATGGGCTTCCTCAGCTCTCTGAACAAGCCTTATTTAGTAAATTGATTTGCCAGAAATTACATGCGATAACAAAAAGAGAAAAGCAAATCAAAAATTGTGTACAATAACATCTAGCTGGAACAAATCCAGCCCGATATGCAATAAGGTATCGACTAGATAGATCGGGAATGATTTATAATAACATGTACATTGACCGAATCCAGTTTGGTGTACTACAATGTTGGATTCAGTAAATCTGCAACTGTGTATGTTTACATACAGATTAGGTAAATCAACAGCGGGATGTTATGGTTGATATTCAAATCCCTAACTCCCTCTGTCCCACAGTATAATTTACATTTTTTTTTGTCACTCTGATCTGACGGTCTGCAGTCATGACTCCACACTAAACAACATCAAACTCCTTGAACAGACCTTGATGATGTTCGCATTACGGAAACTAACATCGATGTAAGTGTCCGACTGCGATTTAAACCCCATTTCCAATACCTATTCGCTCATTTGATACTTTAACCATTCAGTAAACAGGAAATAGTCTGGCGAGGCCGCACCGGATACTTTATGGATTCATTATGGTTCATCCTTCTTGTTTCAGCTTGGGACATGTGGTCAACACGATCTTTGATCTCTCAAACACCTACACTAATCTGCTTCTGACTGAACTGAGCACTACCACCTTCAGATTCAAGCTTGGTGAAGCACTTTGGTCACTAAAAGCTGGTGCCTATTAACTCCTTCCAGCTATAGCATGATCAATTACATCATTACATTTAGGTTGGCCTTAAAGGAAGACGGATGCTGATTGGTATTACTTCCCACTGTCTCCTGATTGGTTTCTTGAGTCAATTATCCGTGGGCTCATTTGCTTCATTATGGTCTATTTTGTTACTTTTATGACTCTGAGCTAAATTAACAGGATATTTCATGATATTTCCTCCCATAATCCTGCATGGTTTTTCCTTTATAAATAGTTTTCTAATGCCCTCTTGAATGCTTCAACTGAACTAGCTCCAACCACACTTCCAGGCAGTGCAATCCTGTACCTAAATATTTGCTCAGTGTAAAATTTTTTCTCACCTCATAATTGTTTTTTTTTGCAAACAAAACACTAAAATTGTGCCCTTTGGCTCTCAGTCCTTTTGCAAGCAGAAACAATTACTCCCCATCTACTCCGTCCAGATTCCTAATGATTTTGAAAATGTCTTTCAAATCTTCCCTCAGTTTTCTCTTATTCAAGGTAAACATGTTCCAATATCTTCAATGCAACTTAAAGATGAGTGTTTCAGCCTGGAATCATTCTTGTAAACCTCTGCTGCATTCTCTTAATTTATTCACATAAAAAAGGAAGGGACAGACCAAGAAATTACAGGGCAGTCAATCTAATCTTGGTGGTGGGGAAATTATGAGAAGTAATTCTGTAGGGCTGCACTTGGAATGCACATGGATTAATCAGCGCTAGTCAGCATGAATTATGTTTGACAAATTTGATGGAACTTTTCAGGATTGTTGATGAGGGTAATTCATTTGATGTTGTCTTTAGTGGATGGACTTCAGTAAGATTTTTAACAGGGTCCTTCATGGCAGACCAGTCAAGAAAACAAGAGCCTGAGAGATTCTAGGCAAAACAGCATATTGCATCTAAAACAGGCTGAGAAACATAAAGCAGAGAGTGATGGTACAGGGATGTTTCTGTGACTAGAATTCTATTCCAGTGGGGTTCTGCAGGGCTTGGTGCTGGAACCAGGGCTTTTTGTAGTTCATGTTAATGATTTGGGCTTAAATATAAGGGTATGATGAAGAAGTTTGTGATGACATGAAAATTGGAAGGACAGTAAATAGTGAGGAAGATAGCTCTAAAGTGCAGGAGGACATCAATAGACTGATCATCTGGACAGAACAGCGGCAAATGGAATTCAACTCAGAAGTGAGAGCTCAGGAAACGCCTTATATTATTAATCCTGCCATTAACGCTGCATTCAAATTCTACCTTCCAAAATGAATCACTTCACATTTTTCTGGGTTGAATTCAATCTTCCACTTCTTTGCCCAGCTCTGAATCACGTCAATGTCCTGTTGCAACCTACAACAGCCCTCCATGCTGTCCACAACTCCACCAACCTTCGTGTCATCGGCAAACTTACTAACCCACCCTTCCACTTCCTCATCCAAGTCATTTATAAAGATCACAAAGAGCAGACGTCCCAGAACAGATTCCTGCGGTACACCACTGATCACTGAGCTCCAGGCTGAATACTTTCCATCTACTACCACCCTCTGTCTTCTATTGGACAGCCAATTTTGTATCCAGACAGCCAAATTTCCCTGAATCCCATGCCTCCTTACTTTCTGAATGAGCCTACCATGTGGAACCTTATCAAATGCCTTGCTAAAATCCATATACACCACATCCACTGCTCTACCTTCATCGATGTGTTTTGTCACATCCTCAAAGAATTCAATAAGGCTTGTGAGGCATGACCTGCCCCTCTCAAAGCCATGCTGACTATTTCTAATCAAACTGTGATTTTCCAAATAATCATAAATACTATCTCTCAGAATACTTTCCAATAATTTGCCCACCACAGAAGTAAGATTGACCTGTCTGTAATTTCCGGGGTTATCCCTATTCCCTTTCTTGAACAAGGGAATGACATTTGCCACCGTCCAATCTTCTGGCACTACTCCAGTGGACAGTGGATGCAAAGATCATTGCCAAAAGGGCAGCAATCTCTTCCCTCGCTTCCCGTAAAACCTTGGGTATATCCTGTCTGGCCCAGAGGACTTATCTATCCTCATGTTTTTCAAAATTTCTAGCACATCCTCCTTCCTAACATCACCCTGTTCGAGAATATCTGCCTGTTTCATGCTGTTCTCACAAACATCAAGGTCCCTCTCACTGGTGAATATTGAAGCAACGTATTCATTAAGGACCTCCCCTACCTCCTCTGACTCCGTACACAAGTTCCCTCCACTGTCCCTGATTGGCCCTACCCTCACTCTGGCTATCCTCTTGGTCCTCACATAAGTATAGAAAGCCTTGGGTTTTCCTTGATCCTACCTGCCAAGGTTTTCTCAAGAGCACTGAGGTTATGCTAAAACTGTATAAAATGCTGGTTAATCCACAACTGGAGTATTCTTGCGTAGTTCTAGTTGCCACATTTCAAGAAGGATGTGATTCCACTAGAGATGGTGCACATGAGATTTACCAGAACACTGCCTGGACAGGAGAGTCTGGGCTATGGGGGAAGATTTGATAGTTTTGGGTTGTTTTCCATGGAGCAGCAAAGGTTGACTAGGGACCTGATGGAGATGTATTAGGGGTGCCCCCAATTTACGAACGTCTGACATGAACGCTTGAACATATAAATACAATCCCGTATAGGATGTTATTCTAAAGACCTGACATGCAAATGGTTACGACACGTATGAATAGCTGTTTTATATTGTCCTGCATTGTGTTCCAAACTTGTGTAAAAATCAACTTGCAAATGACTCAACCGGTTCGCAACCCAGGGATTGCCTATATGAGAGCATGGGGGCAGAGATAAGGTGCAAAGAAAGGCACATGTTCCATCAATAGACAAGTTAATAACCAGGCGGCCTGAATGTAAACTAAAATGTGGAAGGCTAAGAAGAGTGTTGAGAAGCACGTTTTTCACCCAGAAGGTGTTAGGAGCCTGGGAATCATTGCTTGAAAGGGTGATTGAACCAGAAACTCTCATAACATTTAAGTAATATTTAGATATTCACTTATGTTGCCATAGCCTCCAGGGTTGTGGGCCAGGTGGTGGAAAATTGGATTATTGTAGTCAGATCATTGTTGAATGGTATGGACGTAATGGGACAAATGCCTTTTATTGTGCTGTAAATGTCTGTAAGTATATGAGACATCTCTCCTAACGTGTGGGAACCAGAACAGAACACTGGTGCCCAATTTATTAAAGTCCAACTTACAAATGCTCATACTTATAAGTGTGATCCCATACATGGTTTTCATTTTATAAGATCCAACATACAAACATTTCCTATTCTTGCGACAGCTGCTTTCTATTGTCCTGCATTGTGCTCCAACTTACAAACAAATTGACTTGCAAACGGACTCCAGAACAGAACAGTTTCCAACCTGGGAATTACATAGAACATAGAACATAGGACATTACAGTGCAGTACAGGCTCTTCGGCCCTCGATGTTGCGCCGACCTGTGAAACCAATCTGAAGCCC
>NC_063335.1:984376-1007730 GCF_021869965.1 Rhincodon typus
GCACTATTCCTGTAGACAATGACGACATAAAGATCAAAGCCAAAGGCCCTGCAATCTCCTCTCTAGCTTCCCCTGTACATAATACTCCAGGTGAGGTCTAACCAATGGTCTACTTAATTTTAGCATAACCTCCCTGCTTTGTAATCTATGCCCCTAATAATTCAGCCTAAAATATTACATGCTTGTTTTAACAGTTCTCTTTACCATCCTGCCACCTTTTATTGTTTGTGTGTGTATATACTCAGGTCTTTTTGCTCCTATGCAAATTTTAGAAAGGTAGCCTTTATTTTGTACTGTCTCTCCATGTTCCTTGTACCAAAACATGTCACCTCACACATTTCTGCATTGAACTTCATCTGTCACCCATCCACCCAATCTACCGATGTGTCAATGTCACTGTCCTCCTCACAGTTTACAATTCTTCCAAGTTTTGTGTCATCCACACATGTTGAAATTGTTCCCTGCAGGCCAAGACCTAGATCATTTATAGAAATTAGGAAAAGCAAGGATTCCAATATCGACCCTGGGGAATTCCACTACAAGCTTTCTTTCAGCCCGAAAAATACCCATTAACAATTATTTCTAGTTTTCTATGCCTTAGCTGAATTCAAATCCACATTGCCCAGTCCCTTTTAGTCCATGACCTATAATCTTCCTCAAAAATCTTTTGTGTTGCATTGTAACATATGAGTTTTTCTTTAACAAATTCAGAACAAACACAAGAAATTATTTTTATGTGACCCTTCAATTAAAAACTACTTATTACACTAATAATTTAAAGCCATCCAGCTCTGGAATGATAAAATAACAGAAAATATGCAGCAGATCTGTCAATATCTAAAGAAAGAAACAGGTTTAACATTTCAGGTTGATGATGTTTGATTAGTTCTGGAGGTTTAACAGGTTAATAGAAAGTGCAAGGCTTTTGGGAAAAAGGGGATAGCAAATGGGGAAATGTTTGAGATAAAGTAGAAGGAGGCAATAATTCAAAGACAGTGTTGTGTGTAATCTGTGAGCACGTAGCCTGATGTACTCTTTCTCCTCCCAACAGACAGATACCAAGGGAGGAACAGGAGCTGTGGGATAACATGAAGGGCCAGTCAGTGCAATGGGGCGTGGCCATTGTTCTGAGTCTCTGGTCACTGACCAATGCAGGTAATTGCAGATCAGCTCAAAACAGCCAAATGTTAGCACAAATCACTGCCTATGTTTAGCAAGTGGATTGCTGGTTTTCTAAATCATTTTTGTTAACCTGCATTTTATCAAAATATTAAATCTGAATTCGAACTAAATCTGAATTTGAACAAATTTAAGTGACAGTTAGTACTAGTGATCCATCAATCTAGCTACTCTCTCTTCAATAACTATCGACCTGTCAGTCTGACTACTATCTCTCTGCTTCTGTAGTATCCACCTACATTAACTTCCCGTCTAGTTACTTGTTTGTTTAATTGTTGATAGGTGGATTCCCATAAAATTTATGTATTTATTTATTTCCTAGTTTCACAAAGTGCTCCCATTGTTTTGGATATCACTCCTTACCACGGCAGCATCAACGGAGCAACCAGGCTGACAATTAAAGGACAAGGTAAGGAAGATTCCTCTACCTGCTCGATGATCCTCTGTCTTGCTACTTCTAATATATTTCGGCTGTCTACACAGGTTTTTTGGGAGAAAGGCCATTTGATTACACAGGAGGAAATGGACAACTAGGCAACAAGGTGCAACTCCTTTCGGAATCCAGGTCCATCCCCTGCGATGTAGAGAAAGATTTCAGCCATGACACACAGATTATTTGCTACACCAGGTAGATACCTTCAAACTCTCTATGCAGGATCATACTGCAGTTCATAAGGAATTGGATTACTAAAGGTTAGATAACTCATTACCTTGTTAAAAAATAGCAAGATAGGTAGGATTGACTTTAATTCATGGGATCTGGGCATCACTGGCAATGTCAGTATTTACTGTCTATCCCTTAGACACCCAATCAATCAAACAGGAATTTTAAATGTTGCTTTCCTTTCCTGGTGTCATGACCATTGATCATAAACTGAGATCATCTAAGGACACACTGAATTTTCCATTACAACCTGCACTTATTTTTAAAAAGAGTTACAATCAATGGATGATTGCTAGTGCAAATTCTGTGGCTTTCTGTAGAGAAATTCTATAATGTCACATCAGTACAGAGTCAGAGAAACCTGAAACATAATGTCTAAAATGGAAGTGATAACAATAGTTTGACTGCCCAAATCCCTCTCACTGGGTGTCATCTCCTGCAGACATGTTTGTGTTTTAACCTTCCAGGGATATACAAAAAATGGAGATTAAAAATCAGCTTCAAACCTGGTCTGTGTGTGCTGGTGGCATAACATTCTAGTGTGGGGACTCGTGTGTACTGTGAAGGTCACAGTAAGTCCCCTTGCACTACAGGTAAAGAAAGGTGAAGGTCTATCTACTCTGAATCTTTTATCCTGCAATTGTCATAAAGACCAAGACAAAAGAATTTCCATCAGCTTACAAAGCTAAGCATCACAAAATCATGGGTTGGACAGCCAGTGTCAATGGTATCAGTCACATCCACCATAATGGTCACAACAGCATGCTATCTACCCTTCACAAATGACTCAGACCTGACTTGTGTATTTTTTTAAATGATTATCTTTTTCCTTTGGGCTCACTTAATCTGTGTGTTGCATATTTCTTTTCACATTTCCCCATGTGGAACAACACTTAGTTTTCTGCTTAGATGCTTACAGTCTCTAGCGCTCAATAGGGAGTTCAGAGTACAACCTCCATACTCCATTTTTCTCATGTGCCCACCATCCTTCAGCTGTGTCTTGTTGACTTTGCTGTCAGCAGAGTGGACCCATTTTCTCCTTTTCACACTTAACATTTATATCTATTTCACATATCTATTTCTCCTTTATGACCATTATCACTGCTTTTGTCTTTTGTTCTGGTACCTTCACAATCTGTTTCACTTACTCCTTCTCTCCTTCTGTCTACAGCATAAAAAATCCAAAGGAGAGTCATACTAGATTCGAAATGTTAACTCTGTTTCTCTTTCCATGTTTGCTATCAGGCCTGCTGAGTTTCTCCAACACTTTGTTTCTATTTCATATTCCCAGCGACCACGGTATTTTTTTTAAGGAAGTTTCCATGTTAGACAATATAACAGAGTTCTGAGAATCACTCCATAAGCCTGTAAAGTTGCCTGAGCATTCAGGGGTGCTGGCAGGTTCCCTTGACAGCCTGTGTGAAGGAACTCTTCAGCTTCGCAGCTCTAGATGGGTTATACCAGTGTTGAGTCATGCCATTCATCCCAAACCATCTTTCAAATTCTGATTTTCAAATAGTGGCAGTCTGATCTAATTATGTAGTGTATCTAAACAACTTCCGAGTGTACAGTCACAGTTGGGGAATGCACTTATAGCAACTCCAGAAAATACAGTCAGCTGATGTAGTGGTCAATCTCACAAGGAGTGAGTTTGCTAAGGTCCAAGTGATTTATATAGGACTTGGAATGGGCCAAGGATAGGGCTGTAAACATACAAGCAGTAGCCCAGATCCACATGCCCACAACAAACTGGAAATATATAAGGTTCTTGGGGACGTGCAGGTGCCACTGAAAGCTCATCTCAAACTTCAACACCTTATCTGTGCCGCTGAGAGACCAACTGCAGAAAAAAAGTAAATATAATATGGACTGAGAAATGACAAATGACTTGCAAAACTGAGACTGTGCTTGAAGCTTGAATTTTATCCAAGCCTTTAAATCAACCATAAACGTGAGTGACATCAGGATAGAAATTACTCTCCTTCCTGATAATAAATCTGGAACAGAGAGAGTCATCAGGTACTTCTCCAAAAAAACTGAATAAGCATCAGTAAGAAGAAAACCTTTGGTTTATTGCTGGCTCACAAACACGTCATATGCCTGAAACGTTTCAGAGAGACACAGTCCATAATGATTGTGATCTTTATGGAGCAGTTTGAGATCCAGAACACCACCTTGTTATAATTGGAGATTATTCCTTCAGTTGTAAACTCTTAAAAATCACCCACATTGCTGAAAAATCAAATACGATTTAAATGTTCTGTGCAGACCCAGAGAAAGCTGTTTCAAAATGAAGGGATGTAATTGACTAAGGGTAGAGGCATGAATATGTGAATGCATGCGCCTGTAGTTTTATATCGATTGTACGCCTTTTGTAAAGAAATGGGAATAAATCTAATTTCATTCCTCATGCAGTTGGGGATGGGAAACGGGAAGTACCATGACCATGTATTATAACCTGAAGCACCTAGGGACATACTAACTTTCAACTGTGACGTGATTTTTTTTTTAAAGAAATTGATGTAACCAAAGGGTTACGTGATGTATATTCAGTGACTGGTGAGGAATTCTGGAATGTCACTCCTGGTCAGAATCGGGAAACTTCAACCAGAAATACTAAAATGGAAGAGATGACCCATTATTTTCATGTTTCATAACTCCCTTTTTATTAACTCAGGAAAGTCGGATTAAATTGGCTCCCTTTCAAACCGAAATTCCTTCGGTCTGGAAGAAAGCTGAAGGGATCATGAATTTGATTTGATTTGATTTATTGTAGTCACATGTACCTAACTACAGTGAAAAGCTTTACTTTGTGAGTAGTACAGGCAGATATTAGCAAACAAGGACATACAGATCATAGGGTGCTTAGACAGAGTGAAGCATACAAGGTTACAGCTGCACAGGAAACGCACAAAGCAAGATCAACATTCGCAAGATCCACATTATTTGAAGTTAGAGAGGTGCATTCAGCAGTCTAATAACAGCAGGAAAGAAGCATTCTTGAACCTGTTGGAGCATGTGTTCCAGCTTCTGTATCTTCAACCTGCTGGAAGAGGTTGGAACATAGCTTTGCTGGGGTGGGAGGGGTCTTTGATGATGTTGGCAGCCTTTCTGCAGCAGCAAGCCATGTAAATAGAGTCCGTGGATGGAAGATTGGCTTCTGTGATGGTCTGGGCTGTGCACACCACCTTCTGTAGTTTCTTATGGTCCGGGGCAGAGCAATTGCTGTACCAGGCTGTTATGCACCTGGATAGAATGTTTTCTATGGTGCAGTTGTAGAAGTTGATGAAGGTCCTTATGGATGTGCCGAATTTCCTAAGCCGCCTGAGGAAGAAGAGGCGTTGTTGTGTCTTCTTGACCATCGCATCTACGTGGGAGATTCAGGACAGATTGTTGGTTATCATCACTCCTAGGAACTTAATCTGTTGACCCTCCCCACCTTAGTTCCGTTGATGTAGATAGTGTCCTCCTCATTTATTCCTGAAGTCGATGATTAGTTCTTTTATTTTGCCAACATTGAGAAAGACATTGTTATCATTGCACCACACACCAAGCCCTCTATCTCCTTTCTGTATTTTGACTCGTCGTTTGATATCTGTCCCACTAAGGTGGTGTCATCAGCGAACTTGTAGATGGCGTTCATTTGGAATTTGACTACACAGTCATGGATGTACAGGGAGTACAGTAGGGGGCTGAGAACACATTCTTGATGGGCATCAGTGTTTAGGTTTATCATGGAAGAGATGCAGTTGTCTGTCTTCACTGATTGCAGTCTGTGAGTCAGGAAGCTGAGGATCCAGTTGCAGAGGATGGAGCCAAGACCAAGGTCTCAGAGTTTTGAGATTAGTCTGGTAGGGATTATAGTGTTGAAGGCAGAGCCATAGTCGATGAGTAGGAGCCTGATGTAGGTGTCCTTGTTATCCAGATGTTCAAGGAATGAGTGCTGGTCTAGGGAAATGGTGTCCACTGTGGATCTGTTATGTCAGTAGGCAAATTGCAGGGTATCAAGGCAGGCTGGGAGACTGGAGTTGATGTGGGCCGTGACCAGCCTCTCGAAGCACTTCATGATTAGGAAGGTCAGAGCCACTAGACAGTAGTTATTGAGGCATGTTGCACATATTTCCTTTCCTTTTCTTAAATTAAAGTTCTTGAGACCAAGGGAGAGCATAGGTGAAGAAAGAAAGGGAGCCAGTTCATCCTCATTGGGTCTTAATGATCTATGGTATCCAGTCTGAAATCATACCAAATAGTGGAGCCTCTACCCAGGGACTGGCTGCAACAATGGTGATAACTTTGCTGATGTTTTATTAAAAGTAGTGTTAAAATGTGTTCCCTTGGTTTTCATGCATGTTTTTCCTTTTTTTAAAGACCACTACCAAAGGACAGCTATCAGGTTGTAGTGAGTGTAGATGGGGTTCCAATTAATTCCATCAAGATGCTAATCTTTAAAGTAAGTGCAACACGTTTACTCACATTGTTTACAAGATAATGGAGTACTCACTGACCTGGCCTTTAGTGTGCAGCTACTATAATGTCCTTTATTGATAAATATAATCCAAGGCATCAACCAAATAAGAAACAAACAATGATATTAATATGTAAAATAAAATTAGAATTTGAAGCTTTAGCTGTAGCCACTGTTGGCTCCCCATTTCGGAAAAGCGTACTGTTCATCAGTAGACATCAGCTTAGTGTTCCATTTTGTTTACGTAGAGATTACATGTTTCACTCTTGCTGTTTTAGTTGTGATCTGAAGGAATAATTTGTTCTCCTATTTATAGATCTACTCAATTTTCATTCCGATCATATACAATTCTTCCCTGTACTGTTCAACACAAAATTAACTAGAGGGGCTACAAAAATCCACCTTCCAAATCAATGTCAAAACCATGATATTGCCAGTATTTAATTTTTGACTTATCTTTTAACAGTCAGAAGACCATTATACGCCAACCATTGAGAAGATTTCACCATCGTCTGGATTACCAGGTTTGCACTGGAATTGTGTTCCTACATTTTTATAGAATTAATAGGAAGTAACTGTTCTTCTTCATCAAAGGATCAAGAACCAGAGGGCACAGAGTTAAGTGATTGGGAAAGAATGCAATAGTGCCATGAGGAAAAACTTTTTATGCAGTGAGTGGTTAGGATGTGTAGTGCTTTGCCCGAGAGTGTGCTGGAGGCATATTCAATTGAGACATTCAAAAGGGATTGGGATCATTTTCTGAAAAGGAAAGGAAATCTTCATGTCTATGAGAAAAGTACAGTGGGATAGCACTGATGAATTGTTCCTACAGCAGAGCATCACAAATGTGATGGGCCAAAACAGCACCATTTATGCCATAACCACTTTATCATTCTAATTAATTGTATAAGTCATCCACACTGTGTTGGAGAGAAAAACTTTTCCAAATACCCCATATAATACTTACATATCTTTTTCACCTTCCTGTGTAAATGGAATGGGAATACTAGGACTGATCAATTTTGATACTTCCATGAAACTTACAGACTGATTGACAAACACATATGGTTCAGGATCTGAGTAAGAGTTATGCAGTTGAGGTTCAGCAAAGCAGCCAATTTTCCTTTTAAATAAGGTTTACCATTTCATTTCACACCAGCAGATCCTTCTCATTATTGACAACTCTTTATTTGCTTACCATTTCAAAATCTTAGGGGAGTAGTCCTCACTGATTTCGTGGGAGGCATCTGTCAGCCAAGGCACCCTGGCGCAGAGAGTGAAGGACAGACACTGATATATCAGTCTAGGGGTTTGAGCACAACCAGGCTCTGGTCAGGGCACACAGAGTGGGTCTGTACCTTTCCAGTGTAGAGAATGGGTTACAGTCAGCCAATCCAGGGGGTCATGGGAATACAGTCAAGGAGTTGCATGAATCTCAGTCAAGGGTCTGGTCACTCATTGTTCGGGGCTGTCCAGTTAAATCACTGAAGGCATTGGCTATGGTCAGTCCAGACAGTCTATGATGGAGGGGTCTGCAGGTCACAGCCATGTGGAGCCCTTCAAAGAGCAACTGAGTAGACCCACACCCAGACACTGAAGGTGAAATACACTTGCAAGGTCAATCTTCCTTGCGACCATTGGGCATTAGCCTCCTGTGTGCAGTCCAACTCTTCAATTCAGATCCTGCTGACCATTTAAAGCAGGCTACTGGCTGGACCTGACTGATGCCTGTGATGCAATAGCAATGTCTGTGCATCTAGCAGAGAAGGTGCCTGGTTGCAAAGGTTGCAGTCACGTAGGGGAGCAGGCAGGTTTGTGGAGGGAAATGGCCACCATAGTGCAATGACTGCAGGAATGCAGCAATGCCACAGCAACCCTGCTGCCTCAAGAATGCACTTGTCTGGCTGCTTCCAGTGACGGGGCTGCCAGGGAGAGATGGATCCACCAGTCCAAAGGACTTAATGGCCCGAGCCAGTTGTCCCCAGAACCAATAGCAGGGGATGGAGAACCTTAACTTGCCAGGTGCTCTTCCTCACAAGGAGATGGGGGAGTATCAGGAAGGATCCTGTCAAGGAGGAATCACACCCAGGCCCCTCAAAGTCTCCTCTCAGAACACTCCAGAAATAGCTATGTCTTCCACCTGCACCTCGTCTGCCACCCTCAGTCCTGTGGGAATTTTTGCCAAAGAGGGTACCTGACCAACGCTCCAAGGCCAACAGACTCCGCTGTCAGGTGGTGTCCCTCCAAACCCAGTTGTGGAACACAGAACTACTCTGAGATGTAGTGAGAGGGAAAGAAAGAAGAAATCTTTTGAGGGCATATTGGGTAGCATGGATGACATCTGTCTGTGGATTCATTGTATAGGTAAAAAGTTAAATGTTTCACTATAGTCTATGTGTAGCTGTCCAGCAAGCCTTAAAGGCACTGAAGACACTCATCCCTATCCATTAAGCTTCCACGGACAAAAGGGTGAAATGAATAGTTGCTGACCCATATGTCTGCTTGTGCTTGTCAATGAAGTCTTGAATGGCCAACACCAGGAATTCCCCTCCTGCCTGAAACTGAGCAGATGCCAGGTATCCTGCAGTCCTACAAATGCCAGTGACCTGGGGTGTTTCTTTCTCAGGACTCACAGCTCCTGACTCTAATCTAGCTAAAATACCCACTGAGATGTCAGTACCTGAGCTGGTGGAGGGTGTAGAGTCAGTCTTTGCCAGTTTAGAATCTTAACCATCTGGCAAGTGTCACGGATATTCATTAAAATTAAAACAGGGAGCGTATCAGGATGTACTGTTGGGACCTACGCCTCTTCAGGTTTCTTATGACTTCTGGCTCCACTTTTCGCAGTTCAGCAGCTTGAAGAGCCATCAAAACAGAACCTCTGCGATTGCTTGCTGAAGAAACACTGCAATGTCAATAAACTCCTCCACAATGCAGCTCCCTCATCATGGGAATTGTGATCCAATGGTTTCAGTAGCACCTCACCTCAGCTGTCCCTCCAAACACCACACCTCAGCTGTCCCTCCAAACACCACACCTCAGCTGTACCTCCATACACCTCACCTCAGCTGTCCCTGTATACACCACACCTCAGCTGTCCCTCCAAACACCACACCTCAGCTGTCCCTCCATACACCTCACCTCAGGTGTCCCTCTATACACCACACCTCAGCTGTTCTTCCCATTTACATTTCTATCTCTGTTACCATCTTCCATAACACCCTTTCATTCCCTCTGGTTCTGTGTCATTTTATTTCAGTCCTTTACTGATCTGTTTGTTGTCTTACAGAGTATTTTTGTTTGTTCCTTCACTGCTGTTTATCCTACTGACAAATTGAAGGAGAGAATCATTGTGCATCATGCAGCATCTTCCAACTTTTGCAGCTTCTCTGTCACCACAAATGGCTCATTTTCCATGCCCACCCAATTCGTTCTTCACCAGTGGCCATGGGATATTTTCATATCTATGAGGGATCAGATAAAATCTCAATGTACCATCTCATCTAAAAGATGCCATTATTTTGGTCCCAGTCTATTTAGGAGCTCACAGCCTCTAAATTGGGGCTTGAACCCACAAATTTGAAAATAGTCCCTGTGTTAATGTTGTGAAAAGTTCCGTGTACCAGGGCTCACTTTTATATTTCCTTCATTCATTCCAATTTTCTCTTGGCTGTTAGGTCAACTCATTAACATATCTGGAGATATTTTTACTGATATCTATGGCAGCAACAAGCCAGTCGACTCTACTCTCAGAAGAACCAGGATTTTGAGGTAAAAATATACCTTTGAGTAAAGTGTGTAGTCACAGCCCTGCTGTATACACAATGCAGTTTGGATCAGACTCAAATAAATCATTGGTTTAATGTTTTCCCCATATTGTCTTTTGTATGAAATCAACCTCCTGAACTAGGTTTTGGGCGTAGCTCAGCCAAAGAACTGTATTTAAATAAATTATGATGATTTGCCTTTTAAACTTTTTGACCTTCATCTTGGCTGTGTTGAAGTCCTGGAACTTTTCAACTAATAAGATTATAGGTTGCAGAGTTTGTAGAGATTGCAAAAAGGAAGGAAACACTTGGACAGCCATCTCAGAGCACTTTCTAGCCAGTTACATACTTAGTGAAGCATAGGCCCTTTTGTAAAATAGGAAAACCAGCTGTCAATTTATGCTCAGCAAAGTCCCAAAAACAGCAATACCACAGTTCTGAAGAAGAGTCCTATCAGACCCGAAATGTTATTAATATTCTCTCACTTCAGATGCTGTCAGACCTGCTGAGTTTCTCTAGCACTTTCTATTTTAGTTCTAACTTCCAGTATTCTGCCTTGATTATCACAATATAACAGTCTGCATTTACATTTGGGATGTTCATGTCCTTGAGAATTCTAAAGCTAAAATATTTAGTCAGAAAAACCAAATCTAGCTCAATAAGGAATTGTTTTTTTTTAGCTCATCAAAGGGTGAACAGTAAATTAATGCTTTTCCAAGAACTTTCTGTTTAGAATCTTAACTGCAGACTTTTAGGATATGGAATCTAGTGGTTTTTGTAGGTTAGCATGACTGTGACAGTTAAAGATCATTTACCTGTGTTTTTCAAAATGTGGTCCTTTAATAACTAGAATGAAAAGCCTTGATAAGTAAACTGACAAGCAGAAATTGCAAATAACAGAGTTTGTGATGTGTTTTTTCAGCTGCAGAGTCTATGCTGGAGGAATGCTTTGTGAGCTCCTTCACCCTGAGTCAGATATGTTGTGAGTTTTGTAACACGGATTGCAAAATTATTATAGATGAGCGAGTTACATTTAGCATGTTTTAATTCACTCATCCAATCTGATACTAAAGTGTAATCATTCCTGTAATTCCTGACTTTCCTCCTTAGTTTTAATACCCATTTTTGTTTAGTGCAAACGTCACTAGTCTGAGTTTCTGTACATGTATTATTGTTGTTATATACAATACTGTTCTCCCAAAGGCACTCTATTCAATATTCTGTCTGTCTGTATCATATCCGTCTTCTGTTATTTTTCAGCTTTCAGCCAAAAGGCAATAATTTGCTTTAGTCAGCAGCATAAATGAATGATTTTGAATTTACAACCTATGTAACATCATACCCATTTGTCATTGCAATCAACTTGGCTCACATTCGTTTGTTTTGCATTTCAACATTAAACTCAGTAACACCCTCAATTTTTTATCTATACTCCAAGTTCTACCGGAAAAGTTTGCAGGACCCTTTCCAGCTCTCCATGCCAGTCTGGGAAAAAGTGCCCTGAAAGCGTAGCTTTTCATCCCAGGTGGTGGAATTCCCTAGGAGTTGGGCTGGACAACCTGGCATGAGTTTGTGGACACACACACACTTCTGGGAGTAAAGGCAGCTGTGTAGAAGGTCTGCCTCGGTGCTGTGACACTGTGTTGAAGTTATTAAAACGTGTTTAAACCAAAAACAGCCCACACCGTTCATGGGCCCTCATTCTAAACACTCCCCATGTTACATCAATGCCAAATTATCTTCCTTTGCCCTTATCTCCGTATCCAGCATGCGCAGTCCAAAAGAGACATGCTGACATGAAAAAAAATTATGTCTTTTGATATTGATGTCTAATTAAATGAACACATTTATTGATAACAAAACCATTCAATACATTGACATTTTTTCAACTAATCACCTTTGAAAACAAACATTTCATTTAAGTGCTTAATCCCTTTCCTTGTGAGAACAAAACATTTTTATTCTATTGCTACATAGAGCTGTCAAGCAAACTATTCACTTAACAGGCACTCCACTGTGATATCAGTCATGCAGGACAAATCCTTTAATGATAGCTCTCAGCCTTGTGTCAACAAAGTGTAATAGAATACACTGAGATAGCAAGAACTGTTGATGCTGGAGTCAGAGATAACACAGTGTGGAGCTGGAGGAACACAGCAGGCCAGGCAGCATCAGAAGAGCAGGAAAGTTGACATTTCGGGTCGGGACCCTTTTTCAGAAATGATTCTGTCTATTCTACGTATCCTTCCACTGCTACGTTGGCACTATCCCCCACCTCTTCCTCCACTACATCGGTGACGGTATTGGCACTGCCTTGTGCTCCCACAAGGAGCTTGAACAGTTCATCAACTTTACTAATACTTTTCACCCCAGCTTGAAATTCACCTGGACCATCTCTGATACCACCCTCTCTTTCCTGGGCCTCTCTGTCTCCTTCTGTGTTGACCACCTGGAAACTGATATCTATTTCAAGCCCACCAATTCCCACAGCTACCTAGACTAGACCTCCTCTCAGCCACATTCCTGCAAGAATGTGATCCCCTACTCCCAATTCCTCTGCCTCTACCGCATCTGCTCCCAGGATGGGGTGTTCCACTCCCGAACATCCCAGATATCCTCCTATTTCAAGGACCATAACTTCCCTCCTCCAGTGATTGAAAATGCCCTCAAAAGCATCTCTTGCGTCTCCCACACCTTTGCCCTCACACCAACTCCCTCCAACAAAAACAAAAACAAAAACAAAGACAGAATTCCCCTTGTCCTCACATATCACCCCACCAACCTCCGTACCCAATGTATCATTCTCCGCTACTTCTGCCACCGGCAATCTGACCCCACTACCAAGGACATTTTTCCTTCCCCACCCCTATTTGCCCTTCGTAGGGATTGCTCACTCTGCATCTCCCTCATCCGCTCCACACTCCCCACTTGCCCCACCACCCCCAGAACCTTTCCCTGCAACCGCAGGAAGTGCTACACCTGCCCCTACACCTCCCCCTTCATCTCCATCCAAGGCACCAAACAAACCTTTCACATCAGACAGAGGTTCACCTGCACATCCATCAATGTGCTCTATTGTATCCGCTGCTCCTGATGTGGCCTCCTCTACATCGGCGGACTGAAATTGGGAAAAAAAGTGTTTTAAAAACCAATCATTATTAAAGGAATAATGCACTTTTTGAAAGTAAGTAACCAGTTGTAGACTGGAAGTACAGTCCACATAGCTGCTTGGTCAAGTAATAGTGGAATCATAGTTTGCAGATGGACTAGAGCCAGGGGTGTGGTGGAATGAATCTCCAGCTGGCAACATGTAGCTGATTGGTCTATGGACTAGTGACCAGTTATCAATGGCAAAGGCTTTCGACGTGCCAAGAACAATGTGATTGGCTCCCAGGTAAATAAACAGTTTGAGGGTATGAATGTTATGACAGAAATAATCAGACCTCTAGAGGAGAAGGGGCCAGTTTTGCTTTGCAGTGAAAAAAAGCATCTCAAGCCTGAAGATTACCAATTCATTTCCACTTTCCAGTTGCTGAAAGCTGTGATTTTTAAGGAACAAGTTAAAGATCTTTATAAATTGGAACCTGTCATTCTGTGCCTCCTGCAAACAAGATGAAAGTATCCAGAGAAGAAAGATCTGATCAGCACAAGAATCATCTTAGTGAATCCTATTGACAGGGACCATTGAACTGCCTACCCAGCCCTTCCTTCACCCACAACCTGTGTTTTTATTCGTATCTGTGTCTGTATGGGCGTATACGAGGAGGGTTTAGAAGGGGATTAGATTTTTAACAAATAGAGTTACATGTTGACAGTTCACGATTCTTTAACCATATCTAGAAACTATTTATTGTGAATAATCATTCTTATGGAGTATAGAAACCTGATCTGTGCTTTCTGTCTACCTGGGTCTAAAAGACAGCAAAATTGCATTTTGGCTATTCCTGCCTGGAACTGTTTCACATGGTGAACAGCTGGACTTTAGCAAACTGATAGCAGAAATCCCAGGTGGCCCCAGCAATGGCAAGTAGTTCTGAGACTGGTGAGCACAAGCTAGCGCAAGAGCAGCTCCTTAGAGGCATGGTACATACATAAAGAGGTGAGCAGTGGAGAATTACAAGACTAAGTTGCCTGAATACATGGAGAGAAAACCTACATGAAATCCCTTGAAATTGACACTTAGCAACTTCTAGTGAAATTCAGGCCTTTGTGTTTGATGGACAGCATTTCACCTGGAACATTAGCAGAGGCTTTCTGGAAGCATGGGTACAACATGTTGTAAGGTTTACCCCTGCCCATGAATAAAGGATTTCCTTTGTAAAATCACTCATTAAATTAAACTAATGAATTGTACAAAACAGCTGTATTGGCAATATTTCATTAATTATTAAATAACTGCAAGATTTTGTTTTATAATTGTAGCTACGGTTTGAAACTTGATAACGTGTACAGTGACAGTGGCACGATGACTTGTAAAATGACTGGAACATATGTTGGTAAGTTTCATATTTATTGGATTAGTAATCTATGTGATATTCTAAATGCAATAATTGGTCCAGTATATCATCTTATAAATGTTTGTTTCAGGTCACCACAATGTGAGTTTTATTTTGGACAATGGCCATGGAAGGTAAGATATGGAGTGAAAGTAATAAGGTATGAATGTAAGTTTTCTACAGTAGTAATTATATAGCAACAAGTGTTGTGAGTTGATGCACTAGGGTGTATACACTGTAAGATATCATATAGCAGAAATTGCCTAGCACCAGTTATTATTTGCTATTCATACACTCCATATACATTATCACTGTCATCAAAGGATAGAATTTAATTTTCAATGGGTATCTTAACTTGTGAAGAAACTTCGAAGGTTTTCCATTTTTAACATAGAGCTGGCAGGGAAATAGCTTGCCTATCCCTAATTGTTTTAGATTTCCAGCAGCCTTTTTTAGTTAGATATAATATACATCCAGGATGGTAAACATACAGGGATGGTATATTTTTTATGTACTTATATACAATTTACAGTTTCATGTTATTCAAGCATCTAAAGAATGTTCACTTTTCAAACAATATATTCCAAACTACACTGCATTTGCTTTATTTCATAACATTAGACATTAGGTTAAAACTGTTTTAAAATTGACAAACTATGGAGCACTGTATTGTTTAGATCTGATAGATGTCCTTTTCTCATGCAGGTCTTTACCTAATCCAAACACTTACTTTATTTCTTCCCTGAATAAACTCAGCATGTTCCAGACCTATGCAGGTAAGAACACCACTGTTTATTTGGGTTAATTGGTTGTTATTCCTTACCTTACTACACGATGCCACATTGTATGGACAATCCACACCCACCGTCTCCATACCACTCAGTCATTGACATGATTCACTATTGTCAAACATAACAACAACAGCTTGTTTATACATAAAGCTTTTAGCTTAGTGAAATGTCGCTTAGCATTTAAAAGGAGTATTGACAAACAAAAACTGATCTGGAAGGATTGTTTGGGGCCTCAGATGGAGGTGAAAGGAGAGGTGTAGGGGCATGTGTTGCACCTCATGTGGTTGCAGGGAAAGGTACTGGGAGTGGTGGATAAATTGGTGGGGAGTGTAAAGCTGACAAGGGAGCCATGGAATGAACAGTCCCTGTGGAAAGTGGACAGGATGAAGAGGGAAATAACTTTTTGCTGGTGGGGTCTGATTGTAGGTGGCACAAATGTCGGAGGATGCTGTGTTAGATTCGGAGGTTGGTGGGGTGGTACATGAGGACTATAGGGACTCTATCCTTATTGTTGTTGGGGGGAGGGGGTATGAGGGCAGAAATGGAGGAGATGCTGTTGAAGGCATCCTCAATAACAGAGGAGGGGAAATTATGGTCCCTAAAGTAGGAGGATATCTGGGATGTCCTGGGGTGGAACGCCTCATCCTGGGAGCAGATGCAGCAGAGGTGGAGGAATTGGGAGTATGAGATAGCATTTTTGCAGGAGGTCATGTTGCAGCTGTATAGAACATTGGTTAGGCCGCTTTTGGAATACTGTGTTCAATTCTGTTCTTCTTGTTATAACAAATATGTTGTTAAACTTGAAAAGGTTCAAAAATGATTTACAAGGATGTTGCCAGCGTTGGAGGGTTTGAGTTATAGAGAGAGGCTGAATAGGCTGGGGCTATTTTTCTTGGAGCGTCGGAGGCTAAGGGGTGACCTTATAGAAATTTATAAAATCATAGGGAACATGGATAGGGTGAATAGTCAGATAATTTCCCCAGGGTAGGGGAGTCCAAAACTAGGGGGAATAGGTTTAAGGTGAGAGGGGAAAGATTTATAAGGGAACTAAGGGACAACATTTTCACGCAGAGGGTGGTGCATGTATGGAATGAGCTGCCGGAAGAAGTGGTGGAGGCTGGTACAGTTACAACATTTAAAAGGCACCTGGATGGGTATATGAATAGGGAGGGTTTAGAGGGATATGGGCCAAATGCTGGCAAATGGGACTAGATTAATTTAGGATATCTGGTCAGCATGGATGAGTTGGACCAAAGGGTTTGTTTGCGTGCTGTACATCTCTGTGACTCTGTGCCAAATTACATGTGCAATATAGAGGAAATGGGCCTAAATGATTTGCTCCCATTCTGCTCCATGTGCACCTTTCACCAACGCTCATGGACTACAAGTTTCAACATTTTATGTACCATGGCTACAAAATGGCTGTTAACCACCTCATTTTCCCAAACCACTAACACTTCTTTCAAACAGTCATTCATGGGACGTGGGTGTCATGGCTGGACCAGTATTTGTTGCCTGTCCCTAGCTGATGTGAGAAAGTGATGGTGATCTGCCATTGTGAACTACTTCAGTCCATCTGCTGTAGGTATACTCGATATGCCATTAGGGAGGGAGTTCCAGGATTTTGAACCAGTGATATTCAAAGAACGATGATATATTCCCAACTCAGGATGGTGAGGAGCTTGGAGAGTAATTTGTAGATGGATTAACTGCTGCCATTGTTCTCCTAAAAGGTAGTGGTTGAGGGTTTGGAAGAGGCTCTCTAAGGACCCTTTGTCAATTTCTTCAGTGCATCTTGTAAATGGTGCGTATTTCTGATCCCGACCTTTGCTGGTGGAGGGAGTATATTTTTGTCAATGTGATGCCAATCAAGTGGGCAGCTTTGTCTTGGATGGTGTCAAACCTCTTGAGCATTGTTGGGGCTGCGCCCATCCAGGCAAGTGGGGAGTATTCCATGACCCTCCTGACTTGTGCCTTGTAGATGATGGACAGGCTTTGGGACAGGCTTTCCTGCCTTAGTGGCTTCCTATTCACTCACTGGAGATACTACACTGCCTCTCGTGCTCCTTCATTACCTCCCTTTGTCTCATTGCAAGAAAAAATAGCCCACTCATAGGACTAATGTCTCAGCAGCACCCAAAGTGTAATCTCCAGACTGGTTGCACCTGACCTACAGGACTGATTATTTCCATCTCGTCAACTAGAATTGGATGAGCACCTTCACTGACGATGGCAGATCCTCCAACTTTACCCCAATAAGAACTGGTCACCTTTCATTTTCACACGTGTGTGTTTGATTGAAGCACATGCTGTGTGTTTGCTGAGAAAGTTATTGGCTAAATGCTGTAGGTAAGACACAGATATACCCCATGGCATACAACAGTTTGTCACCCTCTTGACTGTTCAGTGCTCTAAATCATGACATTTTTCCATCTCTTTCCCATGGGCTAAAAAGCAATGCAAGATAGGATCCTTCAAGTAAGTGCACGGTGAGTGACTGTGAAGAAGGATCTATGAGCTGTAACATGTAAACTGTGTAGATGCACAAGATGTATGTAAGTCGCTGCATTCAAAGCAATGTGACAGAAGTATACAAGTTTTAGGTGTCCCTGAGCTCCAAAGTGGGGTCTTGAGGAACTGCAGGAGTGTTTAAATTGGTCTGAAAGCAGCATGATGATATGGTGAGGCTGATGGTTTGATGATGCCCAGTTGTTTGGATGAGGGTATAAGAAGATGGTGTTTATGGAGCATACAGGCACAGTATGGTGAAGACAGAGCTTTCTGAAAGCCTGGGGCAACAAGTGGTCTTTTCTGCTGCCAGGTAACTGTTCTGATTTTAACATCAGGAATTGATGGCATCTACATTGAATAGAATCCCTGCAGTGTGGAAGCAGGCCATTCAGTCCATCATGTCCATACCAACCATCTGAAAAGCATGCCACCCTGACCCACCACCTACCCTATCCTTGCATTACCCATGGCTAGCCCACCCAGCCTGCATATTCCCAGACACTATCGGGCAATTTAGCATGGCTAATCAATCTAACTTGCCCATCTTTGGTCTGTAGGAGGAATCCGAAGCTCCCGGAGGAAACCCATGCAGACACGGGGAGAACGTGCAAACTCCACACAGACAGTCGCCCGAGGGTGGAATTGAACCTGGGTCCCTGGCGCTGTGAGGCATTTAGTTTCTCAGGGAAGGAGGGGAGAATTGGGAGCTGCTTAGAAATGAAGCAGGATTAGCTATTAATGGAAATAAGGTAGTCACTGCTCGTTAACCAGATTCTAAACTCGCTGCTTAAACTCTAAGGTGAAAAATTAGAATTATTTTCTCCATATCAAGAATCTGACTTTTCCATTTTTACTGTATTTTCCCAATATATGTGCGATTGCCCTTGTTGCTAAAGCAAGTAGAAAATTCCACCCTTTGGCACCAATGTGTTATGATGAGCCCTAGTCAGCTGTTCTGGGATTCCCATTGTCAAACTGTGCTTTGAGGTTGGGAGACACCCTTGTCTTAGAATGGTGATGACACATCCCTATTCCATCAGGGCAGATCTGGTCATGCAACTCCACCAGTGTCTCACTCTGCACATGTCCAACAGGTTTATTTGAAGACACAATCTTTCGGAGTCTCGCTCCTTCTTCAGCTGTCAGTGAGAGAGGTGGCATCAGATATAGAATTTATAAGCAAAAGATCAAAGCGTCATAGAACTGATGCAAATGTATTGAACTAATCTAAGATGGCTGATAAATCTTTAATTGGTTGGAAAGGATTAAAATGCAAATCGCAGAATTTCTTACAAGTCACTGCACCAAGATAACTAAACATTTTATCAGTATATCAGAGGTGATATCTCAGGTCAGACAATGCATTTTAGGTGTGAGACCTTGTTTAGAATCTGGCTGTTTATTAATTTGAAGTCAGACTGGTTTTATTTCCAAAGTAAGAATTTATAAAATGCCACATTGACTCTATACAAATTGTGTACTTTTGAACAAAATAGAATGTATCTGCAATTACAATTCTGCAAATGCAAATTCACTCCATAGATTTATACGTGTGTGTGCACGCATATAAGAGGGAGAGAGAGTGTGTTAGTGTACGTGTGTGTGTGTGCACGCGTATAAGAGGGAGAGAGAGTGTGTGTGTGTGTGTGTGTGTGTGTGTGTGCGCGCGCGCGCGCATGTCTGTTGGTGTTAAAGGATGCCCTCATAAGAACGGGATATAATGCTCAACTCATCGATCGCCAGTTCTGACATGCCGCAGTGAGAAACTGTAATGACCTCCTCAGACGACAGATATGGGATACGTTCGTTGGGCAACTCTTCCTCGTCCAGTACTTCCTGGGAGTGGAGAAACTACGCAATGTTCTTCACAGCCTTCAACACATTATCGATAACATTGAATACCTCGCCAAGATCTTCCCCACGCCTGCACTTTTCGCCTTCAAACAACCGCCAAACTTTAAACAGACCATTGTTCGCAGCAAAATACCCAGCCTTCAGGACAACATCGACCACAACACTATCCAACTTTGTCATGGCAACCTCTGTCGGACATGTGAGATCATCGACATGAACACTACCATCGCACGTGGGAACATCACCCACTATGTGCACCGCAGATACTCATGTGACTCAGCCAGCATTGTCTATCTCATTCGCTGCAGGCAAGAATACCCCGAGGCAAGGTATATTGGCAAAACCATTCAGGCACTAAGACAACAGAGGAATGGATACTGTGCAACCATCGCCAGGCAGGGATGTTCCCTCCCAGTCGGGGAACACTTCAGCGGTCAAGGACATTCGGCCTCGGATCTTCAGGTAAATGTTGTAAAGGCAGACTTCGGGATACACAACAACACAGAGTCACCGAGCAGTGGCTGATAGTCAAGCTCGGTCCCCATGAGGACGGCCTCAACCAGGATCTTGGGGTCATGTTGCACTGCAGGTGACCCCACCACAATACACACACACACACACACACTCTCACACACTCTCACACATGCACACAGACTCCTGCACTGACACAGACTCTCTCTCACACAGACACATGTGCGCACACAAACACACACACACACACACACACAAACACATTTAAATCTATGGGGTGAATTTGTGATTGCAGATACATTCTATTTTGTTCAAAAAGTAACGATTTGTATACAGTCAATGTGGCATTTTATAAATTCCTACTTTGGGAATAAAACCAGTCTGTCTCCAAATTAATACACTGCCAGATTCTAAACAAGGCCTCACACCTAAAATGTATTGTCTGACCTGAGATGTCACCTCTGATATACTGACAAAATGTTTAGTTACCTCGGTGTAGTGACTTGAAAAAAATTCTGTGATTTGCATTTTAATCCTTTCTAACCAATTAAAGATTTAACAGCCATCTTAGATTAATTCAATACATTTGCATCAGTTCTATGGGCCCTTTGATCTTTTGCTTATAAATTCTGTATCTGATCCCACCTCTCTCACTGACACCTGAAGAAGGAGCGAGACTCCGAAAGCTTGTGTCTTCAAGCTGTGGGGCTATAGCCTGGTGTTGTGGAATTTTTGACCTGGATGGAGGGAAAGTGGAGGAGAGAGTGGTTGGATACTTTCAGGGGACTCTGCTCACATTGTCTTTTACTGTTTTCTTATCTTTCCTGTGGGTCTTCAAACTTGCATCAAAATCATTGCACCAACTACCTCTTCCTGTTTCAGGTGACCCTGCCCCTTGCCAGCTGTTGGCAGCATCATTTTATTCGTGATCCCACCAAGCTTCTCTCTGCTGACTCAGGTCTAACTCTGGGCTAGAGTCAGAGTACAGTCAAGAACCATTCTCTGGAGGCCTCAATGTGGGATGATTCTGAAAGGGTAGCAGAGATAGAAGTTTAGCAAAACCCATTAACTTGGTTTATTTATCTTCATCTGCTATAGTATTGTAGCAAAGCTGTAAAAATACTACTTTAGTTGAAAGTATATGTTTCGTTTTTTAGCTCAAAGAAGTCCCAATAAAACTTAAAGCGCCATAAAAGTGCCATCAGGATAATTGAATTGAAGCATCTATTCTGGGTAATCAAGTCTCTGGGCTCCAAAGAGAGGAACAATTCCACATCCATAACTGTACATAAGAAAATACAAATGTGCAAATATTTCATCCATCCCATGATTTAAGCATTCTCTCAGAATCCATGAACACTGCTTTATAGTGTTCCTCTTTTTTACAACATCCCCGACTCCTTTCATTGCTCATTGATTTAGTGATAAAGCAGAGACAATGTCAACAGGTGTGGTATGTGGTTGAATGAAAAAGAGATAAAGACATTTGGGAACAGGTAGTTATAAGGTAGGTAACATTGTAGGTCATATGGAGATTAACATAATTTGACCCAAGAGGGTGGGGTGTCAAGTTAGTAGGTTGTTAACTGGGTACAACATAGCCAGCCAGGTGGTGTATGTTTTTTTTCTTTATTCATTCACAGGATGAGGGCATCACTGGCCAGGCAGCATTTATTGCCCATCCCTAATTGTTTAGAGTCAACCACATTACTGTGGGTCTGGAGTCACATGTAGGCCAAACCAGGTAAGGATGGCAGTTTCCTTCCCTAAAGGACATTAGTGAACCTGATGGGTTTTTCCTACAATCAACAATGGATTCATGGTCATCATTAGATGCTTAATTCCAGATATTTATTGAATTCAAATTCCACCATCTGCCGAGGTGGGATTTGAACCCAGGTCCCCAGAATGTTGTCTGGGTCTCTGGATTAACAGTCCAGCGATAATACCACTAGGCCATCACCTCCCCTAGGTGCCTGGGTACAATTCGCAAAGGGGCCAAGTAAGTGATGCAGTGTTAAGGTCAGATGGACATAAATCAAGTCTGGCAGGGGCAAGGGTGTATGGGTTCGGATTGGGGGTGTGGGGTGAATGGTGATCAGATCTACTGGCAGGGCAAGGAGGGCAGGGTCCCAGTGTGGGTGGTCAGTTGGCAGATCAGGTCTGGAGTGAGTGATGGGGTCAGGTTGCATGGGATAAAGGAAGGTCAGATCTCAGGTGGTGAAGGTATTTTAGGTCCGAAGTGTGAGGAAGGGGAATTGGATACTAGGGAGGGTCCGGGGGTTGTTTTGGAGAGAAGGTGAAAGGGATTCAGGTACAGGCCAGATACGGGGCAGGCGGGTCCAGACCAGATGGAGGGCAGTCAGGACCGGAGCAGGGACAGGGGAGTTTGGTTCGGAGTGGGTGCAGAGCAATTGGGTCTGGAACGGGTGCAGGGGATTGGAATTTGGTATGGGTGGAGGGGATTCGGGTCTGCAGTGGGTGGAGGGGAGTCGGGTCTGCAGTGGTGGTAACGGAGTCGGGTTTGGAGCAGGTGTAGGGGAGTCGGGTCTGCAGTGGGTGGGGGGGAGTCGGGTTTGGAGCAGGTGTAGGGGAGTCGGGTTTGCAGTGGGTGGGGGGGAGTCGGGTTTGGAGCAGGTGTAGGGGAGTTGGGTTTGCAGGGGGTGGGGGGGAGTCGGGTTTGGAGCAGGTGTAGGGGAGTTGGGTTTGCAGTGGGTGAGGGGGAGTCGGGTTTGGAGCAGGTGTATGGGAGTCGGGTCTGCAGTGGGGGTAAGGGAGTTGGGTTTGGAGCAGGTGTAGGGGAGTCGGGTTTGGAGCAGGTGTAGGGGAGTTGGGTTTGCAGTGGGTAGGGGGGAGTCGGGTTTGGAGCAGGTGTAGGGGAGTTGGGTTTGCAGTGGGTAGTGGGGAGTTGGGTTTGGAGCAGATGTGGGTGAGTTGGGTTTGCAGTGGGTGGGGGGAGTCGGGTTTGGAGCAGGTGTAGGGGAGTTGGGTTTGCAGTGGGTGAGGGGGAGTCGGGTTTGGAGCAGGTGTATGGGAGTCGGGTCTGCAGTGGGGGTAAGGGAGTTGGGTTTGGAGCAGGTGTAGGGGAGTCAGGTTTGGAGTAGGTGCAGGGGGGGCGGGTTTGGAGCAGGTGTAGGGGAGTTGGGTTTGCAGTGG
>NC_063335.1:1027730-1051648 GCF_021869965.1 Rhincodon typus
ACTGTGCTGTAATGTTCTATGTTCTATGTTCTATGTTCTATGTTCTATGTTTTGTGAACTTCAGTCAGGATGGGAGAAAAGTGTAAAGTGGCAAGGATAGAAATTTACCACTTGCAAAACTGATTGTTGAGTGAACTAGCACATTGATTTTCACTCCTAAAAATCAATTGCAGGTAGAACGCTTTTCTTGGCCTTGATTGTTTACACTAACTTACAGCCATTTTAAAGTTGTGTGTATTCAAATAAGGTTGAGAGGCTACTTAGACATAACTTCACATCGGAAAAAGTAACATATCAATGCAACATTGAGAGTGCTTTCATATTTTAAGTTCAGATTGAACCTAAGGAGGAAATGTTAACTCTAGTTAGGTGATGGCACATTTAATTTCCTTTGCATGATTTTAATGATAGTTAACATGAGTCTTGATTGAAGTATATTCTTGTGATGAATTATTGTATATTTATTCTACACAATGTGTGGGCCAACGTTACAGAATATGTACAATGATGGCTTGCTAGTAGTTGTTGCTTATACTTGTTGTTATTTGTTACTCTTGGATTTGATATACAAATAATAAATAAAGTATACTAATGTCACTTTAACCATGTGTTCAGCTTTGTTTTGCATATAAAGGCCATTTGAGAAATAATCTTCGTCTATCATTCACTTACAAGATTGATGGTGAATCAAATGCAAAGAATCTTTGGTTCCAGTACAGTTTTGCTCAAGATAATCAGTAAGCACTGTTGCTTTAATATTATTTAATTTGAATTTAGAGTCATTATGTGGCTGAGTCCCTGTAAGAACCATATGATGCCACTCCCCCACATTGTCCCCATGATTGTGCAGATGCTTTCTCATCAGACCAGTTCTCTTAAAAGCCATGAGTGAATCCATTTCCATCAGACTGCTAGGCAGTGCATTCCAATCCATAACCACTTAATGCATGAATACCTTTATCTTCAAATCATTGATGCCTCATTTGCTTACCAACTTAAATCTGTGCCCTCTATTTCTCTTTCCTTCAACTATTAGCTATAGCTATTTCCCTGTCTACTCTGTCCAGGCTTCTCGTGATATGTCAGCCAACCTCCCACTGGCCTTCTTTTCCCAAAACATTCCCAGCGCCTCTAAACTGTCCGCATACCTGAAGCTCCCCAATCCCTGGAATTACCCTGATGACCCTACGTTATACTCTGACCACATATTTCTTCACCGACCAGATTTACCCATTTCATAAATGTTGTGGGATTTAGAGTTGGGAGAGTGCTGGGGCTCTTTCAAGTTGGGAGAGGGCATGAGGTGAGGGAGTATTTGGGGGGATGTGAAAGTGCCGGGACGATGGTGGTTGGCTCCATGATGAGTTGAGGGCATTTAGTTTTAAAGTTATTGAAGAGTTAGAGCTGATTTTAATTCCTCTAATGTTTCTTTGGTAAATATTCCGATAAATGGGTCAGAATCCTCCAACCATTTTGACACTATTCAGGATTAATTCTGAGAGTTCCAGACACCAGCCAGATTCTCAGAAAAGTTTCCAATTCCTGAGCAACTCCCATGGAATCAGTTGTATCAGGACCGCTACATGGCCCCAGTGCACAATTCTGGTCTACACTTTAGCAATGACAGTCTTCTCTTCAGAAGATCTCAACCGTATGTTTGTAAATTCAAGATCCACACCAGAGACTTGAGCCCATAGCCCAGACTGAAACTTACAGTGAAATTCTGGGAGCAGTGCTGCACTATCAGAGATGTTGTCTTAATGTGATGTGAAACTGAGCCTTGTCTGCTCTCATTGCTGGACACGAAAACTTCCCGTCACACTAATCAAAGTAATTCTCCTGGTACCCTGATCAATACTTATTCCTCAATCATTAAACCAGATTATCTGGTTACTTATTTCTTTGCTGTTTGGAGGAAATTGTTGTGCATAAATTTGCTGCTACTTTTCCTTCATTTTAACACCCCACAAAAATCCTTCACTATCTGTAAGTACTCTCAAACATTTTAAGGTCATGAAATGTATATAACTACAGTGTTGATCAATTGTATGAGAGAAGTTTGATCCTAAATAAACCTATGCTCCTCAAGAAGGAGAGAATTTTACCGATTAATGACCTCAGAAAATTTATTGTTTGAGCTATCAATGGGGGCGCTACTTTTAGGACATGGGTGGAGAAAGGGTGGAAGAAGAATCAATCACCATCTGGGATTTCAAGCACATGGAACATGCCTGTTTGCACATTCAGTTATTTTTGCTTTGCTTTGTATAAACTATATCAGCAAGGTTAGGAATGAATGTAATACCGTTAATGATAAAGCTTAAATTAGAAGTGCAAGATTTTTAGTATTGGATATAAGGGCATTAGTGGAGCCACCAATTATAGTGTTCAATTGTTCCATGTTTGATTATGTGAATCTTTTTACTATTGCTATTCACTGAGTTTGATTAGTTAAGCCTTCAGATGGGTTCAAAGTAAAGCACACCAAGCTGTGAAAAGAGATAGAAGCTGGAGCTGAAGGATGGTGTACACATTACAGAGGATTCTAAGTAGAACCTGTTACACATATGGAAGCTGATGTCATCTCTGAATTATAAAACATACAACCATGTCAAGATTCCACGTGATCCAATGCAGCTGGCCGATAGAAAGTTTGCATGTTCCTTCTTCAGGATCCTCCTTCACATCACTTCAAAATAGCTTTTCAGCTTTTCACCAGCAAGTAATCAGGAAGACTAATGGGATCTTATTCTTTATTATGAGAGGAATTGAAAATAAAAATAAGAAGGTTATGCTTCAGCTATGCAATGCATTCGTGAAACCACATCTTAAATGCGTGTGCAGTCGTGCTCTCCTTATTTAAGGAAGGATAGGCAGTTTTGTGGAGGTTGACTGGATTGATATTCAGAATGAGCAGGTTGTCTAATGAGGAAAAGTTGGACAGACTTTGTTTGTTTGCAGCTGCGTTCAGAAGACCAAGGGGCATTTGATTGAAGTGTATAAGATCCTAAATGGTCTTGACAAGGTAGATGTGGAAAGGACTTTTCCTCTTGTTGGTGAGTTCAGAACTAAGGGAACCTGTTTTAGAATTGGGGATTGCAATTGTAGACAGAAATGATGGCAATTTCTTTTTTCTGATTGTTGTGCAACTTTGGAACTCCCTGCCTCGGAACGCAGTGGAAGCAGGTTCATTGAATATTTTTAGAGCAAAGTGGGGTAGATTCTTGTTAGGGAAGGAAATCAAAAGTTATCAAGGATGGATGGAATTCAGAACAAAACAGATCAACCGTGATCTTATTGAATGACAGACCAGGCTTTAAGGGCTGAATGGCCTCATTTTACGCCTAATATAGACATTTTGTATAAAACTGGTAGAACGTTAAATGATTATGTCTTTCTAATTTAATTAGGGATTAAATTAAGGATATTTGTTAAGGCTTGATGTGCTGGACTACACAGAACCTTAACTGAGCATCTCTTGACTCCAGATGGACCTACACCTGCATCAATTTGTATTAACTTATTATAACCAGATTTCCCAGAGGAAGAAACTTTTTATTGAAGGGAATTTATCTACGGACAGCAAGAGCCCAGGATTTCTTTGTGGACACTGTGTACATTGGACAGAAGGCTACATTGAAGAATCAAGATGGTATTTTTTTTATTTTGTATTGCAAACTGAGTGAGGAGCTGACCAGAATTTGATTAGTGTGTTTGTGATAAAATAGTAATTCATGTAGATTCAAATCTGTTTTGTGGAGCTTAGCAGTACCTAAACCAACACTAAGCCGCCACAAGCAGAAACAATCATAATGCAAGAAAAAAGAAGATTAAATCCACAGAGACCTCTTTGTTGTGTACAGCTGTTCAGAAATAACATGGACCCTGAACTTGTTCAACTCACTGTTTTGTATCTGATGCTCCCTTTGACCATCATGTAAGGTGGAGAAATTATGCACTTTTGTCACCTAAGTATCTCAGAAAATGGATTGGAAGTGGCTAAAAGAAATTGAGGAACAGATCAGCTATGGTCTTTCAAAATGACAGAATAGTCATGAGAGGTCAAATGGACTTCTCTTACTTTGGTTCCACAAGTGCAGAGGTATGTATTATTTTTTTTTTATTCCTGGTGACTTTTTCTTTCTTCATGGAATGTAGCATCACTGGCTAAGCCAGTATTTATCATCCAACCCAATTTGCCCAGAGAACATTTAAGAGTCAACTATATTACTGTGCATTTGGAGTCACATATAGGTCATACCAGCTAAGGACAGCAGGACATTCTTGAGCCAGATGGATTTTTACAACAATCAAAAATGGTTAGCTTTTTATTCCGGATTCACCATGTGGTTGAACCCAGATTCAAACCAATGCACTCCAAAAACAAAAGCCTGGAGTGCTGGACTACCACTGTAGTGATGTTGCCATTATGTCACCTGAGTCTATGGTATAAGGAGCTGGTGCAGGATTCCTAAAAGCTCATAATACTGTACGATGTGGGAGAAAAGTAGGTCATTCAACCCTCAAGTCTGCTCTACCATTCAATACGATCGTGGCTGATTTGATAATCCTCAATTCCATTTTCCTGCCTTTTTGCCATTCCCGATGATTCCCTTGCAGATTATCCTTTTGTTAGGCACTTCAAGAGTTTTCTTAAAAAAAAGACAGAAATTGCAGGTCTGGCAGCATCTGTGGAGAGAAATCAGAGTTAACATTTCAGGTCCCGTGACCTCCCTCACAACACAAGAGTTTTCTTAGCCATTTTCAATGTGATAAATTATTTCAAGTATTTCACATCTAAAGTATATTTCAGGGGATTTTTTGGAGGTTGTGTAAAATATAAATTGTTTGTAACATTTTGCTTTAAGTTGGTGAATGACGTGTTTAATTTGCAGATATACCAATGATAGCTTACCCTCCATTGTTTGACAAAGGAATTCTTATTGAGGACATCATAGTTACTGAAGGAGGAACTAAAAATGCTGGTGTGCACAGTCAGTATGAAGTAACTATGGTTACTATCGACTGTAGCTGCAACATTCCAATGCTAGAGATTGCCTTTGCTCAGGTCGGTATAATGTGGTATTCGGGTAACATTTGAAAGAGGAATCAGTTTATGTTGATTGAGACAATATTTTATCAATGTACATTCTTTTCAGAAAGCAATCAGTTAACTAGGTGGTTGGTTTGTGATGCAGAGTGCTGCCAAAAGTGTGTGTTCAATTCTTGCACTGGCTAAGGTTATTATGAGGGTCCGTCCTTTTCAATCTCACCCTTCACCTGAGGTGTAGTAATCCTCAGGTTAAACCACTACCTGTCATATCTCTCTCTCTTTCTCTCTCTGCTAAGAGAGAAGCACTATGATCCTCTGGGACTACATCAACTTTACCATAGTAGATGTTGTCCCTCCTATCTATGTTTGGCCCGGCTTCAAGCAACATCTAGCCTACACTGCCAAACCGTGTAACAGTTCCTGTAATTCTTAATATTTCCTTAAAATTTTTCACTCAAATCTTTCCCATTCTCTTTGATACCTGCCATGTATTTCTGTTCTCCTGCTGGTAATCTGTTCCTTGAATGTTTCCCTTTCTTATTACATGTAGATTATACATTTCCTATTTCTGATGGAACCAATAACGCTGAACTCCTGGTTCTTAAATTTAGTCTGACTACATCCAAATTCCCCATGCTCATTAATTCTCAAAATCTCTCAATCCAGATTCCTGTCATTTCTCAACTCCACACCCGTCTCTTACTCTGCTCTTCTCCAAAGATTAATGTTCCAGAATAGACAATCTTTCCCCGTGACCCAAACTTCTTAACCTCATAAACTCAGAAATTCACTTTGAGACCTCACTGAACTCTCTCTAATCATTCTTTGTCCACCCTGTAGGGAGGTAGAAACTGACTACAGTATGGCAGAGACACGTTTAGTAGGGATAGATACGACTAATGGTCCCTCATAAATCACCTCAAGCTACACATCCATTAATTTATTTTCTATTGAACTTGTAGTTTGTAGAAGAAAGGGATTTTATTGATGCTGTTTTGATGAACTTTAGTTTCTGTGAGATGTTCCTGCCAATATTCCATTGGGTTTACAGTGGGAAGTTGGAAAGAGTCAGCTGGAAATGTGAATAAAATACCTTTTTTGGAATGATAATGTTTGTGATGGATGCTCTTTCAGCCTTTGCCTAATAGCACAAAGGATGAGATAGTTTACAGAGGAAGCACTTGGCCTGACGGGTCTATTTTAAGAGTTTGGAGAACACAAGCAGCATCTTCTCCAATTTCTGGTACCTTGGATATTGAGTACTTTGGGAAAACTTTGAAAGGTAAGCAGTGAATGCTGAAACTGTGAGGGGATATTTTTTGGAAACTTCCTTACAATCGTTTGCTTGCTGGAACTTTTTTCATTCAAAGAAATCTCTGTGAGGATTCTCAAAGTACAGGAATGTTTGAGATTTTTCCAGTCGTGACAATTAATCTCTGGAAATCAGGGCACAGTGACCTATGTGATCAATTAGCTGGTTACAGTGGGGAATGTATCCTATAAATAAGTAGCCTGCTTTATTTGCGTTCAGGGGCTGTGTAATTGTAAGTCTTTTAATTAAAAGTCTTGTAATACTTGTATTTAGATTTTGGGTTAATAAATTGTCAGTGGATCCAGATGATTTAAACACACCCTTGATTCAGAGAAGCTAACAGGATTTAAACATTTCTGTTGGCTTTCTGCAGCTCAGTTCAATGAAACTTTCATATGTGAGTTTTCTTCTTACTGACCTGTTCTCTACATATCTATATCAGCCACAACTTAGCAAGTAGCACTGTCACTTCTGAGAAGGTTATGAGTTCAAATCCCACTCCAAAGATTTGAGTACATTATTCAGGCAGATTGCAGTTAGCTCTTACACACGAGTCTGAAGGACAGTCCCCACTCAGAATACCAGTTTTCATGATTATGCCATATAGTGACTGAGCCTCTCTTCCTGCCAAATCTTTCCCAGCTCCTCCCCTGAGATTACCTGTCTTCAATAAGTAGGTTACAGCACAGGTGGCAGGAGGGTTTGTAAACAGAGGGGGCAGCTTTTTGGCAAAAGAATCAGAAGGTGAGATGAAGAGAGTTTTCATGCACTGAGTTGTTAACTGGATATTATATAGAAAAACCTGAAGGTCCGGTGGGATCAAATTCAATAGTAACTCTTAAGAGGGAATTGAATAAATACTTAAAGGGGGGAAAGTTTGAAAAGTTGTGTGTGGGAAAGTTGGATGAGTAGGAAAACTTGAATGGTTCTTTCAAGAAAATCTCACCTAGAAATAACAGGCTGAATGGCCTCCTTCTGGACTGTATTATTCAATTACATTATCATCAAAGCTCATTGATATTTTGACTTTTTCTGTAATTTTTCCTAACATTTTATCTTTGAAGATTTGCCAGTTAATGTTACGGCCTTGGAAATGCAGTACGCCTTACAAACCATCCCTGAGATTGGGACAGTTTCTGTGATGAATTCAGGCAACTGTTCTGCTGCCCAGTGGACAGTGAAATGGCTCAGCAAGCCTGGCAATCAGCCCAAATTAAAGGTGAGGCACAGACCTTCTGGCATAAGAAGCAATCCCCTAGATTTAAATCCCAACATATTTCAACTTGGCGGTTAATCTTGTTGGCTTGACAGAAGAAGCAAAAGCTGAAATAGAATATTCTACTCCCTCTGCCAAACATCTTCTTACTTCTACATCAACAGTTGGGGTTTCATTCTGTCTCGCTTCAATCCTGAATCTGTTAGTGGTTTAAGAAAAATGTTTGAGCCACACCTTCCAAACCCAGGACCTTGACCAACTAGAAGATCAAGGGAAGTTCTTTAAGTTGCAAGGGAATATTACCACCTGTAAGTTTCCGTCCAAGACACACTCAGTCCTGACTTGGAGCTATAATCAGAATTTCTTCAGCATCCCTGGGTCAAAGGCCTGGGACTCCCTTCCTCACAGCATTGTCCCTACACTCCAAAGACTGTAGTGGTTCAAGAAGGCAGATCACCACCATTTCATTTCAATTATGTATGAGCATCGACTGCTGTCCTAGCCAGTGTTACCCTCATCCTGAGAATGACTTAATAAAACAAAGCCGTAAATAATAATTATTTGTGGGATGTCGGGAGTAAACTTAAGTATGAGGAAAATGTGAATTTGGTGCTGCAAAATATCACAAATTAAAATGTGTTTTTGTTCTGTGTTAAACAGATTAATGATGTGAATGTCATTGGAGTCAATGCAACAGTAAATGTTTACAATAAGCAGCGAGGAGGGCTGTTTAGTGAACATCTGATGGGTGATCTGTTCCGGACACCACACACACAGCCTCAGGTATGTACATGCAACTCTGCCTTAAATGTATCTGTGAGTTACATGTGCTTACACACAGAAGAACAGGAAGGGGTACTCAGCTCCTCAGGATTACTACCCCATTGCTGATCTGCTCTTCAGTTTAATTTACACACCTTAGCTCTATAACCCTTCCACAAAAATCTCTCAACCTCATTCTTGAAAGTTCCGGCTGAGCCCCAGCCATCCACAGAATTTTTGGGGAAGAGAGTTCTAGATTTCCACCACCCTTTATGTGAGAATGTATTTCTTAACATCTCCCATGAAAGACCCAATTCCAATATCAGGGCTACCTCCACTCCTTGTTTTGGTCTCTTCTCATTTAGCATTTTAAAGACTAAAGATTACATCTACACACGTGTACATACCTAGCAACACTGTACAGATTCACACAGACCTGTGCATACCTCTACACATCTATTCATTCCTATTCATACTTCAGCATGCAACACATGCACCTGTACATACCTAGATTGCCTGGAATTTCTTGCACACATCTTACACACTTTAAAGCACCTACTCACACCTGGAACGCATCTACAGACCTGTACACACCTGGGCACACTTTCACAAACTTATGCATACCTGTATACACCTACACACACTTAGAATCACTTGCACACATTTACACACACACACACACACACACACACACACACACACACTTTTATACATCTATATATATCTACATGCACTTAGACACTCCTAGACACACCCGAACATACACACTCTTACATACACTTGGATACATTTAGATGAACACCTGGACACACCTGTATACATCTGCAAACACCTGCTCACACCTAGACACTATTGTACATTTACACACACCTGCATGCACCTAGACACACTGCATACATCTGTACATACCTGCATACGCTTAGACCCCCTGCATACATCTAGAAACACCCAGACACACCTGCATACCTAGACACACCTGCATGCACCTAGATATATGCACTTCTATATATCTGCATACACCTTGACTAACTTAGATACACCTGCATACATTCAAACACCTAGACACATCTGCAAACAATTAGATACACCTGTATGTATCTGCACACACCTGTATATACCTAGCCACATCTGCATACACTTTGTCACACTTAGACACACCTACATGCATCTAAACACACTGCACACATGCGCATACATCTAGACACACCTGTTTACATCTGCACTTACCTGCATACACCCACATACACCTGCACACACCTGTATACATCTGCACGTACTCATAAATACTTAATATTTTGCCAACAGACTATGAGCAGTCTGATTTCTTTAAATTGCTGGCAAATGACAGGGCCATTTAATTATACAAAAAACATAGGTTACACGACACAGCAAAAGGTCAGTTATTCAGTCAAAGGGGAATACTTAAGTCCTCAAAATGGGATCGATTTGAAATGTTTGCCCTCCTTTCCCTGGCCTGATGGGATGATTCAGGGTGAGTTGAGAGGTGGATGGTGGGGATGTGGTGTGCCTGGGGGAGCAGGGGGTTTACACACCTCGTTCCTGCCTTGGTCTGATTGGCTGAAACTTTAATATCTGGACACCAAGAACCCTCACCCCAAGGTTGTAGTCCAGGTGGTAATGATGTGATTGGACAATCATTTTTGCCTGAGCAGGAGGCCAGTGCTAGCTATTTTTGGGCCCTGTTGGATCAGGTCCAGTTGCTAATCACATTTAAGATCACTGAACCACAGCTGGGATCAGGCTAACTTCCATCATTCCCACAAAGTGTGTTCTTTTTAATAAACAGTGCAGCAGTTGGAGCTTCACACCAGAAGCATAACCTAAATCTGTAAGGAGAATGCTCCATGGAAACTGAGCCAATCTGCAGCAACATGATCCCTTATCTTCCTCACAGGTAGAGGTTTTCATCAATGGTATTCCCAGTAACTGTTCCGGGAATTGTGGATATGAATGGAATGCTGAGAAAACCCCTGCCATTTCACACATTACCCCAACAACAGGTAAATGCTAGAAATTCAGGTAGGTTTCTAAACCATTTCATCCATTTAAATCTAATGAATCTGTGAAAGTGCCTCAAATCATTCACAGCAGACTTTTAAAACAGTGTTTGAAACAATGAGACTGATAATTACCACTAATATCATTGTAGGAAAATTGGAACATGGTAAGGCCAGTCAGCCCCTTGAGTGTGTTCTGTCATTCAGTGAGAGTCTGGCTCATCTTTATCCTAGCACTATTTACCTTCCTTAATCTATTTACTGCACAAAATTCTATCAACCTCAGTTTTAACATTTTCTCCTCATAGCCTCAACAGCTTTAGTGGGGAGTGAGTTCCAGATTTCTGCTATCCTTTCTGTGAAGAAACAATTCCTAACATCAGCCTTGAACAGCCTGGCTCCAATTTTATTCTGTACCAGCTTATTCTGTATATCCCATACCTGAGAAAATAAGTTCTCTCTCTGTCTCTCTCTCTCTCTATCTATCTATCTAATTTCTTGATCATCTTAAAGCTCTCAATTAGACCATCATTTAATCTCCTAAACTTGAAAGAATACAAGCCTAGTCAATGTAATCTGTCCTAATCATTTAACCTTTTTAACCACACTGTCATTCTGGTGAATCTTTGTTGTACCCATTCCAAATTCACTGTGTACTTCTTGAGGTGCAGTGCCCAGAATTGAACATTGTCATTGTAGGTTGGTCTGACCAGACATAGAACCATAGAAAATAGGAGCAGGAGTAGGGTACTCAGTCCTTTGAATCTGCTTTGCCCTTCAATGTGATCGTGGTGATCTTCCAATCTACTACCCTGTTTCCCGGTTTCTCCCAATGCCCTTTGATCCCTTTAGCCCTAAGAACTGTATCTGATTTCTTTGTGAAATCACTCAATGTTTTGGCTTCAACTGCTTTTTATGGCAGACAGTTCCACAAACTCACCATTCTCTGGTTGAATAAATTTCTCCCCATCTCAGTCCTGAATGGTCTACCTCATATCCTTCATATCCTGTGACCCCTGGTTCTGGACTCCTGGGTTATCATGAACATCTTTCCTGTATTTACCTTGTCTAGTTCTGTTAGAATTTTGTAGGTTTCTATAACATCTTCCCTCATTTTCCTAAATTCCAGCACATACATCCCTAACCAATCCAGCCTCTCTTCATGAATCAGTCCTGCCCTCCAAGGAATCAGTCTGGTAAATCTTCGTTGCAGTTGGTTGGCTCGCCGAGCTGGTTCGTTGTTCAGCAGACTTTTCATTACCCTGCTGGGTAACATCATCAGTGCAGCCTCCGATGAAGCGCTGTTGTGTTTTCCCGCCTGGTTTTTAAATTCTGGGGTTGTTGAGTTGGATTATGTCACTTCTGGTTTTGCTTCGCAGTGGAGTATATATGGAGTCTAGCTCTATGTTTATTGATGGCTTTCTTAGTGGAGAACCAGGCTTCTAGGAATTCCTGTGCTTGTCTCTGCTTCACCTGTCCCAGGATCCTGGTGTTTTCCCAATCGAACTGGTTGTTTTCCTTATCCATGTGCATGGACATGAGTGAGTATTGGTCGTGTCTTTTTGTTGCTAGTTGATGTTCGTGTACTCTTGTGACTAATTTCCTTCCTGTTTGTCCAACGTAATGTTTGTCACAGTCTTTGGAGGGGAACTTGTATATGACATTGGTCCTGTCCATAATGGGAACGGATCTTTGGTTCGGTGAGCAGTTGGCATAGGGTTGATGTGGGTTTGTGTGCTACTCTGATGCCCAATGGTCATAGGAGTCATGTGGTCAGTTCAGATGTTCAGTTCTTGATGTACGGTAACGTGATGAGTGTGTTAGGGCGTGCAGTATCTTCCTGTTGTCGCTTGTGTAATAGACATCTTCTGACCCAGTTTTTCGGGTATATATATACTCCACTGCGAAGGAAAACCAGAAGTGAGGTAACCCAGCTCAATGGACTCAGAATTTAAAAACCAGGGTGGGAAAACACAACAGCGCTTTATCGGAGGCTGCACTGATGTGTTACCCAGCACGGTAATGAAACGTCTGTGGAACAACAAACCAGCTCGGCGAGCCAACCAATCACAACACCCACAACCCGAGCTACAGATCTACTCCAAAACCTTAGAAACCTTCATTGCACTTCCTTCATAGCCAGAAGGTCCTTCCTCAGACTGAACCTGCACACAATACACCAAATATGGCCTCATAAGGCCCTGTACAATTACAGCGAGACATCCCTGCTCCTGTACATGTTTCCTATTGCTTTGAAGGCCAACATATCATTTGTCCTCTTCACTGCCTGCTCTACCTGCATGCTTACTTCCAGTGACTGGTGCACAAGGATGTTCTTATACAAATAAAGCATAACTTTCGCCTCCTTGTGTTTCAGTCTTCTCAGGATTACAGTTAACAATCTATTTGCTCTTTTTTCATTCTATTTACGATGTATTCTCTCTCTCTTGAAATGATCTATCATGTTAAAAGTTGCTGAGGATACAGTCTGCCCAGTGACCTCTGCTGCTCTGCAGCGTTGGAACAGATTACAAAGATACTGGATGAGGTTGACTGGTTTGAGTGAATGCCTAGACCTCTGCTTCGAGGGGATCATCTCACTTTTCATTTTGTGAGGCCATCATGCAGCCGACTTACCCTGTCCTCAGGCTCCTCCTGGCTCTGTGCCTAACTGAGACCATGGCTGAAATCTCATTGAAACTATCGTTTGCTTTATCAGGATCCAGGACCGGTGGGACTGTTCTAACCATAAGAGGCTTCAGATTTGCCAACAGTTCGACGACTGATACCACGTGGGTTTCGATTGGAGGGACCCATTGTCCCATCACAGGATTAACTGGTAAGAAAATGTTCAAAGCAAATGAAGTTCAGTCAATACTGTATGGGAGGGAGTAATTGTATTGACTTACCCTAGTTCTGAAGAAATTATACCAGACTTGAAACATTTAACTCTGCTCCTCTCTCTACAGATGCTGCCAGACCTGTTGATTTTCTCCAGCATTTTCTGTTTTTATTTCAGATTTCTGGCATCCTCAGTATTTTACTAGGAGAGAGTAATTGTATGGACATAGCTCTGGGATCACCTGTCCTGTAATTCAAGTGATGGAATCTCTAAGATTCTTTGACACTGAAAATATTTTTGTGATGTCTACTCTCCCTTGCCTGGGGCAACTGTGAAGCAGCACAGACTCCAGCGAAATGACTACATGTCAAGGGACATGATTTAATTTTTTGAAATCACAAAATTTTGTAACACTGCAGGATATCACTGACTCCAACTTCCCCAAGTTACACTTTGCTACAAAAATCAAAAATTAATCCCAATGTTGTGTGCTCCCTGCACATTCTGATTATTTGTTTCATATATTTATCCAACTTTCACTCCAAGAGGCAATGGTTTCTTCCTCAACCACTCTGTGGTAAAGTATCCCATGCTCCAAGGACCCTCTGCTTAACTCTTCTTTTGATTTCTTACTGATGTTTAGGAATTGATAAGCGATTGCTATGAACTTCCCAACAAGAGGGAATTGTCATTCCCTAATTCACTTTGATATTCTTTACAATTTTGCAAATCCTGAATTAAATCCTGTTTTTGTTTTCTGTGTCTTTGAGTTGTGGAAATAATGATAAGAGAGAGTCCATTGGAACAGCAGACACTCTGAGTGAGGAAGCAGATTACAAAATGGCTCAACACTCATTGAGAACCCCACTTGAGTTGGGCAGGGCCTCTCCTGAATGTTCCAGGCTGCTAGAGAAATTCATAATGCAATGTTGTGTTTTGAGTTATCTATCATATAGTGGGATACTTATTTTTAATTAAATTTTAAAAAGTTCTGTTCTTTCTATATTATGTAACAACACACAGCACCAACTTACATTTATAAAGCATCTTTTAGGTAGAACATTAATGCACTTGAGTGACAGAATCAGACAAAATATGACACTAAACCATGTACCTACATATTCAAACAGGTAGCCAAAGATTCAGTCAAAAAGTTTTAAGAAGCATCTTTAAAAAGGTGAAAGGAGGAGAGAGGGAATTCCAGAGCTTAGGACCCCAGGCACTAAAGACATTGCTATCAAAGGTGAAGCTAAGAAAGTTAGGGATACACAAAAAGGTAGAATTGGAGCAACTCAGAGATCAGAAAGGGTTTGAAGAAGTTACACAGATATATATCTCATCATGTAAATACAAAGATGTGGATCTGTTTACATGATAAGTCATCAGGGTGTTATTTGGAGGGAAAATGCTTTCTATTGCTGTTTGGATGTGATCAGTTGCATTCTTTATTATTTTCTCTTCAGATACCGAAATAACCTGTACAATTGCGGTTGCCAGTAATACATCATCTCCCCTCATTGTTTACATCGCTGGGCTTGGCTTTGCAAACTATTCCAGCAACCAGACATACACATTTACCTTTCAGTTTGAGGCGACAAGTATATATCCATCTACGGGCAGTACTGAAGGTACTGATTATAGAATAAATGAGCGGATATATAAATCACCATTATACATGAGGATGTTCTCTTTCAATTTCATTGACCAGAAATTAAATCATTCATGATTAAGATGGAATTTCTGTCAGAGTAATAATCATTTGTATTAATGTCACTCTAACAGTTCAGAGTATCTTGTACATTGTACTTATTTTGGATAAGAAGAAATGTGTCTAGCCATGGTAAGTATAATCAAACAGCTTCTGCAGTTTATAATAATGGATATTATTTGGTATAAAAAAGGATTTTTAAGGTATTTTTAACTCCGTAAATTTATGGACAACATAAGTTTGGACAAATGATGATCACCTATATTTGTTCCTACTTCAGGGTACGGAAAGCAGCAAGATTAGAGCCCTGGGTGATCTAACAAACTTTCAGTAAAAGTTGCATGAAACTATTGCTGTGCTAAGAGTTGATCAATGATTAAATGTTACCCAGCATATTTTTTAAACGCTGCATTAATGATTTACCATACAGAGGTGGAATCGTAGGTACACAGGGTAGTGAAGAAGGCATTTAGTACACTCCACTTTATTGGTCAGTGCATTGAGTACAGGATTTGGGAGGTCATGTTGCGACTGTACAGGACATTGGTTAGGCCACTTTTAGAATATTGTGTTCAGTTCCCATCTCTGTCCTATATGAAAGACGTTGTTAAGCTTGAAAGAGCTCAGAAAAGATTTACAAGGATGTCGCCAGGGTTGGACTGTTTGAGCAATTGTCTGGGGCTATTTTCTGTGGAACATCAAAGGCTGAGGCATGACCTTATAGAAGTTTATAAAATCATGAGAAGCATGGATAGAGTGTATAGTCAAGGTCTCTTCTCCAGGGGAGTCCAAAACTAAAAGTTAAAGGTGACAGAAGAAAGATTTGAGAGGGACCTAAGGGACAACATTGAACTGCCAGAGGAAGTGGTAGAAGCTGGTATAATTACAACAATTAAAAGGCATCTGGATGGGTATATGAATAGGAAGGGTTTCGAGGGATATGGGCCAAATGCTGGTAAATGGGTCTAGATTTATTTAGGATATCTGGTCAGCATGGATGGTTTGGACTGAAGAGTTGGCTTCCGTGCTATTTATCTCTATGATTATATAACAGGCTGCAAGCTGTTACTGTTATTTCTTCTGACTTTCTGTCAAGCCATAGCAGGTGATAAAAAGAGTTTAAAATACATTTTGCCAGATGCTTTGGTATAGGATGTTAGATTTCTCAGGCATGAATTTGTTTTTACTTTTATTGATACTGCCCTTTCAACAGCATATAGAGAGTAAATAATTATCAAACAGGACCCACTCCCACATTGCAAAATATGAATGTTTTACAGTTTATTTCCTCTGCACTTGTAGAGTTGCTGTGAAGGAGTTTTGTTTCACTTTAATATTGTGAGTCATATTCATGGAATCATACAGCATGGAAACAGACCCTTCGGTCCAACCAGTCCATGCCGACCATAATCCCAAACTGATCTAGTCCCACCTGCCTGCGCTTGGCTCATATCACTTCAAACATTTTTTGTTCATGTACTTATCTACATGTCTTTTAAACACTATAACTGAACCCACATCCACCACTTCTCTGGAAGTTCATTCCACACATGAATCACTCTCTGTGTACAAAAATTGCCCCCATGTCATTTTTAAATCTTTCTTCTCTCACCTTAAAAATGTGCTCCCTAGTCGTGAAAACCCCCACCCTAAGGAAAAGACATCAGCCATTCACCTTATCTGTACCCCTCGTGATTTTATAACGTTCCCCCTCAACCTCCTAACCTCCAGTGAACAAAATCTCAGCCTGTGCAGCCTCTCCTTTATGACTCAGGGCTTCCATTCCCAACATCATTCCAGTCAATCTCTTCTGAACCATCTCTACTTAATAATATCCTTCCTATAACAGAATGACCAGAACTGGACATAGTACACCAGAAGAGGCCACACCAACACCTTGTATAATCTCAACATAAAGTCCCAACTCCAATACTCAAAGGTCTGAGCAAGGAAGACAAGTGTGCGCAAACTTCAAAGAATTATGTACCTGGACTTCTAGGTCTCTCTGTTTGACAGCACCACCCAAGGCTGTACTTTTAATTATAAATCCTGCTGTTATTTGTTTTACCAAAATGCAAGACCTTGCATTTATCCAAATTAAACTCCATTTGCTACTCTTCAGCCCATTGACTCAATTGATCCAGATCTTTTTGTAGTCTTAGGTAACCTTCTTCACTGCCCACTATCACTGCAACATCACCTTCCCCTTTTCCTCCCACCAAGTCCATGTTGGCTGTATATGGAGCAATCCAGTCAGTCCTACTCAGTCCCGGTGGTCCTCAAACTTTATTTCCATCAAGTATCGATCCAGTTTCTGAAAGCAGTGCTTTCACAATATCCTCCGATTCAATTGCAATTGCAAGGAACACAATTGAATGATGGTATTGGCTCCCAAGCCAACATGCTCAGCACTGAGGTGCTAATCTCTCACAAGCACTTCCACTGGATGGAACCTGTCTCTCACGATACTTGCCCAACACCAGACTCCTAAAGCAAATGCTCCACTCTAGGCTTGGTTGCAGCAGGAAACAATGAAAACATTTTCAGGATGACCTCAAAGGATCCATGAAGACGTCAACTATTCCCACAGACTCCTGCAAGTCCTTTGCTTGTGACCAACCAATTGATGGCTTACCTCAGGAGGCAACAAACACCTGGAAAGACATAATCAGGAACATGCAGAAGGGAAGTTGAGGCATCAGGCAAAACCTCCAAACAACCTTTCCCATTTTTCAAGCACCATATGTGGCAGAATCTGCAGATTTTGTTCTGAATTTACTAGCCATTTCAGAAATATTTGAAGTGGAGTGGAAACCATTCTTGATTTTGAGGGACTGTCAAAGAAGGTGATTGGTCCACCTCCACATCTTTATGCCAAAATGCATCAAAATGTCAAGTTGCAAGCAATTTGTTTTATTCGTACTGTTTGCCTCACTACCAAGTTTTATCAACAAACTTTTAAATTCCATCCCTTTTTTCTAAATCCATATCATTAATATAGAGGCTAAAAAGCAGTAGTATTGCACAGATCCTTGGGGATCACCATTGTGGACCATCCTTCAATCCAAAAATAAACCATTTACCAGATTTGTTATTTTCTGTTCTTAGCCTTTCTTTTATTTGATTAGGTCCTGATTCTTCTACTCCGTCAGCCTCAATTTTGTTAACCAGCCTTTTAGATGGAACTTTGTCAAACACTTCCTTAAAATCCAGTTTTATCATTCTCAATCAGATGAAATTATGTGGGTTTAATGTCTAAATGAAGCCATTTCACTTCCTAAAAGACTGTATGCTAGGGGACAGTGGAGACACAGTCTTAAACTTAGAGTCAGGTCGTTCAGGGTGATGTCCCGAAACACTACTTCATACAAAGGGCTGTGGGAATATGGAACACTTAGCCCTGAAAAGGTAATGAGGCTGGGAATTATGCAGTTTTTGGGAGAGATTAATGGATTTCTATTGGGTGGAGACGGATAGGAGCAATGACAGCCAATGACAGTTGAGGTGCAGGTCACCCAGGATCAAGTGGAATGATAGAACAGGCTTGAGGAGCTGAATACTCTTGTCCTGATCCTCATTTTTCTTCTTTATACGTGAATCTCCATCGGCCTTTAATTTGTGTTTTGGTCTTTAAGTTTGTGATCTTCTTGATTGCAATTTATATCCGTGTTCAGGAGGGACAATTCTGACCATATCTGGCTATGGATTTGTTCCTAATTCAACGGTTTTAATTGGAGGGAAGACCTGCCTTGAACTTACAGAAAGTCCTGTCAAGATGAAATGCAGTACTCCAGCGGTAAGTGGATTTCAAGGCATCTTGTGTTGTGGCAATTCAGTCTTGGAAGTGTTTAGTCATGAGAATGTTTAGTCTGTGGGGGTGCTGTGATAATTCATGCTCCTTCCAGGAGCACTCCCCTGAAATTAGGAGATGCATGAACATCGCAATATTTCTGGATGGTTTTAACATGCAAATTACACATATCTCTTGTTGCTGCCAAAATCTACATTCTCATATGTAATGAATAGCCTTGAAATTAGTGCAAGTGAAAAATTAACCATTTAACTGATTCATATGATGTCAAGGATATCTTGACACAGAAAGTATCTCTATTTATTTTAATTTAAAAGGTTTTGCATCTCCTTCCCAATGGAGAATTACAGAACTTTATCCAGATATTTAGACATTGGGAGTCACTATGTAAAATTTGAAGATTATTATGTTTTATGAAGTTTTTTTGTGCTAGTTAAATACAGAATTTGTTTGTAACAAAATGACATGATGACATGGATAATTTTCTTTGAAAGCAAAATGTGTTCTTTGCAGTGTCTACTTGTAGACTGGAACTACAAATAGGCTTTAAAAATATAAAATGATTGCAATGGTGACCGAGTGTGGTAGAAAATGAGACAACTCTAAAGGGAAATAATTCAGTTATAAATAACAAATCTAAACAAGCTTTCTGTTGGCCATTAACACTACTTCAACACACCGTCTATAAAATATATAGCATGCTTAAAATAAATACACATTTATGATAAGGGAATCAAAGAATCTGCTTGAAACATGGCAAACTATTTATAAAGCCAAATGACTTACAAATGATCAAATAGCTGAATCATGCACGCTGCACTAATTGCGAATTCGATGTCTGTGCTCATACTAGGCTCATTTTCTCAGGCAAAACCTGCATATAAATTTTAATCTCAGTTCAGTCCTTCAGGGTGATAGTTCAAATTATTCACCCTTTTGTGAAGGCTCATTGAAGCATTCATTGCATTCTGAATGCCTATGAAAAGCACTAGTGAAAAATAATTATGAATTTGTTTCTGTTCGCCTGGCAGGCCCCAGTTGGAATGTACAACATCTCAGTGATTGCTGCTGGGATATCCAACCCAGTTCCCTTCTCCTTCATTTACATTGATGCAAAGATTCCAGTAATTTTAGAAGTGATTCCAAGAACAAGCAGTGTGTCAGGTAAGTCAAAGTTTCAGAAGAAGCAAAATACTACATATGGTGGGAATTTTGAAATAAAGGCAGACAATGATTAAAATTCTCAGCAGATCTGGCAGCGTCTGTGGAGAAAGAAACATGAGTTAATGGGTGGAATCTTGTTGCAGAATTGAGGAGTCTCCCCTACCCCTGTAGAGCCAACCAAAGTTCCAGACTGCCTCTTCTCAGGATGTTACTGGCAAAGTACAGCAGATGCTGGAAATCTGAAATAAAACAATGTGCTGGAGAATCTCAACAAGGACTGACACCATCTCTGGAGAGAAAACGGAGTTAATGTTTCGAGTCCAGTATGACTTTTCTTCGGAACTCATTCAAATGACAGATGCAGCTGGACCCATAGTTTATTTCCAGTATTTTCCATTTTTAGGTTTCTCTGTTTGTTGTGCAGGAATCTAAAATTTTCTGTTTTTATCACCAGTAAACATCTCGAAGTGAATAGTCCCTTGCTTTAGCTCTGTGTCAGTTTCTGACTGTTACAAGGTAGACAAACAGGAGGCTGGAAGAACACAGCAAGCCAGGCAGCATCTAGAGGAAAGGGGCAGGCAACGTTTCGGGTATTACCCTCGTTTAGGACTGAATAATATTCTTGGTCCTCTTGGGAGATGTATAGGGCTATCTTTCTCTTGGAAAGTGATTGCATTGGTGCAGTGTGATGGCAGTTTCTCATCACAGCTGGTTCCTGGGCTTGATCTTTGTGCTGACATGAACATAACAGCAGTGGAGAACAATATAGGGAAAATCATTGAAAAGATATATGTCCAGTACTTCAGTTATCACAACACCTTGAAGAGGAAGGTGATAAACTAAAATTCACCCTTTTGTTTCTCATCTGTGGCATGCTGAGCCAGAGAAAAATGTGAGTAGATGAAAAGAAGAACAAAGAACAGCTTGTGGACAGTTCTGAAGATGAAGGAATGAGGAGGAATTTCTCTTTCTATTGGCAGCTTCAGCCTGAGGCTGCTCCTCTTCAGACAAAAACATTTCAAGAACTCTATCAGGATGGAGTAATTCACCCAACATCAATAATAATGAAAACTTCTGGACTCAAAATTTATAGGGGAGGTGGTACATGGGTACCTGCAAATCATTATCTGCAGGCTACACAAAAAAATGGACAATAACAGACATTTTGAATTACCTGTTAGTATTTTAGTTCTCAATAATTTCTAATTCCTTCTTCAAAAGATCGTATATATTAGTGGCTGATCTCTGTCTTAATGAGGGCTTGCTTTTCCACAATAGCCTTCGGTAAATGTGAATGAAAATTTCCGTTTCCTGTTTCCCAAATGTAAGATCATCACTTATCAACTACAGCAGAATGTTTTCCTCAGGAAACAATGCACAGTGATCTGTGAGCTCTGAATATTTCAATATAAGAAAAGTCTTTTCCATTATTAGAATGTTTCTTTCTTCTCTCAATTACTTTTTGGAAAATGCAGTCTCATGCAAAAGACTTGTGGAAATGCTGTGTAAGCTTTTCTTTCTCAGTTTCTGATATGGAGGTGCCGGTGTTGGACTGGGGTAGACAAAGTCAGAAGTAACACAACACCACATCATAGGGTTTGTTTGAAATCACAAGCTTTTGAAGCACTGCTCCTTCATCAGGTGAAACTTGTAATTTCAAATAAACCTGTTGGACTATAACCTAGTGCCATGTGACTTCTGACTCAGTCTCTGAGGATTAATAATGTTATGTCATACTAACAGTCCCTAGCAATCACATTTGAGGTAATTAGACTTCTCGAACCCTGGTTTGATGTTGATACAATCAACTCCTGTCGATGTTCGATTTTAAGCTTTTCTTAAGGCTCCCCTTAACTCTGTGGGGTCTACAGTTTGTCCCTACACATGTTTACTGAAACAATAATTAAGTGGAGAGTTCAACACGTATTTATGCAGATTAATAACCTTTCAACATTTAAGATTGGCAAAATATAACTTGGAGTTAAGGGTGGATATTTTTAATCAACTCATTCAGATATGTTATTGCATACCTCTTCGGCAGGAGGGACTTGAACCAGGAACTTCTGACACTGAGGTAGGGACACTAACACTGCACCAAGCCCTTGGACTTAAATTTATCCTTTTCCCTGGATAGTTTTCACTAGGTGCTAAAAGGTTCTGAATTTGTATGTATTTAGCAACTCAAGACCGGGAATCCATGAGATGTTGTGGGCCATCAGTAACAGCAAAATTTCACATAAACAGAATCTACAATGTCATAGCCTGGCATATTCCACACTCTACTATTACCATTAAGCTAAAGGTCATCCTTGGTTCCATTAAGAATGTAAGAGGCCATGTCAGAAGCAGTAACAGGCATACCTAATAATGAGGTAGTATTCTAGCGAAGCTACAACACAGGACTACTTTCACCCCTGACAACCTAAGGAGTAAATGATAGACAGAGCTAAATGATTCCACAATCAATGGATGGCATGTATACCGTGCAGTCCTGCCACATCCAGTCGTGAATAGTGGTGGACAACTAAACAAATGTCTGGAGGAAGAAGCTCCACAGATATCCTCATCCTCAATTAAGGGAGAATTCAGTACATCAGTGCAAAGGATAAGGCAGAGCTACTTGCAATAATGAATGTCCAATCCCTCTATACCACTGCCCCCCCACACTTCCCACACCCCCCCCAAGGATGGTCTGAGAGCTCTCGGCTTCTTCCTCAACCAGAGGCCTGAAAAATCCTAAATCTTCTCCACCTGGCTAAACTTGTTCTCTCACTGAACAATTTCTCCTTTAATTCATCTCACTTCTGCCAAGTTAAAGGAGTGGTTATGGGCACCCACATTGATCCCAGTTATGCCTGCCTGTTTATGGGTTACATGGAACAATCCTTGTTGCAGTCCTACACTGGCCCCCTCCCACAAGTGTTTATTCAGTACATTGACAACTGTTTTGGTGCTACTTCATGCTCCCACCTGGACCTTATAAAATTCATTTATTTTACTTCCAATCTCCCCTCTACAACTTTCACATCATCCATCTCTAACACTTCTTGTCCTTTTCTTGACCTCTCCGTCTCCATTTTGGGAAATAAACGGTCCACTGCCATCCACTACAAAGCCACTGATTCCCACAGCTACCTTCACGATAGCTCTTCACATCCCATGTCCTGCAAGGATTCCACCCCATTCTCCCAGTTCCTTCGCCTACATTGTATCTGTTCAGACAATGTCACCTTCCAAAACAGTGCTGCTAACCTGGCTTCCTTCTTCCTTAGCCATGGTTTCCTGCCCACTTTGGTTGATAGGGCCCTCAACCCCATCCAACCTATCACCTGTGCTTCTGCCCTTGCCCTTCCCATCACTCACAACAATGTAATTAGGACCCCCTTGTCCTCACTTTTCATCCCACCAGCCTCTGCACTCAAAGAATCAATCTCTGCCATTTCAGACAACTCCAGCAGAAAGCCACCACCAATACATCCTACCTTCACCCCCCATCTGCATTTTGCAGGCACCATTTCCTCTGGGACATCCCAGTCTATTCCTTAAGCACCACCATTATCCCCACTTCCTATGGCATCTTTCCATGTGACCACAGAAGGTGCAACACCTGCCCCTTCACCTCCTCCCTGCTCACCATCCAAGGGCCTAAACAGCCTTTCCAGGTGAAGCAGCATTTCACCTGTACCTCCTCCAATCCTGTGTATTGTATTCACTGCACCCAAAGTGGTCTACTGTATATTGGAGAAACCAAACGCAGACTGGGTGACCACTTTGCAGAACACCTCCGGTCCATGCGTAAACATGACCTTGACCTTCCTGTAGCCTGTCATTTTAACACAGTGCCCTGCTTGTATGCTCACTTGTCTGTCCTCGGCATGTTGCAGTGCTCCAGCGACTCACAACACAAACTGAAGGAACAACATGTCATAGATGGTAAGCGCTGCTGATGCTGGAGTCGGAGATAACACAGTGTGGATCTGGAGGAACACAGCAGGCCAGGCAGCATCACAGGAGCAGGAAAGCTGACATTTT
>NC_063335.1:1052048-1091039 GCF_021869965.1 Rhincodon typus
AACGTCAGCTTTCCTGCTCCTCTGATGCTGCCTGGCCTGCTGTGTTCCTCCAGCTCCACACTGTGTTATCTATGAACAACATCTCATCTTTAGATTAAGAACCTTACAACATTCTGGACTTAATATTGAGCTCAACACCTTCAGATTCTGAACCCACTCCCATTCCTTCCCTTTCTTTTGGCTTTACTTGTTGCATTGTCTGTCACCATGTCCTCTCTGCCACCCGCTCCCCCACCCCCCGCCCTCAACTCCAATGGGACTATCTGTTCTTTGCTGTTTGCCAGTTAGACACAACATTGTTCTGCCATTCTCACATCCAGATCACTCAAACTGTACTATCAGCAGCTATTCTCTCCAGCACACCATCTCCCCACCTATACTCCACAATTCATATCAGCTCTGATGAAAAGTCATCTAGACTCGGCAGGTCAGCTTGCTTTCTCTCCATGGATGCTGCCTGACCCGCTGTGATCTCCAGCATTTTTTGTTTTCAGTACAGATTCCAGCATCTGCAGTAAATTGCTCCCACTTGCACCAAGGTTCACCCAGAACTGCTGAGTAGATGATTGATTTCAGTGTCCTCCTGAGATCCACAGAATCACCGATACTAGTCTTCAGCCAATTCAATTCACTTCACATGATTTGGAGTCAGTGGATATTACAAGGGCTATGGACCCTGACAAAATTCCGGCAATGATACCGAAGTCTTTTGCTCCAGAAATAGTCACACTCCTAACCGAGCTGTTCCAGTACAACTACAACATAGCCATTTACTCAACAATGTGGAACATTGTCCATGTACATGCTGTACACAAAAAGCACAACGAATCCAACCAGCAGTGTACTCATCAATAAAGCAATGGATGGGGTGGGCGGCACAGTGGTTCAGTGGTCAGCACTGCTACCTCAGAGCACCAGGGACCCGGGTTCAATTGCAGCTTCAGGCAACTGTCTGTGTCAGAGGATTAGATAGGGTGGACAGTCGGAGCCTTTTTCCTCGGATGGTGGTGGCTAGCACGACGGGACATAGCTTTAAATTGAGGGGTGATAGATATAGGACAGATGTCAGACGTAGGTTCTTTACTCAGAGAGTAGTAAGGGCGTGGATTGCCCTGCCTGCAAAACTCGTAGACTCGCCCACTTTAAGGGCATTTAAATGGTCATTGGATAAACATATGGATGATAATGGAATAGTTTAGGTTAGATGGGCTTCAGATTGGTTTCACAGGTCGGCGCAACATCGAGGGCCGAAGGGCCTGTACTGCGCTGTAATGTTCTGTGTTCTATGTTCTATGTGTGGAGTTTGCACATTCTCCCCGTGTCTGTGTGAGTTTCCTCTGGGTGCTCCAGTTTCCTCCCATTGTCCAAAGAAGTACAGGTTAGGTGGATTGGCCATGCTAAATTGTTCATAGTGTCTAGGAATGTGTGGATTAGCCATGGAAAAATGCAGGGTTACAGGGATAGAGTAGTGGCAGTGAGTTTGAATGGGATGCTGGTCGGAGAGTCGGTGTGGACCTGTCGGGCCAAACGTACAGATTGTGTGGGTGATCAACAATGTTTTCAAACAGCACTTGCTCAGCAATAACCTGCTCACTGGCATGTCAATTTGAGTTCCATTGGAGCCACTCAGTTCCTGACCACATTATAGCCTAAGGCGACAAAAGACATGAATTCCAGAGGTGAAGTGAGAGGGAGTATAGGAAAGGGCTTCTCTGGAGCCCTACATTCACATCCTAGTACCATGAGATCTGACACCACTAAGAAATAGCTCTTTATGCACAAGCTCATTAACTACTCTAACTCTTTACTCTATGGTTCCATATTTTCCTGTGTTATAGGCATTATATATACATGCTGTTACTGGTGTATGGCAATGCTGTTCGAACATAACATACAGATTGACTGATATTTTTATATTGTTGTGTGAAAAGTGAATTAATTATATGAAAATTGTTTCATAGGTGGTTCCAATCTGACGATCTATGGATCGGATTTTGGCAACAAAACTGAAGATAGTTTTGTAGTTATTGGGAATTCTGAGTGTGCGATTCTTCGATGGTCAACTAACAACATTACGTGTTGTCTGCCCAGTCTCCCTCCAGCGAATTACAGTATCTATGTACAAACTCTTGTTGGGTATGAAGACCTAGAGTTTACGTTCCATTGCATTAACTTTTCTGCACAAATTGCCCTGAATCAGTGTAGCTGCACAAAAGATAGCAGAATTTTCAGCGCAAATTGCATTCAGTGCGAATTTCTGAAATCTTTTGTATCAGTTTAAAAATGTTGGCCCAAATCATCCTATCGGAGTCAGATTCCAAGATCAAACTAAAAGTTGCCCACTTACTATTGGTGCATCTTTCTGGGAAACTTCCAGACCAGGAACCTCCCCGGCCAAAGCAACTCTAGCGAGACGAGTCCAAGATACAGATAGCCAGAGCAGAGATGGGGGTGACTGCCCTTGATAACAAAGCAGCATTTAACCGTATGTGGCATCAAGCAGAACCAGCAAAACTAGAGTCAGTGAGGATCAGGGGCAACTGTTTGCTGGTTAGGCTCATACTTGCCACAAAGAAAGATGGTTGTGGTTGTTGGAGATGAGTCATCTCAGCTCCAGGACATATCTGCAGGTATTCCTCAGGATAGTGTACCGAGCCCAACCATCTTCAGCTGTTTCAGCAATGACCTTTCTTCATCATAAATTGCACAATGTTCAGCACCATGAAGCAGTCCATGTCCAAATGTAGCAAGACCTGGTCAATATCAAAGTTGGCAATTCGGATTTACACCACCTGAGTGCCAGGCAATGACCACCTCCTCCAACAGGAGAGAATCTAACCATTCACCCTTTTGATTTTCATTGGCATTACCATCACTGACTATCATCCTGCACTATCAACATCCTTGAGGTTACTATTGACTACTAACTGAACTGGACTAGCTATATAAATACTGTGACTATAAGAACAGGTAAGATGCTGGGATTTCAGCAGCGTGTAACTGCCTTCCCGAGTCCCCAAGTCCTGTTTATCATCCACAAGACAAAAGCTAGGACTGATTGAATACTCACCACTTGCTGGGATGAGTGCAGCTCCAACAACACTCAAGAAAGTTGACACCACCCAGGGACAATGCAGCCTACTTGATTGGCATCACATCGACAACCATTCACTCCCTCCACAGAGGCTCAGTATCAGGAGTCTGTGCCATCAACAAGATGCATTGCAGAAATTCACCAAGGCTCCAGAGAGAGCAGTGTCTAAACCCATGACTACTAACATCTAGAAGGACAAGAGCAGGGAACACCACCAGCTGCAAGTTTCCCTCCAAGCCACTCACCATCCTGACTTGGGAATATAATGCTGTTCCTTCAGTGTTGTTAGATCAAAGTCCTGGAATTCCCTCCCTCACAGCATTGTGGATCTACCAACAGCAAGTGGACAATAGTGGTTCAAGAAGGCAGCACACCACCACCTTCTTAAGGGCAACTAAGGATGGGTAATAAATGCTGACCAGCCAATGATGACCACGTCCATTCCACGAATGATTTTTTTTAAAGTAGATCCCAAATCTATTTTGCCAAGTCACCCTATTTGAGATTAATATCACAGAGTGACATGATACTGAATGAGCCTTTCTGCCCATCTTGCCTGTGCCAGCTCTTTGAAAGAACTATCCAAGCAGTTCGACTTGCCTACTCTATCCCCAAGCCATAAAGCTTTCTCCTTTAAATATTTACTCAATTCCATTTTGAAAGGTGCTGTTAGATCTGCCGCCAGAGCCATTTTAGGCAGTGCCTTCCAGATCACAACAACTCATCGTATCCCATAGGTGACTGCTTTGTCATCTCAATGTTTTTATGTAGATATTACATTTGACGTAGAGTTGGGGACTGAATGGTAATGTTTCATGTAAGACTTCATCTGTATTATTGGTTGCTCCTCAATAACATTAATGCTTTTTTTTTAAGATTTGGCTTGTTTGTTTTTCTCTTTCACTGCAGCAAATCTCTAAATGCTTCAATTGAGTATATCTTGCGTGTAATGGAAGTGAGTCTTCAGCAGGGCTCATTGTATGGAGGCACAAAAATCACCATATCTGGATCTGGTTTCAGTCCTGTCCCAGAAGACAATGTTGTCCAAATTGGTAAGTTTATCAGGTGAACCTGAGAGGTCAGCTGAGGGTGACTGTCATGAAAACAAGGCAGCATTTGACTGAGCATGACATCAAGGAGCCCTAGTAAAGCTGTAGACAATAAGAGGTAGGAGGGGTTGGGTGGGGCCAGTGGCGGAGAATTCTCCACTGGTTGGAGTCATACCTAGTACAAAGGAGCAAACACACAGAGTGCTGGAGAAACTCAGAACAGGCTGCATGTATGGAAATTGGAAGAAGTTTTGAAGAAGAGTCAAATCAGTCTTGAAATATTAACTCTCTTTCTATGCCCCACCGATGCTGCCAGACCTGCTGAGCTTCTCCAACACTCTGTATGTTTCAGATTTCCAGCATCCACTGTATTTTCTTTGTATTATGCCACATAGGAAGATGGTGAATTGCTTCAGTCTCAGGCCATCACAGCATCAGTATCCATCTTCAGCTGCTTCCTTAATGACTTTCTCTCCATCATAAGGTCAGTAGAGGAGGATGTTGCTGATGTTTGCATCATTTGTGATCCTCAAGTACTGAAGTATTCCATTCCCATATGCAGCAAGACCTGGACTATATTCAGGTTGAACTGATGAGTAGCAAGTAATATTTGCACTACTCAAATGGCATGTGATCACCATTACCTACAAGAAAGAATCTAACTATTACCCTTGACATGCAATGGAATTAACATCACAGAATTATCCATCATCAACCATCCTGGGGGTCCTCATTGACCAGAAACTGAACTGGACTAGCCATATTAATACAGTGGCTACAAGAGCAGGTCAGAGGCTAGAGAGTCTGCAGTGAGTAACTCATCTCTTGACTTCTAAAACCCTCCAAGAAGGGGTAAACTGGGAGTGTGATGCACAATTGTCCACTTGCCTGGATTAGTGCAGTTCTAACAACACTCAAGCAGCTCCATACCATCCACGACAAAGCAGCCCACTTGATTGACATCCCATCTAATAATTTCAACATTCAAACCCTTCACCACTGACACAAGTTAAGAACAGTGTTTACCACCAACAAGGTGCACTGCAACAACTTACCAGAGCTCTTTAGGCAGCATCTTCCAAACCTGCTCTTTCCCCACCAGAAGGACGATGCTGAAGCCAGCAATACACACATCCTGTGAATGAATTAAAAATAAAACCTGAAATAATTTCATGAGGTTTCTGTTAGTTTGTCAATTTTCCCATTTCCTTAATTTTCAAATTATTGCTGTGTAAAGATATAACTTAATATAACTTAATGTAAGAACATAAGAAATAGGAGCAGGAGGAGATGATCTGGTCCATTGATCCTGCTCCACCATTAAATAAAACCATGGTTGCTTGTTTTTGTGGACTCAGTTCGACCTTACCCACTCACTGGCCATAACTATTAATTCCTTTACTGTTCAAACATCTATCTCTGCCTTAAAAACATTCAACAACGTAGCTTCAATGGCTTCACTGGGTGGGGAGTTCTACAGATTCACAACTCTTTGTGTAAAGAAGTTCCTCCTCATCTCAGTCCTAAATATAGTCCTCCTCATTTATGTCGCCTTGTTCTAGTTTCACCTGCCAGTGGAAACAACCTCCCTGCTTCTATCTTACCTATTCCCTACATAATTTTATATGTTTCTATAAAATCCCCCCTCATTCTTCTAAATGCCAATGAGTATAATCCCAGTCTACTCAGTGTCTCCTCATAATCCAATCCTCTCAACTCCGGAATCAACTTAGTGAATCTCCTCTGCACCCCTTCCAGTGCCAGTACATCCTTTCTCGAGTAAGGAGACCAAAACTGCACACAGTACTCCAGGTGTGGCCTCACCAGCACCCTATACAGCTGTAACGTAAACTCCCTGCTTTTAAATTCAATCCTTCTAGCAATGAAGGACAAAATTTCATTTGCCTTCATAATTACCTGTTGCACCTGCAAACCAGCCTTCTGTGATTCATGCACAAGGACACCCAGGTCCCTCTGCACAGCAGCATGCTGCAGTTTTTTACCATTCAAATAATAGTCCTTTTTACTATTGTTCCCACCAAAATGGATGACTTCACATTTATCAACATTGTACTCCATCTGCCAGACACTTATCCACTCACTTAAACTATCCATATCCCTCTGCAAACGTTCAGAGTCCTCTGCACACTTTGCTCTACCACTCATCTTAGTGCCATCTGCACGCTTTGACACACTACACCCAGACCCCAACTCAAAAGCATCTATGTAAATTGTAAACAGTTGTGGTCCCAACACTGATTTCTGAGGCACACCACTAGCCACTGATTGCCAACCAGAAAAACACTCACTCATTCCCATTCTTTGCTTTCTGTTAGTTAACCAATTCTCTATCCATGCTAATACATAACCTGTAACATCGTGCACCCTTATCTTACGCAGCAGCCTTTTGTGTGTCACCTTGTCGAGTGCCTTTTGGAAATCCAGATACACCACATCTACTGGGTCCCCATTGTCCACCATGCTCGTAATGTCTTCATAGCATTCCAGTACATTGGTTAAGCATGACCTGCCTTTCATGGATCCATGCTGCGTCTGCCCAATGGAACAATTTTTACCTACATGTCTCACTATTTCTTCCTTGATTATAGATTCAAGCATTTTTCTCATGACAGAATTTAAGCTAACGGCTCTATAATTACCTGCTTTGTGTCTAACTCCTTTTTTTCAAACAGTGGTATCAAGTTTGCTGTTTTCCAATCTGACAGAACTGCCCAGAGTCCAGCAAAGTTTGGTAAATTACCATGAATGCATTTGCTGTTTCTCCCGCCGTCTCTTGTAGTGCTCTGGGATGCATTCCATCAGGGCCAGGAGACGTGTTTACCTTTAGCCCCATTAAGTTGCCCAACGCTACCCCTTTAGTGATAATGATCATTCTGAGGTCCTCACCAACCATAGCCTCCTTGTCATCAATTATTGGCATGTTATTTGTATCTTCCACTGTCAGGCAGGCACAAAATACATGTTCAATGCCTTGACCATTGCCTCATTTCCCATTGTTAAAACCCCCTTCTCATCCTCTAAAGGACCCATGTTTACCTTAGCCACTCTCTCATTTTTTATATTTGTAGAAACTCTTGCTATCTCTGTTTATATTGTATGTTAATAACGTGAGGAAAGATAGTAAGCTGATTGTGTTAATTACAGCAGAGATTTTATAACAATCAGTGGCATTTTATTCTGTTTTGGAATTCTGTGATGTGCAATATTTACAGGTTCTGTTCCATGTCACATAGCCTTTGCTTCACCAAATATTCTCGAGTGTGTTTCTGATCAAACTGGAAGAAAATTTGTCATCAACAACAATGGCAGCAGTCAAAGTATGTGACATCTTTTTGAAGATTTTTGTTCAAACTGTGCAATGTTGCTTTCTATCTCTAGAGTAAATAGGAACATCGAAACCAGGGCGAAGCAATTCAGCCCCTCGAGCTAAGTTAATTACATGGTGACTGATCTGTAACGTAACTCTATCCACTGACCTGAGTTCCATAGCTGTTAGCACGCTTTCCTAACAAAAATCTATCCATCTCTGTTTTGAAAATTTTCATTGACCCCAGCTTTAACAGTTCTTTGGGAAAGGGAGTTCCCAATTTTCCCATTTGGTGAAGAAATGTTTCTTGACATCTCCCCTGAAGATCCTGGCTTTCATTTTAAAGGTTTGCCCCTTTGATTCACCCAAATCTTGAAGCCTGGTGTTGACTGAAACAGGCAATATCAAAAATGCTGAAAAATCTTTTTAAGATGCATGTTCAGTATAAAGTATCAAACTCTGAAACTCAGAAGATGAAACATTTTCTTCTGAATAACATACATTGTCGAAATTAGAGTATATAAATGACTGAAACTTAAACACTTGTAATTTTTTGTTAACAAATCTCTTTGCGACAAATTTTTTGATTTTATTTTTTGAATGATCTTTCTATCCACATTTGTTACCACTTTGAACAGCATTTGGTGTGGGGTATAAGTGGAATCCCTCAAACCTGGATATCTTTGTTGGGGATACAGTACAGTGGCAGTGGAAGGCCCCATCCTTACTTCAAAATTTGAAATACAGAGTCTCCAGTGTCTCCAAGCCCAGTGACGTAAACTACAAAGGCATTGGGTTTATTAGTGGCAATATGAGCACTACATCAGGTAATTTCACATCTGTTGCATTTAACTCCACAGGAAAATCCTCACCTGTATAAAATTCTATTGATGCACAACAGACGCTTATGCAGTAAATCATCCTTGTTGTGTGATTTTTCAATCAGACTTTCGTGTGAAAGAAAAAGATTTGAAATTCTAGAGCACATTTTACAACTTCAGGACATCCCTAAGAGCCTTACAGCAATGAAATACGTTTGACATTGTACTATTGCAGAACTGTTTGGTCAACTTGCACACAGCAATCTCTCACTTTCAGGAATGTAATCAGGAACAGATCACTTGTTTTCACAATGTTGATTGAGACAAATATTAGCCCCAGGACACCAGCAAGAACTCTCGTAATTTTCAACATATTGAATATGCAATCTTTTATGTACATCTGCACGTTTCCTACATCACAGCAAAAGCTACAGTCAAAAAAGCCTCTCATTTGGGTAGAGAGCAGTTTGGGACATCCTGAGGTTGTAAGAAACTTTAGTTTTTAATTATTCATTCACGGGGTTGGGCAAGGCCAGCACTTGTTGCCCATCCCTAATCCTTTATTAGCTGATGGTGAACTATCTTCATGACAATTTAATGGCTTGTGAGGCCATTTCAGAGGACAGTTAAGACTCACCCGCACAGCTGTGAGTCACATGCAGCTGGTAAGGGTAGCAGGTAAGGGTAGCATATTTCCTTCCCTGGAGGATATTAGTGAAACAGGTGACCATTTAAAAAAATCTGGTAGTTGCATAGTCATCATCTCTGAGACTAACTTTTTATTTCAAATGTAGTTAATTAGTCAAATCCAAATTTTTCAACTGGCATGGTGAAATTTGAACTCATGTCCCAGGAGCATTGGCCCAGTCCTCTGGATTATGAGTCCATTAGTGGAATCATTATACAGACACTGTTTCTCAATACTGACAACCCGAGGACTGCGCCAACGTTAGCTTTCCGATCTTGTCAGTTTTTGGATTGGGTGGTTAGGGCCAGGTTGGGTCAGCCAGATCTGACTGGCCATGTTGGGTGGGAGCAAAGATCACAAACTACTCAAAGCACAGGAAGAGACTGGTGTGTGAAGCTAGTAATCAGTCTGTACTAATTCAGCATCTAATCAAACAAGCCAGTAAGTTATTTTACTCAATTATGACAAACTAAATTTCATGTGTTGCAGCTGTAAAATTCTCCAGATTTTGGGCATCTTTGTTGTTCAGATAGCTGCTTGAGATTCGGTATCTATGCTACGATGGAGTGACAAAGCAAACTTAGTTTCCTCTTTCTTTTTTGTATTGATGCCTTCTCATTGTACTCAGGATATAATACAAAGTAGATTTGTTGATTTCATGCCCCCTAATGGATGATGGTCTTTCTGTGTAGGTTCGTTCTCTCATCATTTCACCTCCCCTGGGACTTATTACTACAGCAGTGGTTATGTGGACCAGAAACAAAGCATCATTCTCCAAGGGGTGGTGAATGTGAAGCCAACTGAGGAAAGCATCAAAGGTGTACAAGTTTATTTAGCAGGGATTGAAGCAGAATATATACCAGGTGAAATGCACATCCTCTTTATATTTTGGAGGGTTTATTTTGGAGGACGTTTCCTCAGTAACTCATTTCTAGAGCAGTGCAGGCAAAGCCTGAACATGTTAATCCCTTTGCCCATCACTCTGGGTAAGGTAATGTTTGACCCTGGGATAGGTTAGCCTCCAACACTCAGGATTTGATGGTGTTTATGTTTGATGCTGAGGCTGTATTAAATACAGTGACAAATCAGCGTTTACATCAATGTTGTTCAACAGAAATTGTTAACTACATACTAGCCACAGATTATAGTAAAGAACATCTTACACACAATGCAAGATAATGTGTGTAATGTATGTACTAATCTTTATTAAACAAAGATCTCTCCGCATTCAGTAACTGAGGGAATAAAACTATCACATGATCAAAGACCATAACTAATCAGATTGACTTTTATGACATGATGATATTTCCATCGTGACCATTACTGAGAACACAGAACGTAAGAACTTAAGAACATAAGAACTAGGAGCAGGAGTAGGCCATCTGGCCCCTCGAGCCTGCCCCGCCATTTAATAAGATCATGGCTGATCTTTTTGAGACTCAGCTCCACTTACCCGCCCGCTCACCATAACCCTTAATTCCTTTACTGTTCAAAAATTTATCTAGCCTTGCCTTAAACACGTTCAGCAAGGTAGTTTCAACCGCTTCACTGGGCAGGGAATTCCACAGATTCACAACCCTTTGGGTGAAGAAGTTCCTCCTGACCTCAGTCCTACATCTGCTTCCCTTTATTTTGAGGCTATGCCCCCTAGTCCTAGTTTCACCTGCTAGCAGAAACAACCTCCCTGCCTCCACCTTATCCATTCCCTTCATAACCTGATATGTTTCTATAAGATCTCCCCTCATTCTTCTGAATTCTAATGAGTATAATCCCAGTCTACTCAGTCTCTCCTCATAATCCAACCCTCTCAACTCTGGAATCAACCGAGTGAATCTCCTCTGCACCCCCTCCAGTGCTAGTATATCTCTTCTCAAGTAAGGAGACCAAAACTGCGCACAGTACTCGAGGTGTAGCCTCACCAGGACCCTATACAGCTGCAGCATAGCCTCCCTGTTTTTAAACTCCATCCCTCTAGCAATGGCAGACAAAATTTCACTTGCCTTTTTAATTACCTGCTGCACCTGCAATCCTATTTTTAGCGATTCATGCACAAGGACACCCAAGTCCCTCTGCACAGCAGCGTGCTGCAATTTTTACCATTTAAAACATAGTCCATTTTGCTGTTATTCCTACCAAAATGGATGACCTCACACCTATCAACATTGTACTCCATCTGCCAGACCTTTGCCCACTCACTTAGACTATCTATATCCCTCTGCAGACTTTCAGTGTCTTCTGCACACTTTGCTCTACCACTCACCTTAGTGTCATCTTCAAATTTTGACACACCAGACTTAGTCCCCAACTCCAAATCATCTATGTAAATTGTAAACAATTGCGGTCCCAACACTGATCCCTGAGGCACACCACTAGCCACTGACCGCCAACCAGAAAAAAACCCATTTACCCCTTTTTCTGAAGAAGGGTCTAGGCCCGAAATGTCAGCCTTCCTGCTCCTCTGATGCTGCTTGGCCTGCTGTGTTCATCCAGCTCTATACCTTGTTATCCCATTTACCCCTACTCTTTGCTTTTTACTGGTCAATCAATCCTCTATCCATGCCAATACATTACCTGTAATACCGTGCAACTTTATCTTATGTAGCAGCCTTTGGTGTGGCACCTTGTCAAATGCCTTCTGGAAATCCAGATACACCACATCCACAGGTTCCCCATTGTCCACCATGCAAGTAATGTCCTCAAAGAATTCCACCAAATTAGTTAAACATGACCTACCCTTCATGAACCCATGCTGGGTGTTCCCAATGGGACAATTTATATCCAGATGTCTTGCTATTTCTTCCTTAATGATAGATTCAAGCATTTTCCCCACTACCGAAGTTAAGCTAACTGGCCTATAGTTACCTGCTTTTTGTCTACTTCCTTTTTTAAATAGTGGCGTCACATTGGCTGTTTTCCAATCTGCGGGAACCACCCCAGAGTCCAGTGAATTTTGGTAAATAATTACTAGTGCATTTGCTATTTCCCCCATCACCTCTTTTTGTACCCTGGGATGCATTTCATCAGGGCCAGCAGACTTGTCTACCTTTAGCCCCATTAGCTTGCCCAGCACTGCCTCCTTAGTGATAATGATAGTTTCTAGGTCCTCACCTGCTATAACCTTCTTGCCATTAGTTTTCGGCATGTTATTTGTGTCTTCCACTGTGAAGACCGACACAAAATGACTGTTTAATGTCTCGGCTACTTCCTCATTCCCAGTTATTAAATTGGCCTTCTCATCCTCTAAATGACCAATGTTTACCTTCGCCACTCTTTTACGATTTATATATTTATAGAAACTTTTGCTGCCTGTTTTTATATTCTGAGCTAGGTTACTCTCATAATCTATCTTACTTCTCTTTATAACTTTTTTTGTGGCTTTCTGTTGGCCTTTAAAGATTTCCCAGTCTACTCGTTCCCCACTACTCTTTGCTTTATTTGTATGTTTTCTTTTCAATCTGATACTTTCCATTATTTCCTTAGACATCCATGCCTACCTCTCTCTTTTCCGACAGTTCTTCCTTATCACTGGAATATACTTCGGCTGAGCACTGTGAAAAATCATTTTGAAAGTCCTCCACTGTTCCTCAATTGACCCACCATAAAGACTTTTTGCTCCCATTCTACCTTAGCTAACTCCTCCCTCATTCCTTCATAGTCTCCTTTGTTTAAGCACAGGACATAGGTACTGGATTTAACCTTCTCACGCTCCATCTGTATTTTAAATTCAACCATACTGTGATCGCTCCTTCCGAGAGGATCCCTAACTGTGAGATCATTAATTATTCCTGTCTCATTACACAGGACTAGATCTAGGATAGCTTGTTCCTTCGTAGGTTCCATTACATATTGTTCAAGGAAATTATCGTGGATGCATTCTATGAACCCCCTCCTCAAGGCTGCCATGACCGACCTGGTTTGACCAATCGATATGTAGATTAAAATCCCCCATGATAATTGCTGTACCATTTTTACATGCATTAGCTATTTCTATGTTTATTGCCCACCCCACCACGATGTCATTATTTGGTGGACTATAAACCACACCTATCAGTGACTTCTCCCTGCTATTCCTAATTTCCACCCAAATGATTCAACATTTTGTTCAGTAGAACCATATCATCTCTCATTACCGCCCTAATATCATCCTGAAAAATCAGAGCAACACCACCTCCCTTACCTTCCTGTCTGTCCTTCCGAACAGTTTGATACCTCTGGATATTTAGCTCCCAGTCATGACCATCCTGTAACCATGTCCCTGTAATGGCCACTAAATCATACCCATTTGCCGTGATTTGCACTGTCAACTCATCCACCTTGTTCCGTATGCTCCGAGCATTCAGATACAGTGCCCTTATGCCAGTTTTTGCACCTTCTTTTTGCGTCCTATTACCTCCATTACTAACAGCTCTTGAGTTCTCCTTCCCTTTAACTTTTTTCCTAATTTTCAATGGAGTTGAAGCTTCCTTGTCACCTGCTAACCTGCTGCTTTGCCTTACATTAATTGTTATATTCCCTGTATGCTCACTCCTCCCTTCCCCCCTACTTATTAGTTTTTTTATATGAGACTAGTGTTTTATTTTGCATTTATTTAATTTGTTTTAGATTACTTTATGCAATTAAGCACAAGGTATCTTCTCTTCCTATCTCCATTTTACCAAAAAATTCCAGGTAAAGTACACATGAATTCACTTGTGAGTGTGAGCATTGAGATCACATGTGTAATGCTGGTGTCTCACACTCATCAGTCACATTTGGATCTATCATTTTTATTAGCACAGGATTCAATAGAAATTTAATCAGTTGGTTTCTAGAATGGGCAAGTGATTAGAAACTCTCAACCTGTCAGGAATACTGTTAAAATGTAGATCTGTTTTTTTCTACTCATTTGTAACCTGTTAAAGGTACAACTAAAACTTAGAACCATTAAGGGAACTGAAATCTTTTGCTTAGAAATAGTTTTGCATCAAATTGAAACTAAAAACTGGAAACATTTTGTATTCAGGCAGTTTCATGACTACACAGTGTCCCAAAGCATGAGAGTTATGGTAACCATTAGTGAGGTCATGGATAACAGTGAAGCTCAAGAGGCCAGAATTGGGGAAGCACAGGGGTCTCAGAGGGCTGTGGCACAGAAAGGAAATGATACAGATAGGGAGGGAAGAGGCCATGGAGGTATTTGAAAACAAAGATGAAATTTTTAAACCTGAGATGCTGCTCAGCTGGAAACTGATTTGGGTTAGCTTGTAAGTTATTGGAAAACAAAAGTATTCAGACTGGGAATACTTTGCTGCAATTGTATATTTTTTGAGCTTCTTCTGTCAATTAAACCTGAATGTATTTGAGCTTCTCAATATGTTTCTTTCCTTTTCCCCACTGGCCACTGCCCCTGCACATATTTTGTTGGTTAACAGCTGGCTGTTTCTGTGTAGGGCCTTCTGAGAAACTACATTCACAACTAAAAAGTAATAGTGACTGTACGGTACCAAAACCCACCTGTAACCAGGCATCGAACAAGACCGATGACAGGAGCTTCACATTTCATCTGTCTCTCTGCTGCTCCCCCACAATTAACAGCATCGCACCCTCAAAAGGAACAATGAAAGACAGGTTAACCATTACTGGCACTGGATTCAGTAACATTAGCTGTGCGAACGAGGTAACCTAACATGTTCAAACATTAATAAAGCAAATTTGACTTTGCCTTCTAAATATTAACAATGTAATTATCTGTGACTTCACCCCTTCTTTTTCTTAAAACTTGCATTTCTATAGCATTTTGCAACGGGAAGCCCTAATGCTCTACTGCCTATAAAGAACTGTTCGAAGTGCAGTTCACTGTTACAGTGTAGGAGACACAGCAGCTAATTTAAGCATAGCAAGATCCTACAAGTAGCAATGTGATAATTACCTAATAATTTACTTCAGTTGATTGAGGAATAAATATTAACCCAGAATACTGGGAAGAGTTCATCCGCTCTCCTTCAAAAAGGTGCCATGGGATCTCTTACACCCACAGAAACTTTGTTTAACATCTCAAGCAAAAAAGCAGCTTTCCTTCAGTACCAGCTTTTCAAGAACACAGGAATTGGTAGCAGTTGACCATTCAGCCCCTCACACCTGCTCCACCATTTGGTAGAATTACGACTGATCTGATTGGGAGCTCAACTGCACTTCTGTATTGTATTTCATTGCCCTCAGTTCCTATTGACTTGAATATAGTCAAGGGTCCAGCGTCTGCTGCTTTCTAGGGAAGAGAATTCCAGACACCGAGGTCGGATTCTCTGATTCATTGTCTAAGTGTAGGAGCAGACATTTTCAGTGGCAACTAAAATGTTATCCCCACAGTAGAAGAAACTTTCTGAATCAAGCTCCAATCAGCTTGGTAAAAGACCAGTGAGCTTCTTGGCCAATTACAGGCTTTAACAACAAGGTCCTACATTGCTAGGGATGTTGGCTATCAGAGGCCAGCAGCTTCTGGGTCCTATAGTTCGAGGCCTAACCTCTATAATGGGAAAGGAAGTTTTTTTCCTTTGCTAAGTGCAAGATGGGTGTCCTGCGGGGGTGGGGGAGTTGGAGGCAAGGATAATAGTAAAACAATGGATGATCATCAGTGGTTCGCACTGCTGCCTCACAGCACCAGGGACCTATGTTCTGTTCCACTCTCCTGAAACTGTCTGTGTGGAGTTTGCACATTCTCCCAGTGTCTGCATGGTTTTCCTCCAGGCGCTCCGGTTTCCTCTCACAGTCCAAAGATGTGCAGGTTAGGTGGATTGGCCATGTTAAGTTGCCTACATAGTCCAGGGATGTGCAGGCTGGGTGGATTAGCCATGGGAAATGCAGGGTTGCAGGAATAGGGTAAGGTGGAAGGTCGGTATTGATTTGATGGGCCGAATGGCCTGCTTCACGCTGTAGGGATTTTATGATTCCATCTCAATGCCCCCTCCCCCGTGCCCCACCCCTCCTGTACCTGACTTGCCCCAAATTGGAGTAAATAGAGATCATTCCCCACAAACCAATCAGGCTGGCAGGTGTTACAATCAAATGGTGAAGCGCACAGGAAACTGAACCCCACTGTTCATGGAATAATACCAAATGTTAAAGTTGCCCAGCACCCCATTTTCCTACCTTTCATACCAATGTTAATAGAAGGCATGGGCCAGGCTTCTGTACTAACTGTAGCTGGGAAAAGGTTGGTATATATGCTGAAGCTGAGGTGGGGGAGAGGGGAGAAGTAAAGGACACAGGCAGAGATGGAACCCAGAGAAAGAGAGAGAGCAGCAGACAATTGGGCAGACAAAGGAAAGGATAATGGTCAGCCTGGGAGAATCAAGAGCTGCTAATGGGGACATTAGCTGACAATGGGTTGATTGTGGAGGCAGGCGATATGACAACAAGTCCTGGTGTGTGGGGATTGGCTAATGACATGGGAACAGTGGCTCATGCCCTAAAATGATTGAGCTCAATGTTGAGTCCAAAAGGCTGCAGGGTCCTTGTAGGAGCAAGGTATAGAGCTGGATGAACACAGCAGGCCAAGCAGCATCAGAGGAAGAGGCTTCGCAGTGGGGTTAAAATTGTTTCAGAGATAGTAGGAACTGCAGATGCTGGACTTGTAGTGATTGGAACAAGAGCCAGGTGGATCTCATTTATTATGAGAACCTTGATTGAGGTTGTTAACTTGGGCAATCTGGGAGCTCAGTCTGACAGATGTACACAGGAGATTCAGAGAGTCTCTTCATTCTCAGGACTGAATCTGAGCTGGCTGGTCACAGCCTATGTACTGTGCACGTGTAAATAAAGGGTGACTTGGTGATGGGATACCGGCCTCCTTGGAGTTATTTCAGGCCCAAGCAAGAAATGAGTTTTTCCAGCTTGCGCTGAGCTGGAGCCCTGCAGCAAACCCAAGGCAGAGATGTTGGTTACAGAACATGTGTTGAAGTGGCAGGCAACAGGAGGCTCAGGGTCATTTTTGTTTATAGAGTGTGTTCAGTTGTCTTTCTCTGGAAGGTTCCACTGGTTTATCAAAAGTACAAAGTGACTGAATGTGACGAAATGTCTCTGATTTATCAATTTAAACATTGTAGCTTCCAGCAACTGCTGCAGGTTTTCTTCAAGTTTAAACTCAGGGAACAGGCAGCTTCTGCTGACACGAACAATAGTACACCTTTCTTTAATCTTCCTATTTCTGTTTGTCTGTGTCTCTGTAACTTGTTCCCAGTTCCAGCCTGCTCAGTTAGGCAAGACCAGTCAACTTCAGGTGTAAACAGCTCTCTGGCTTCTGTTTAGTAATTGGGCCAGTGACAGGATGATACCCTTCAATGGTCTTAATTGACAACTTTGGCCCTTAACTTCTGGTGAGGCAAGAAAATCTCCAACAGACCTACTCGTGCCTTTTTAGTTTTTACGGCTGTGGCAGAAAGCTGGTGAGTATCTCCATAGAACCAGTTTCTTTTTAGTCACTAATGGGATGTGGCTGTCTCTGGCTGATCAGCATTTATTGCCTATCCCTAGCTGCCCTGGAGAAGGTACTGGTGAGCTGCTGCAGTCCTCATGCTGGCCGACAATACCCCTAGCAAGTGAATTCCAAGATTTTGACGAAGGAACGGCAGTATATTTCCAAGTTAAGATGCTGAGTGACTTGGAGTGAAACTTGGAGGTTGTGTTCCCATGTCTCTGCTGCCTTTGTCTTTCTAGCTGGAAACGGTCGTGGGTTTGGAAGGTGCTGTCTAACAATCTTTAGTGAATTCCTGCAGTGCACATTGTGGATAGTATACACTGCTGCTCCTGAGGTGGTGGAAGGAGTTCTTACATGTGAATGTAGTGCCAGTCAAGCAGGCTGCTTTGTCCTGGCTGGTGTCAAACCTCTTGAGTGTTGTTGGAGCTGCACCCATCCAGACAGGTGGGGAGTATTCCATTACACTCCTGACTTGTGCCTTCTAAATGTGGACAGGCTTTGGGACTGAGGAGATGAGTAACTCACCGCAGTATTCCTAGACTCAGACCTGCTCTTGTAGCCACTGTGTTGACGTGACAATTCCAGTTGAGTTTCTGGTCAACTGTAACCCCAAGCACATTAATAGTAGGGGATTCAGTAGTTGTAACATTATTGGATGTCAAGGGGCAGTGGTTAGAATATCTCATTGGAGGCGGTTATTGCCTGGCATTTGTGTAGTACTAAATGCTCAATTTTGTGCCCTTCTCACCATCTCCAGGGAGTGGCTAATTGCTTCCCAAGTCTCCAATACAGGTCGCGAACTTTCAAGTTTCTAACACAGAGCCTGGGCTGACAACTTGTAGTTTGTGTACAACACCATAGATCTTATCACAGTCTCGAAGAATTTGAGAGGATTGTGGAACATCATCCTGCATCTTCCAACAACTTTGTTTTTGTTCCTGATTTATAGGATCCGCAGTTCTTTTGGCTTTTATCCTCGTCATCTTGTTCCATACTAGCTGTACAAGCCCTTGGGCTAGTATTAATAATCAGGCTGCATTATTTAACATGGAATTGCAGTAACACAGAAAGGTCTGTAGTCACATGTGTCTACACTCACCAGGAGCTCCACACATAATAACTGAATCAGTAGTACAACTCCCTTACAACTTTCCTTCCTTGTATCTGGTATAAATGTCTCCTTGAGATTTATTTTATATTTGAATATATTTAGCCTGATATCAACATCCATTGCATTCATTCTTGCTTTTATTTGGGACTTTTCCTGGGGAAGGCCTTCTCAATGTTGTGCTTCCTTAGTTCAGCTATGCTATACAAATGCAAGTGTTTGTACAGTTAATGGTTCTCAGCCCTCTCATCATGCTGTGCTACTGAAAGATTTCATGCTTCATATTTAGCCTCAGTTGGTATCTTTTCCCCTCTGTCTCTGCTATTTTTTAAATTATTTTTTCCACTCTGGACTACCAACATTGCTGATTACAAATAACTAGTATTGTGTCCTGGTAGAGGTATGAAATCAGTTAATTGCTAGACAACAAACATTCTCATTCTGATGTGTTGTTCTGTTTCAGGTGAGAGTTGGAGCACATCGGTGTGTCGTTGAAAATAGCACAGAGAGTGAACTTTTATGTCAGATAGATCCTGAGGGAGTGATGGATATTGGCATTGCAGTTCTGGTGTCTGTGACCATCCAGAACCTTGGCACTGCTATCAATACTTTAACTGATGAACTGAGTCGTCGTTTTGTGCTGCTTCCTCACATTGACGCTGTTAACCCCAATGTTGGGTCCACAATGGGAAAGACCAGAGTAACCATCACTGGGTCAGGCTTTGGAGCTGACCTGGGTGCTGTCACGGTCCAGTTAGCCAATGTGTTTTGCATGCTGGTTTCTGGAAACTACACACATGTCATCTGTGACTCTTCAGCTTCTATTGTCTCCATTGGGATTGTCACACTTTCTATTCATGGCATCCCAGCTGTGTGTAGTGGGGCCTGTGACTATTCCTATGCAGAGAATGCAGCACCAATCCTACTGAATGTATCTTCTATGTTTCTGACCACAGTTTACACACAGCTCACTATAAGTGGCAGTGGATTTGGGAACCGTGTGGATGAGGCTTTCATTCTTATAGGAGATGCCAGTTTTGTTCCAAGTGATGTTTCAGACAGCAGTATGAACTGCACAGTAGGCCCCGTACCTGTTGGCAAGCACACACTCAGGGTTTTAACATTAAATAAAGGTCTGTCACTTAGAGGGATTCCCATCACCAATGCTGCCAGAGCCTCCCTCTCTCCAGCATCGGGAGGTATTCATGGTGGGACCACATTGTTAATAACAGGAAATGGTTTTGTCCAGGATGAAACCATAGTGACAGTTCACAGATCTCCATGTCACCTTCTTTCAGTCACTCCGGGGGAAGTTAAGTGCATCGTTCCAGCTGGTCCCCCAGGCACTGTCGATGTAAAGACTATTGTTCATTCTACAATGTATCCTGTCCTTAGATTTACCTACAACCAAACAAAGACTCCGAAAATTCTAGCCGTGTCTCCGGCAACAGGTAAGTAGTTGTAGGAACTTGATCTCCTGATATGTTTCTGAAGTACAGCCCTAATCCTAAAGCTGAGGGTGTTTCTAAAACCCATACTAACACACGCCCTAGCAATTTCACTTCCTCTAAAACAAAACACTCCTTCTAATACACATTGTCCTTCTAACATGAACACTCCCTCTTTCACCAACACGCACTATTATAAGCAGTCCCTCTAACATGAACACTCTCTAACACTAACACTCCTTCTCACATGAACTCTCCCAGTAACACAAACACATCCTCTGACATGAACTCTCCCTCAAACATAAACACTCCTGCTCACACTAAGATTGCACTTAGTTCTTCTACTTCAGATCCCTGCGTGCAGGCCTGAAACAGGACCACCATCTCAACACTGGGCTGAGCAAGGAGTCAGGTCTCAATTCCACCCCAGTCAGAATAGGAGTAAGCCCCATGCTGTTGGCAGAAATCTGATCCACACCAGCCATCCAGCTGATTGAACCAACTGGTGAGCCAGAAGCACAACTGCAACTCTGAGTTGCTGTGGCAACATGGACATTTGCACACATGGTATAAGTTGGAGCAATGGGTGGTGAGGGCAAAAGTTGCAATTCCTTACTGTACCACGAACTCTGTCTTTAACATGGATTCTTGCCGGAACACCAGACCCTTGCTTTAATGCCACTCTAACATTAATGCATACTTTAACAGGAATGCTCTCATTAACAATTCCTTATAACGCGAATGTTCACTTTAACACAGATGCACCACATCTTTGTCAGAGGGAGGTCATGCCTAACACGTCTTGTGGAGGTTCTTAAGGAGGTGACCAAGTGTTTGGATGAGGGTAGAGCAGTTGTTGTAGTTTACATCGATTTCAGCAAGGTCTTCAACAAGATCCCACATAGAAAACTGATAAAGAAGGTAAAAGCTCACGGGATGAAGATAACTTGGCATATTAGATCCAAAATTGACTTAGTGACAGGAGAAAGATGGGAGAGGTCGAAGGCTGTTTGTGTAACTGAAGCCCTGTGTGCAGTGGCTTAGCACAGGGATTGCTGCTGGGTCCCTTATTCTTTGTGATACCCATAAATGATGTAGATGAGAATGTGGGGTGTAGGGAGGAGATAGTAGGTAAATTTCCTGATGACACAAAGATTGTCCAGGTGGTTGACAGTAAGGAGGAAGTTGTTAGTTTATATGAGGTTATAAACAGAATGGTCAGCTCGGCTGATTAGTGGCAACTGGAATTTAACCCTGATAATTGTGAGGTGGTGCACTTTCCTAGAAGGAATAAGACAAGGGAGTACTCAATAAATGGCAAGAAGCTAGGAAGCTCAGAGGAACAGAGGGTTCTTGGGACTCTTGTCCACAAGTCCCTGAAGGTGATGGGACAGATTAACAGTATGAGATTGTTAACTTGCTCACCGAGCAAGCCAGCTCAGCGAGCAAGTTAACAACCTCACCCATAACCCGAGTTACAAATCTTTCCTAAAACTTAAAGGGTTAACAGTACAGTTAAGAAGCCACATGGGCACTTATGTGATTGATTGATTGACTTGATTTACTGAAATACAGTGAAAAGCTTTGTTTACGAGTGATACAGGCAGATCACAGCAAGCAAAGTGTGTACAGATCAAAAAGACTTAGAGATTTACAGGCTACATTGCAGGTTACATTATTTGAGGCTAGAGTCTAGAGGCATAGTTTATAAGAGCATGGAAGTTATGTTGGAGCTGCACAGAACTTTGGTTCAGCCACAGCTGGAGTACCTTATGTCGTTCTGGTCACCATATATAGGAAGGATGTGATTGTGCTAGAAGTGATGAAACAGAGATTCACTGGGATGACTGTGATGGAGCACTTTAGCCAGGAGGAGACACTAGATAAGCTTGGGTTGTTTTATTTGGAGAAGAAAAGGTTGATGGGGGATATGATTAAGGTATGTAAGATTATCAGGGGCATGGACAGGATTAATAGAAAGCACTTGTACCTTTTAGTCGCTGGGTCAATAACAAGGGGGTATAATTTTAAAGTGAAAGGGAGAAGGATTAGACGGGATTTAAGGAAAACTGTTTTCACTCGGAGGCTATTGGGGATATAAAATGCACTATCTGGGAGGGTAGTTGAGGCAGGACACCTCACAGCCTTTTAAAAATACTTGAATGAACACTTGACATGTCATAACATTTAAGGCTATGGGCCTAGCGGAGGAAGGTGGGACTAACGTAGGTAAATGTTTGGTGGTACAATGGCTGGGGGGCCTCTTCTGTACTGTTCGATACCATGTTTCCCTTTAGCATGGACACTGTCTTTCACACAGACACTGCCTGCTGCAAGCAGTCAAAGGGACAGGTTGTTTGATATGATCTGACAGTCCAGGAGTTGTTCAATCTACATTCTTGGCACCATATTGTTAATGAAACTCAAAACTTATTACTCATTTCTCAAATAATCCTGACTATGCTAAAAATAAGACTGGAAACCAATTATGAACTCTGGCTCACATGTCATTCATTTGTATATGCTGAAAGCTATACATATTCACACATAAGACCCTATCCTTTATAGGAAAAAGCATTTGTTCATACATTGCACCTTTATCATTGTGGAAAAGGTTATGGACACTACCAGTCCCTGCTACAAAAGCCAAGGCAATAGTCTGACCAAACACAGCCTGCCTACCTGGCCTCAGTTAAATCAGCTAAGATTAACAGTTAAGATAGCCTGCTGTAACACCATGCCAGTGATGGTCCAGCCAATCAGCATCCTCTTCTCATTCCATATAAATTGATGTTCCCTTTCTAAATTTGGTTTCTTGCTTGTCAGTCGTGATGAGTACCTGGTGAAAAGCTTCAATTTTGAGTCTCTTTCAACAATATTTGAGTTCTGTACTACCAAGCAATTACCTGTGCAAGAGGCTAGATTTGGAGGAGTGTAAATATCTTAAAGGACTCTAGGAATGGCAAAATAATTAAATAGAATTTGCACCACCGAAATTGGCCATCCAACCCAACTGGTCAGTAAACTCCACACAAGTCTCCTCACAACCAATTCCATCTCATCCCATTAGCATTTTTTAATTCCACTATTTTCTCTCTCATACATCAACAGTCTAAAGATATACAGAATTCTTTCCCCCTTGTTTTTAGGTGTAAGCGAATCAACAGTCACCATCGTTGGGTCAGGATTTGGATCTGCTGCCACTGATATCACTGTCTTCATAGACAATGTCTTGTGTAATGTGATCTTAATGAATGAAAGCTGTGTTCAGTGCATTGTGGGGCATCATGCTGGTGGCATATTCCCAATATTTCTGAAAAACAAGAGGTGGGGATATGCATCGACTGATTTCTCCTTTCAGTACGAACTCAATATAACCAGTATCTTTCCAACTGAAGGCAAGTATAGAGTTACAATTCTCTCTTCACATTTCCTTTGTACCTTCATGGAGACAAGAAAACAATTGGATTGAAATGGTTCAGTGTGGAAGGATACAGTAGTGTTGTTTTGTTCCAAGGCTAATAACACATGGAGGCTGGGTTGAGTCCCTGTGCAATCAGAAAGTCAACTTTCAGTTTAACGAATTTATTCGTATAAAGCTCTCTCACTGAGAGTGATCATGAAGCTGTCGAGTTGAAATACTTCTGATTTGATTCCTCAATATGCTTTAGGAAAGGAAATCAGTTCTCCTCACCCAGTCTGGACCTATTTGTGACTCATTCCTCATCAATGTGCTCGACTTCAGACTGTGCTCAGATTTGTTCTCACAAGTCACTCAGTCGAGAGAAATTTAGGAACAGGTCATAAATGCTGTCCTTGCCAATAATGCCCATGCCCTGACAATGAAAAAAAAAACTAATGAAGTATTTTAATGAATCAATATGTAAATTAACTCTGAGAGACATCTACAAGAGTGTTGTTTTGATCCTTAGTCTGTTATTTTTGCTGATCTCACTTGGAACAGAATGCCATGTTTCATCTTGATGGCCTTGTTCTGTGGAGAGAAGCTTCACATTCACAGCCTTTGTTTGAATTAATTAAAGTGACAGTAATAGACTCCCAGGATCTAGGGACATTGAAATTCATATTATAATCACAAACTTACCCGTGTTAATTACGTTTTAGTTTTTTTTCTCTCTCTCATACACAGGAAGCTTTGGTGGTGGCACATTACTGACAATAAGGGGCATTGGATTTGACCAACAAAAATCCCAAGTGTTTGTGTGTCATAATGAATGCAAGAAGGTGCCATCAGCCTCCACTTCCAGAAATCTCTACTGTCAGGTGCCTCTGCATAATGGTGAGTATCAGTCAATAATTGTAGTTGATTTCTTATTGTGACATGAGGAGACAGACCATGAGAAATAGGCTTTATCACTGAAGGCGGATCGCCCTGCTCCTTTAACCCTTTTGGTAACAGCCTCCATGCTAGGGTGGGCAACTATGATTGGACACACAAATGGAGACTTCATCGCGATTTCTCAAGTCCATTTCTTCACCTCAACATTCTTGCTATTGATTGTTGTAGTGGCCATCCTCTCAGCAAGCTGATTTCTAACACCCAATTAGCTATTGAAGAGAAGTTTCCAAATGATTGGAAGTTTCTCAACTCTCATTTTGCCAATATTTTCAGAAATAATAAATATAAGAATAAAAAAAATGAAAACAAAATCACAGCAGGCAGAATCTTACCAGGTTCTGAGCGATGTGGTCTATGGTGAGATGAGTGGCAGATTTAGGCGAGATGTTCAGCAAGGCCCATTTCAACATCAAGATCATCCAATTGCATCTTGCACTCTTTTCTCGAGCAGTATGGCAAGCTTCTCACTAGGCAGCAGGGAATTCCCCATTGATGCTCATTATTGCTTGTTAAACAGCTTGTTAACAGCCAACTCTCCATGGGTTGTGATCTTACGAAACTCATCATACAAACTAGCCAATAGACAACATGACATAGAAGCCAGAGCAGGTTCTTGGCGGGTTGATGTCGAAATGTTTCAACTCTTCACTTGCTTTAAAAGACCTCTATGTTAGACACTGGGCACCAAACTCTTGGGCACGTTCCATGGGCCAGCCGTATAACCCCCACATCCATGGACATTGGCATCTACAGCCCCTGTGAGCATATACCATCATGGTATATCTCTAATCTACTCATAGGATATTTCTGTACATCAGAGCTGCATCTTGGGCTGCATCAGCAATTATCACAATAATATTGCAGCAAGGACTTTGTGCTGAGGTAAAAACATCCAACTGGACCAGACTGCATTCCTGCGCTCTTTGCTGCTGTCACAGTACTCATTCCCTTTGACCCTACCTGGATACTCTCAGTATCCCTGCCATGTACTGCCTTGCCCTCTTTTTTGTGCTTTGTCTTCTCAGCCAGGAGTACCAGGTTCATTTAGCACAGACACAAAGCCAGGAAGCTTGTTGTGGTCATCAGTTCAGACATGGGGTGGGACACAGTAAGGACAGCCTCCAGTACTAGTCCAGGCCCTGTTCAGGACCATCAGAGTAATGATCCTCAGCTGATAATGGGTAAGGGTCCGAAAGATGGGCAGCACACCACCCGTCTTGAGCTTTCCTGCCTATTTTGGGTTGGTTTGCTCTTGGAAGTATAGAAAGCAGCAAATATTCTGGAAGATGAAAGTGGGAGGTGCATCTATTACTGTTGGTACAGGAGGAGCAGTGTCACAAACGAGTGAGTAGGCATTGCAGAGGGCTCAAAGGGTGAGTGGTACTTCAGATTGGGTGGATGAAAGTGCGTGGAGAAATATTATAGGCAATAGTAAGAAAGTAGAGCATGATCCTTGGTGAGAGGTGAGCCCAGTAGAGGAGATAGAGTGAGTGTGATGTCGCAGAAAGAAATGGTGACACTTACATTGGCAGAGCGGAGAAGGACATTGACCTTCTTCCTCTGGTACTGGGCACTCCTCCAGATGGCTGAGACTGGAGGAACCTTGGTGGAAGCCTTGGGCTGACATATTATCGTGTTGTAGCCTGCATTATTAGTGCTGGGGAAGAAGAAGTCCTGTATTTGCACTACTCCATCCAACAGGACCTCCAGGTCGCTGACGGCAATGCTGGATGCCAATTTTCTTCTGTCTGTCGTGTCCGGGGCAAATACCAGGAATTGTGCAGCGCAGCTCTGGATTGCCATTGCTTGTCTGGGTGCAAAAAATAGGTTTTTAAATATGGTTCCAAAGCTACAGATGCAGGTGAATTCTGGGATCTCTGGCACACGGTGAGTTGCTCCAGGAATGGTGTATGATAGATGTGATGGAAGTCTGATATAGTTCTCGCCTTAAGAACTCAAATGCCAATTAATGAGATGGGTTTGGTGAGCAATGGCAAATAAAAAATATTAGGCCTTACAGCATGAATCATCTCACCAAATTTGATGCAACTCACAGTTTGTCACAAAATGTTAAGATTCTGCCCAACATTTTGAATGATTTTCCCCTAATTGCTCATGGCTGATGGTCAGAGAATAATCTTGCAATTCTCGATGATAGCAACCCTTGTCTGTGGAGGAGATATGAAAATCAGATCATACCAAAATATTGCAGCTGCTGGAAATCTGAAACAAATGCAGAGAATGCTGGAGAAATTCAGCAGGTCTGGCAGCATCTGTGGAAAGAGAAACAATTAATGTTTTGAGTTCAGTATGACTCATCTTAAGAGTTATGTTAAAGTTTTTAATTGCAGTAAGGCAAATTTTTATGGTATGAGACAATAACTTTCAAAAGTTGGTTGGAATAGACTTCACAGGTAAAAGGACGTCTGACAAGTGGTAGGCATTTAAAAGTGTGATGACGAGAGTTCAGAGGCATTTTTTTCCTGTTAGAGTGAAGGATAAGGCTGGTAAAATTAAGGAACAATGGATGAATAAAGATAATGTGGTACTAGTCAAGAATAAAAGAGAATCTTAGTTAAGATATGGACAACTTGGTTCAATTGAATCTCTTAATCAATATAAAGAGTGTAAGGACATTCTGAGGAGAGAAATCAGGAAGGTAAAGAGGGGATATGAGATAGCATTGGCAGATAAGGTTAGGGATAATCCAAAGAGGTTCTACAAGTACATTAAGAGCAAGAGGGTAACTAGAGAGAGGGTAGGGCCTCTTAAAGATCAGGAGATGGGACAGATACTAAATTAATATTTTGTGTCAGTTTTTACTGGGGAGAAATAAATGGAGTCTAGAGAATGCAGAGAAATAAACTTTAATGTTTTAAAAACAGTTCACATTACAGAAGAGGAGGCTTGGGGTGTTTTGGAGAATATAAAGGTGGATAAATCTCGGGACCTGATCTAATGTATCCCAGAACATTGTGGGAAGTAAGGGAGGAAATTACAACACACCTTGCAGAAATATTTGCATCATCTATAACTACAGGTGAGGTGCCTGATGACTGGAGGGTGGTTCAATGCACCTCTGTTTAAGAAAGATTGTAAGGAGAACCCAGGGAACTATAGACCTGTGAGTCTGTCTTTGATTGTGGGTAAATTGTTGGAAGGGATTATAAAGGATAGGATTTATGGACATTTAATGAGGCAAAAATCGATTAGGGATAGTCAGCGTGGTTTTGTGCAAGGAAATTCATGTCTCGCAAACTTGGTGGAGTTTTTTGAGGAAGTTACCAAAAAGCTTGATGATGGCAGAGCAGTAGATATTGTTTATTTGGATTTTAGTAAAGCCTTTGACAATGTTCCACATGGTAGACTAATTAGTAAAGTTAGGTCACATGGATTCAGGGTGAGCTTAACAATTAGATATGGAATTGGCTTAATGGCAGGAGACAGTGAGTAATGATGAAGGGTTGCTTTTCAGACTGGAGGCTTGTGACCAGCGGTATTCCACAGGGATCGGTTCTGGGTCCTCTTTTGTTTGTCATCTATATAAATGATTTGGTGAGAATATAGAAGGCATGGTTAGTAAGTTTGCGGATGACACCAAAATTGGTGACATAGTTGACAGTGAAGAAAGTTTTCTAATATTAAGGAGGGATCTTGATCAAATGGGTCAATGGGCTGTAAAATGGCAGATGGGGTTCAAGCTGGATAAATGTGAGGCATTGCATTTTGATACAACAAACAAGGGTAGGGCTTATACAATTAATGATAGGGTCTTCGGTAGTATTGTAGAACAGAGGGTTCTAGAGATGTAGGTATATAATTCTTTGAAGTTTGCATCACATATAGACAGGTTGGTTAAAAAGGTGTTTGGCACACTTTCCTTCATTGCTCAGTCCTTTGAGTATAGGAATTGGGAAGTCGTGTTAAGGTTGTACAGGACATTGGTGAGGCCTCTTCTAGAATACTGTGTCCAGTTCTGGTCACCAGTTATAGGAAGCATATTATCAGGCTGGAGAAAGTTCAGAAGACATTTACCAAGATGTTGCCCCATATGAAAGGTTTGAGTTAAAAGAAAGGCTGGATAGGCTGGGACTTTTTTCACTGGAACATGGGAGTTTGAGAGGCAACCTGATAGAAGTTTATAAAATAATGAGAGGTATAGATAGATTTAATGGTAGTCATCTTTGCCCTAGGATAGGGGATTTCAAGGCTAGGGGGCACATTTTTAAGGTGAGAGGAGAGAGATTTAAAAAAAGACATGAGGCAAATTTTTTACACAGAGCGGGTTCGTGTGTGGAATGAACTTCCAGAGGAAGTGGTGGATGCGGGTACAATTACAACGTTTAAAAGACATTTGGATAAGTACATGAATAGGAAAGGTTTGGACGGATTTGGGCCAGGAGCAGGCAGGTGGACTAGTTTAGTTTGGAATTATACTCAGCATGGACTGGTTGGACCGGAGGCTCTGTTTCCGTGCTGTATGACTGTATGACTCAATAACTGCATTTTTAATTCAAAGATATGCAAGAGGCCAGACTTGCAGGAGCACAATGACCTTACAGGGTAGTAGGGCTAATTTGAAGAAGAGCAGGGGAGATCTCCCCATTGTCCTGGTCTACATTTACCCCTCATTCAACATACCTAAAGAAGTTTTTCTGATCATTATCAGCTTGTTGTTTGTGAGAGCTTGCGATGTGCAATTGACTGTTACATTTCTGACACTACAACATGTCAAAACAACTTGTCTGGCTGTGAAAAGTTTTGGGGCACCCTGAGATCATGAAAAGTGCTGCATGGTGCGGGTTCTTTCTTTGTGTTGGTATTCCGCATGGAACAAGCTTCATCCCAACACAGCAATTAAGAATGTGAGAAAATTCAGTCCCTTGATTTCCATCCCTCTTATGAGTGAATGAATTTAATTAGTTGACATTTCCGTAAACAAAGCTTCACATAATGGGGGCGTATTCTGGGAATTTGAGTCTCACTGTTTCCAATCCTGGTCCTAAAACTTAACCTCCCATCATATTGTTGGATCAGCGGAATACTTTTGTGAAAGAAAATGTGATGTAAGAATTACCAGCAGTTGCTGCCTTGGAAAGATGTGTACTTATCATTTTTAAACGTCCTTGCCCAGGTACCGAACCCCAGCTGGCGTGTGAAGTGGTTGTTGTAAACGGTAATGTTTCGAGCAAAGTGAGCAATGGCTTCACCTACTCTTTAGCTTTGATCTCTGTAATTGCAACTATTAGCCCCAGGAGAGGAGGAACTGGGGGAGGCACCAAGCTGACCATTACAGGGTCAGGTTTCAGGTGAGTTAAAATCTTCATCACGTTCACAGTAGCATGTACTACTAATTATAACAAACAAAAGCAGAGCTTTTTATATGAAATGCTCATAAGCATGGGGTGGAAATGGTGCAGGGTAATGTCAGTTAGCAAGTAATTGATTTCCCCAGGCTAGTACCCATGGGTACATGGCAGGTAGTGACATTCAAATTCAATCAATACCTAGAATTAAAAGCTAACCAAATGATGAGGATTGTCATCTGTCATAAAGCTTACTTGGTCTGGTCTGAGGCTCCAGATCCACAGCTTAACTGCCCTCAGTTCTATCAAACTGCCACAAAACCCTAAGTAAGGGAATGAAACTGAACAGACCACCCAACATTGATTTAGGCTCAGGGAACAAAAACAGGAAACACATCCTCTGCAAAGTCCTCATTCTCAAAATATGAGGACTTGTGCAAAAATTGGGAAAGCTGTCCAACAGACTAGTCCAATCAAAGCTTGACGTTGTCATGCTCACTAAATCAACACACAACAGATAATGCTGCAGACATCCCTATACCTGCAAACATTCTGTCCCATTGACAGAACAGGCCTAGTAGAAGTGACAACATGGTGGTGTGCAGTTTTGAGTAAAGTCACTATAGTCTCAGAGGATCATAGGTCTGTTCTCTCATTAGAGAGAGATGAGTGGTAATGAGTTTAACCTGAGACTCACCACATCTCAGTCACCCCTCCCAGAACCCAATGGTTCCTCACTGAGGTGCATTTCCAACTTTCTGCCTGTTAGCTCAGTGTGTGCATTATTAGACTAATTGCTTAGACATAGCATTACACCTCCTTCCTCATGATCCCAGTTTGGAGCGATGCCAGACCACGGGTCAGAGTTATACTGCCAGCCGCATCACTTTCCAACCAAGGGAACAAGTGTCCTCCATCTACAACTTTAAGAAGTCAGTGAGAATTCAGGGGTATATTACAAAGGAGGAGATGGTGATGTAGGGATAATGTCACTAGACTAGTAATCCAAAGACCCAAGTTAATAGAACATAGAACATAGAACATAGAACAATACAGCACAGTACAGGCCCTTTGGCCCATGATATTGTGCCGAACTTTTACCCTAAACCTCAGGTCTATCTAACTCCACCCCTACTTTATATTATCATCCATATGCTTATCTAATAGCGTTTAAATGCCCCTAATGAGGCCGACTCGACTACCCTCTCTGGCAATGCATTCCATACCCCTACCACTCTCTGAGTAAAGAACCTACCTCTGACGTCTCCCCAATATCTACCTCCACTCACTTTAAAACTATGCCCCCTCGTAATAGCTACCTCCACCCTAGAAAAAGTCTCTGGCTGTCCACTCTATCGAATACTGTGGGGATAGATTCAGATCTCACCACAGCAAATGATGCAATTTAAATTCAATTGATAAATCTGCATTGTAGCTCAAGGTATGACCATGATGATAATCATTGTTTGTACTAGAAACCCAAGGGTCTACCAATATTCTTTAAGGAAGGAAACCTGCCGTCCTTACCTAGTCTGGCTAACATGTGACTCCAGACACTCAGCAATGTTGCTACTTTCTAATGACCTAAAAAACCCATTCTACTCAAGAACAACAAATGTTGGCCTTTCCAGTGACACCCACATTCCATTAATGACCAAAGGCAATAAAATTAAGTTTAGAAAAGTTTTCTGTATACACAATATACATTATTTGAGACATGACATACTGTGATTGCAGCTTGCATCAGGCAAAATAGGTGACTTTGGACCAAAACTGGCGATTTCCTCACTTCATGAGATAACAAGGTGCAGAGCTGAATGAACACAGCGGGCCAAGCAGCATCAGAGGAGCAGGAAAGCTGATGTTTCGGGCCTAGACCCTTCTTCAGGATTTCTGCTTGGCCCACTGTGTTCATCCAGCTCTGCACCTTGTTATCTCAGATTCTCCAGCATCTTCAGTTCCTACTATCTCTCCTCACTTCATATCAGGGTGTGTCATAGACTCATTGATGGAGATTAATCACTTATCATTACATCGGTGACTGCCTGGTTGGGAGAAGATAAACTAAGTTTAACCTAGTCTGTTTTCAGCTGACAATTCCCGTATTTGTATGCTTTCACAGATGGTTTGGAACCAAAGCAAAACTATTTCATATCAATGTAACATCTGTGGAAATCCTAACTCAACCAGTCCATGTTTTGTTCTTGTGATCCGGACAGGTTGTTTAAAAAATCCACACAACACTGGAAATATCTTAAGTAAATGTAAAAATGTATATATTCAAAAATGCCTCTAAAATCAAATACTACCACTTAGTGAATGAAAACAAAATGGATAAAGAATAGAGAGCTGTTTTAATGTATGCTGTTTGTATGCTGTCAAATACCTGGCGTCAGTGTACCTCTGGTGTAGAAAGGGTGCATGTTACTTGCCAGAAAGATTTAATTCTCTAACAATATCCTGTTTACCCTTTCAGTTCAGACATAAGTGAGAATAATGTGACTATAGCTGAAAGTCCCTGTGAGATCCAGTCTGTGAATGAAACCAACATTTTGTGTGTTACCAGCGCACATTTTCCATCACAACAAACTAAAGTCATTGTGAGCGTACAGGGAAATGGCATTGCCAAGCTGGTAAGAGAACTCATTTCCCCATGGTTTGAGATCTGGGTTGTTGGGGTTTGTCTTCTTGGGGCCAAAGTGTTGACATTTTAGTGCTGGGGATTGGAACTTGGGACATCAGTTAGATACAGCTGTGTAATACCTTCCTAAATTCCGGACCCAATTCCAGATGTGGGATTAATTCTAGGCAGAAGATAAGTCAACCTCCAAACTGGGGCTTGGGTTGCCAATCCTCTAGAATTGGCCTGGAACCTCCACTAATTGAGGTTTAAAGAGGTGGACATGGCTGACATTCTAATTAGAATTAGAATTAGCATTAGGTTTCATTATCATGTGTACTCAAGTACAGAAGTGCAGTGAAAAGTACATAAAGTCATCATTCTCTAATGCCATCAGAAGAAGAACTGGAGGAGCATTGAAAGAGTTTATGGGTTTATTTTCACATTTCCTTTGACTGCCAAGTTGGCAACCCTGTCGCATATGAAAATACGAAAAAGAGTAGGCAATGCTGAGGATGAAAGTGGTGAACAAAGAGATTCCTCCATTTACACTGAAATTACATTTGATTTTGAGTAAACCTGTCAAGTTGAGGGGTCAAATACATATAGGAACTGATTTTGCAAAAGGTATACCTATATTTTAGGAAATAGTAAAGGCCACTGAAACTGTCTGAATTCAACCAGAATGTTCTTTATTTCAGGACAATGCAGATTTCAACTACATTGATGTCTGGTCCTCACGTTACACATGGGGAGGTGACACACCTCCTGAGACAGGCTCACTTGTTGTTATCACCAAAGGGCAGACTGTACTCCTGGACCAAAGTACCCCTGTCCTGAAGACGCTTGTCCTTCAAGGTAATGACACTAAAAACCTCATTGACTGAGGAATCAGAGTATCACTGCACAACCCAGGGAGCATGGTCTGATGATGAGAAAGACTGCACTACACAGTGGATTCACATATTAGACACGTCTTTACACCATGAGTTAATGAAATAGTTACAGCACAAAAATAGGCCTTTTGGCCCATTGTTTCAATTGGACTGAAGTCTCCATTCTCATCCATTTGTGAAGGTCCTATATAAAAAGATTAATGAGCAGTTCAAACTGAAAGAATCCACAGACTCCCAGAGACAGCTGTTGATAATTGAAGTCATGGGTTTGGTTTGTATAAAACAAATGTTGTGTTCTGTTGTATATGAGACGGTTGGTTTTATTTCTAACTGCCCTTAAATATCCACTGTTTTGTACTGAACTCTGCAAAGTCAAAGTGTTGGCAGTGTCTACATGAGGTATGAGGTATGAGGTGTACATGAGGGAAAATGCAGAAGACATTAAAGCAGTTTTTCCAGGCTTGAAATGGACCCAATTAACATGTTCAGACATGTTATGACAAACCTCTGGAACAAGAGGCTGAACCAGAGTCTTCTGCCCAGAGTTAGGATCATTACCACTCCCCCACCTCTGGCTAATGGCCATGTGCTTTGCTAGCAGCTGTGTTGTCAACTCAGACAGCTTAACAGTTTTTTTTTAAATGGGTGAATGTCGAACCTGTGCTTCACCAACAGCTGCCTGCAGGATATGACTGATTTTTTCAAAGAGATGAGCAGGCGAGAGAGAGGGAGAGAGAGAGAGAGAGAGAGAGACAGAGAATTAACAGTCAAGTGGAGAGCTCCTGTTCATCCTGGGCTCATACAGAAGACAGTAAGCTTGCCTTGTGTTACTAGTCACGGGAAACTGTATGTGAGAGAAGGTAAGTCTCCAGCCACTTGCAGCAAGTGGTGATGAAATAAAGCACCAGTCCTTTACTTTAGAGCAGGAAGATTATGCTGGAACTGTATAAGGCACTGGTTATGCCACAGCTGGAGAGTTACATGCAGTTCTGGAATCCATATTATACGAGGGATACGTTAATACTGGAGAGGGGATTTGTACCCCCAAGATTGGCTGCAATGATTTATGCTGTACAGAGCAGAAGCTAGTCATAGAGTCAAATAGATCTACAACACTGAAAAATGCCCTTCAGTCTATTGTGTCCATGCTGGTCACAAACAACCACCTAATCCCATTTCCCACTTTAATTCATAGCTTTGTGTGCCTTGGCATCACAAGTGCACATCTAAATACTTTTTAAATGTTCTGAGGTTTTCTGTCTCTACCACTCTTACAGCCAGTGAGTTCTAGATTCCCACCACCCTCTGGGTAAAAAGGTTTTTCTTTTGTAAACCTCCTGCCCCTTACCTTAAATCTGTGCCCTAGTCATTGATTTGTCCACCAAGGGAAAATGTTTCTTCCTGTCTACCCCATCTGCAACCCCCTTAATTTTATACATCTCAATCATGTTCCGTCTCAATCTCCTCTGATCAAAGGACAACAACCCCAGTCTGCCCAATCTCTCTTCATAACTGAAACTCTCCAGCCCAAGCAACATCCTGGTAAATCTCCTCTACACCCTCTCCAGTGTCATCGCATCCCTCATAAAATACGGATTCCAGAACTGCACAAAGTTCTTCGCTTTAGCCTAACCAGTGTTTTATATAGTTCCAGCCTAACCTTCCTGCTCTAAACTTTATGCCTTAGCTAATAAAGGCAAGTATTCCATATTCCTATCTAATATTTTATCCACCTATCCTGATAGCTTAAGGGACTGGTGGACATGCACAACAATGTTCCTCTGATCCTCGGTGCTTCTCAGGGTCCTACCGTTTCTCATGTATTCCCTTACCTTCTTTGTCCTGCTCAAGTGCATCCCTTCACACTTTTCTGGATTAAATTCCTTTTGCCACTGATTAGCACATCTGACCAACCTGTCAATATCATCCTGTAATCTAATGTTATCCTCCTCACTGTTACTGCCGCACCAATTTTTGTATTATTTACAAACGTACTGATCTACCCTACCTCATTTAAGTGTAAATCATTCATATAAACCACAGACAGCAAGGACTGCGAAACTGACTCCTGTGGGACTCTACTGGATGCAAACCTCCACTCAGAAAAACTCCCCTCAACCATCTCCCTCTGCTTCCTGCTGCTCAGCCAGTTGTGGATCCAGTTAGCCATGGGCTCTTACCTTTGCTGTTGGTCATTCATGCACACCCTTATCAAAAGCCTTGCTGAGGTCCAAATGAGACTGTATCAAAAACATTGCCTGCATGTATGTGCCTGCTCATTTTCCTTGAAAAAAAAATCAGTCAAGTTGGTCAGACATGACCTTCCCTTAAAAAAAAAACCATGCTAACTGTACTTAATTAATACCCGCCTTTCCGAGTGCAGATTAATTCTGTCCATTAGAATTGCTTCCAATGCTTTCCCCACTATCCAAATTAGACAGACTGGCCTGTAGTTTCCTGGTTTATCCCTTTTTCCCTTAGAATAATCATACAACATTGGCTGTCCTCTAGTCCTCTGGCACCTCTCCTTGGCCAGAGAGGAATTGAAAACTTTTGCAAGTGCCCCTGCTGTTTCCTATGTGTTACACTAGTGAAAGCACAAAGCCAGAAATTACATTGACTTTACAGGCTATTCAGCTCAGCTACTCTGTGCCGGGTTTTATGCTCCACACAAACCTCCTCCCACTCTCTCTTCATCTCATATCCTTCAATTCATTTCAATCTCATGTGTTTAACCAGCTACACCTGAAATATATCAACACTATTTACCTCCACCACACTCCATGATCATGAGTCCCACTCTGGAAATGGTGGCCTCTGCAGAGGAAGATAGTGGGATGAGAAGATGCATGATTCTCCAGTCTATTTTGTCTGGACTCTCTTCTTGGTCAGCTAATCCTTTACTTTCAGCTCCATTCTTCCAAACAGTCTCCAGAGGTAAATAAGTTTCTCATGAGTTCCAATTTGGATTTATAAGTGACTTTTTTTTTTGGTGATGGGCCTTAGTTTTGGTCTTCCCCAGCATGTGGAAAATCTTGATGTAAGTCTACCCTTAATGATCTTAGAGATCTTCATCCAGTCAAATCTGAAGAAAACAGCCCCAGCCTATTCACTCTTATGTTCTTCATTCTGGAATCATTACATTACAGAAGTAGGCTCTTTGGCCCATCATGTTGATGCCAGCTGTGTGTAAGAACAGATCCACTTGTACCATGCCACTGCCATTTTCAGAGCTATTGGGAAAAAGCAATGTTATGGAACAAAAGATAAAAGGGAATGGCACTCTGCAAACTTTAGGAACATAAGAACTAGCAGGAGCAGGAGTGGGCAATTCAACCTAGTGAGCCTGCTATAATATTCAATAGGACTATAGCTGATCTTGCATTTTGTTCCATGACAGCCTTGTCATTTAATTTCTCCTGTCCTCTACCCTGTCCCAATTTTCTCTTTTTTTTTTATTCCAACCCCAAACCCAAATATCTCACAATAGTGTAAAATCATTCACATTTCTACCTTACTTCACTTCCAAAGAAAACTCCTATTGGACACACATCCTTAATTTGGTTTCTCTATCTACAGAGGCTGCCAGCCCTGCTGAATTTCTCCAGCATTTTCTGTAAGCACAGTCAACATTAGACAATATACAATATGCCTTCTGTCCCCAGGTGGAACCCTTCTGTTCGATGATGCTGACATTGAGCTTCAAACAGAAAACATTCTCGTCACGGATGGAGGAGTGTTCCAGGTAACAACACATTAAGACTGTATGGATCAGATCTTAGAAGGTTGTTTCTGGGTGTAAGTTGTGGGGATAAGTTTACCATGTGCCATTGAAAAGAAATGTGAATAAGTAATTGGAAAAGAGAAACAGCAAGATGTGAAGAAGGTGGGGTGGATAAACAGATGCTGGCCTCCTCTTGAGTTGTAGATTCTATGATTCCTTATTGGTGGAGGAACCATATGCAGCATAAGGGTGGTGTCAGCCTTCTGTCTCACCAGAGGATGGTGTGTGTCATGGTGGGGCTAAACATGTGCTTAGGAGCCCCACTCTGGGCATGGTGGTTTCTGTCACATTGTCTGCAGAGGAAGACAGTGGAATGAGGAGATGCATGATTCTTCAGCCTCTGTTTTGTCTGGACTCTCTTCTTGGTCAGCTAACGCTTTACTTTCAGCTCTATTCTTCCAAACGGTGTCCAGAGGCCACGGCCATCAGCTAATGTTCCCCAGTTGTCAGTTACCCCTGACTTTGTACCTATGCAAACAGTTACAAGAGGCTCATCAGGTTTCAACCCTACTTATCTGATATGGGTACACTGCTGATGCACACAGCAACAGATTTATTAAGGCAGTGGCTGAAATTTTTTTTTTTGCTGCATGTTTCTAGCCAAAGATAGAGGGATATTAGAATCTGGATCTCAGATGCATCATTTCCAGGATCTGATCCACATTCACAGACCCCACTTGACTGCAGATCAAAGATAGTAACTGCTTATTCCATGACTGTGTTCCAACCACAGACTGAAAACTCTGAGACTTGCAGCCAATATTGTCCCACACAGCCCTTCCTGTGGGTGTTATTCCCAGCAACAACCCTCACTTCCACTCTTCTCCGCACCCCCCCCAACATCAATAGCTTGGAGAAACAAAATCCTATTTTCCAGGTGAACTGTCCCCCACCAATAGCTGGGAATGATCAATCATTTGAAATTCCAGCACAGAGGTGGAAAAAATAAAGAAATCTCACTTTCCAGCTGTTTCATAAAATGATGGGTGCTGAGGGTTGTAATTTGGTTTTATAGGGAAGGATGTTGCATCTACTTGCTGTTTAAACTAGCTTTCAACCATTTCCCAGATTGGAACAGAGTCCGCTCCATTCAGGCACAAGGCAATAATCACACTGCATGGTCACCTCCGAGCAAAAGAACTGCCCCTGTATGGAGCCAAGACACTGGCAGTTCGAGAGGGAACCCTGGACCTTCATGGTAAGTTTTTGAGTGCAAACTGAAGTTCCCAAATAAAAGTCAAAAGACAAAAACTTGCATTTATGCAGCATCTTTAAGAACATAAATATGCACAGAACTGGACCATTTGGCCCTTCAAACTTGCCCCACCATTCAATAAAGTCATGGCTGATGCTCCCCAGGCTTCAATTTCTCTTTCATGCCCACTCCTCATAGCCCTCAACTCCCCAATATTTCAAAAATCTATCTACATCCTCTTGAAATACTTTCTAGCCTCCAACTTGTCTGGAACAGAATTCCAGACATTTACGATCCTCTAGGAGAAGAAATTCCTTCACATCCAGTTTTAAATGGGTATGCTGTTATTCCTCCATTGGCTGAGGTTACCATGTACAAATCTCCTTCTCAATCTCTTCCTCTCACCTGAGGTGTGGTGACCCTCAGATTAAATCACCACCAATTGTATCTCTCTAATGAGAGAAACCCTATGGTCCTCTAGGACAATGGTGACTTTATTTTACCTTCTTCTATAACTCTGTCCCCTAGTTTGAGATTTCCCCCACTAATGGAAACATCTTCTCAACTCAACATCCAACTTGTGAAGCTGTCTCAGACTCTTCAAAAGGATCAAGGAAAACCCTAAAGCTTTCTATAGGTATGTCAGGAATAAAAGAATGACTAGAGTAAGATTGGGGCCGGTCAAGGACAGTAGTGGGAAGTTGTGCGTGGAGTCCAAAGAGATAGGAGAGGTGCTAAATGATTATTTTTCGTCAGTATTCACGCAGGAAAAAGACAATGTAGTCGAGGAGAATGCTGAGATACAGTCTATTAGACTAGACGGGATTGAGGTTCATAAGGAG
>NC_063335.1:1091439-1111667 GCF_021869965.1 Rhincodon typus
AGATGGGCTTCAGATTGGTTTCACAGGTCGGCGCAACATCGAGGGCCAAAGGGCCTGTACTGCGCTGTAATGTTCTATGTTCTATGTTCTATGTTCTATCACCCTCATTCTTTTAACTGTTGTTCATCCCAGGCATCAGCTGAGTGAATCTCTTTTGAACTGCCTCCATTGCCAAGGTGTAGCTTCACCAACACCCTGTACAGATGTAACAAGACTTCCCTGACCCCCTTTTTCAAAAAGCTAAAATTCCATTTGACTTCCCAATTACTTGTTGCACCTGTCCAGCAAGTTCTGTATTTTTTATTTCGGATTTCCAGCACCCACAGTTCTTTGTTTTATTTTGTTTTACCACACTGATACTATCTTTTATTTACAAAGCTCCACCACCTCTGTTTTCTTTTTGCCAGTTCTTCCAAAATGTCGAATAAACATGAATATGGGTTTATGGTTTTAGTCACCGTGCAATCCCATCTCTGAAATCACTACAAAGTCATATTCATTTACTTCTACTTATGCTGTCAATAAATCTATTGTGAACAAACTCCATCCCCATCCCCATCCCCATCCCCATCCCATTAATTAGCTTAAAACCCTATCTATAACCCTAGTTACACAATTTACCATGGCACTAATCCCAGCCTGGCACAAATGCAGCCTAATCAAGTTGAACAGTTCTCCCTGCCCCCATTGTTGGTGTCAGTGCCCCATGTATCAGAGCCCATTTTTCCCACATCAGTCTTTGAGCCACACATTTCCCTCTGTCATCTTATTTACATTCAGTCAATTTGCATGTAGCTCAAGTAGGAATCTGGGGATAATTACCTTTGTGGTTTGGCTTTCTAATTTAGCTCAAACTGTTCATAATCCCTCAGCATTACCTCTTCCCCAGTGCTACCTATGTTGTTGGTTCCTACCTGGACCATGAAAACTGGATTCTTACCCTGCCCACCCAATCCCAAGTTGCTGGCTAGCCCAAAGAGATGTCCTGAACTTCAGCAGCAGGTAGTCCACGCAGCCTTTGGAAGTCTATCTTTGCTGCAGAGAACAGTATTGATTCCCCTAACTGTGCTATCTCCTAATACTATCATATTTCTCTTTTCTCTTCTCACTTGAATGACACTCTGTACCATGGTGCTTTGATCAGTTTGCTCATCCTCTGCCCTCATCAACACCAAGATTTTTATTCAGACAAAAGACTCTTTAAGAGCTGTGTTGCTTATCTCCACTTACGGTGTGTAACTTCAGATGTGATGCTTATTAAGCATCGTGTTTGTCTACCACAGCCAATTACTTACGTGCCAATAGGATATACAACTTACTAAGCAGCTCCCTGTCTCAGTACAAATGAAGGCTCATTAGATAATCAGTCTTTGATGTGGATGTGCTGATTGACTAACATAGGATTTCAAGCTAGTTTTAGTTTTATACCAACTAGTTTAACTTTTTTATTAATTTGAAAATACATGGGTGGTACAGTAAAGCATTAGCACACAAGTTCTATACTGTCAGTGCCACTTCGAAGATAATAAACAAGAGGTAAAATAAAATCAGGATAGTCACATCAAAGACATGAAATGGAGGGAGGTTACCCTTTATGAAGCAGTATAATGTAAACACAGCATGGTCAGTTATGGGGGTGGGGGAGGGAGTTGGTTCACAATAGATTTATTGACAGCATAAGTAGAAGTAAATGAATATGACTTTGCAGCGATCACAGAGATGGGATTGCACGGTGACTAAAACCATAAACCCATATTCATGTTTATTTGACATTTTGGAAGAACTGGCAAAAAGAAAACAGAGGTGGTGGAGCTATGTAAATAAAAGATAGTATCAGTGTGGTAAAACGAAATAAAACAAAGAACTGTGGGTGCTGGAAATCTGAAATAAAAAAATACAGAAGAACTTGCTGGACAAGTGCAACAAGTAATTGAGAAGTCAAATGGAATTATTTTATTTCATTGACATTTGTGCGAGCTTTCTGACCCTGAATTGGCTGCTGTGCTTCCTACAGTGCAACAGTGAGAACATTTCAAAGATACTTCATTGAAAAGCATTTTAGGGTAGGAACATTGGAACAGGAGTAGGCCATTCAGCTCCTTGAGCCTGTTCTGCCATTTGAGGTCTTGAGTGATCAATGGTCTAATTCCATATAGCTGCCTTTGGCCCAAATCCCACAATACATTTGTTTAACAAAAATGATCTTTCTCAGATTTAAAATTACCAATGGATCCAGCATATACTGTCGTTTTGTGGAAGAGTTCCAAATCTTACTACCCTTTTGTGTGTAGAAGTGGTTCCTCACATCTCTCCTGAAAGGTCTGGCCCTAATTCTCAGACTAATGCCTGTATTTCCAGAACCCCCAACCCATGCAAATAGCTTGTCTTTATCTATCCTGTTTATTTTTCTCTCTGTTAATATCTTGAGCATTGATCAGATCAGTTTTTAATCTTCTAAATTCTAGAGGAAACAGATCTAATTTAAATAATCTCTCCCCATAGCTTAACCTCTGAAGTCCAGGTATCATCCTTGTAAACCTATGTTGCACTCCCTCTGAGGCCAATATATTCTTCCTAAGGTATGGTACCCAGATCTGCTCAAAGTACTCAAAATGGGGTCAACCAGAGTTTTATATAACTGGAGCGTAACCTTGTTTCCTTGTACTCCAGTCCTCTAGATATAAAGGCCAGTAGTTTTCTGCACCTGTCTGTGACCTTTTTAAAGGTTTATGCACCTGGAACCCCATCTGTTTGGGCACACACTGTATTTACTTCATACCATCTGGAAAGTATCCTAATCTATCCTTTTTCAGTCCAAAATGGGTAACCTCACACTAGCTTACATTAAACTCTCAATTTTGCCCATTCACTTATTCACCCATCCCTTTTAATTTAATGCTATCATCTACACTGCCTACAATGCAACCCAATTTTGTGTCATCAGAGAATTTGGATATATCACTTTCTATTCCATTATCCAAGTTGTTAATAAATAATGTGAATAATTGAGGCCCTAACACACACATCCTTGTGGAACACCACTGGTCACATCTGCCAATATGAGTACCTCCCCATTATCCCTACTTTCTGCCACCTGCCACTCAATCAATTTCCCAACAATGTCAGTAATTTGCTGTCCGTTCCATGGGAGTCTCCATAAGTTAACAGTTTCCTGCATAGGGCTTTATCAAATGCCTCTGGAATTCCAGGTATGCAACATCCACAGTCATTCCCCTCTCCACTATCTTCGTTTATTTCTTCAAAAAATAATTTTAATGAGGTTTGTCAGGCATGACCTGCCTACATGAATCCTTTCTGAATCTCCCTGGTTTAAGTGAAAAGTTTCCAGTGTTTGGTTACCGATCTTTGATTATAGACTCCAACAATTTCCCCACCACAGACGTTAAGCTAACTGGTCTTTAATTCCCTGGCTTTCCTCTTTCACTGTCCTTAAAAAGCAGAGAGATATACAACTTTGTAAATAAGAGGGATGACTCCTGTATCTAGGACACTCTAAAGATTATAGTTCAGATGGCTACAATTTGCTCCCTTACATCTTTTAATATCCATATATGGAAACCATCAGGTCCTGGAGATTTGTCACTTTAATTCTGTTCATTTCCTTATTACCAATGTTTTACTTGTGTTAATTTTATTCAGTCCCTCTCCCTGATTGGCTATTACATTCCTCCGGAGTTTCAGCAAGTCTATCCTCCAACATCTCTGCCATTAACCCATAGTCATTGACAATATCCTCCCTTCCAGTCTTTAGTGGGCTGACATTGCTCCAAACCATTGGCTTTCCCTGGATATAACTAGAAAATTTCTTCATATTGATTTTGATGTCCCTGGCAAATTTCCTTTCGTAATCCCTTTTTTGTAGCTCTTATAAACTGCTTTTGTGGCCCTTTGCTGGTCTTTATATCTTTAACATTCTGCAGAATATGTGCTTTTTTTTTAAAATTGTTGTAAGTCCTTTCTTTTTTAGCTTTATGCTGACTCTTATCCCTTTAGTTGTCCATGGCTGTTTTTCTTCCTGCGCAAGTGCAGCTTTTCCTTCTCATGGGTATAAACTCAATTTGTATTATGTTGAATGTTTCTTTAAACATCCTCTGCTGTTCTTCAGTTGTTTTACACAGTAGTAGCTTTCCCAGTTTACTGTAAACAGCCTCTGTCTTGTCTTAATAGAGTTGACTTCACTTAAAACTGTAGAAGCTTATTAATGCTTTTTGCTGTCAAATACTGCATTGGAGTTGATTGTGCTGTGATCATTATTTGATAAACGTTCATGCATAATTAAGTTATTAATTAAATCTGGCTCATCACTCACTACTAAATCCAATATCACTTGACCTGTGTTACATTCAGGATATATTCCTGTAGAAAAGTGTCCTGGACACACTCCAGAAATTCACTATCTTTCTGACTGGTGCTTGTCTGCCTTTCCCAATCTCAAAGTTAAAATTCCCCCATCAATGCCACACTGTCTTTGCTACCCACTTGCCTAATTTCCATATTTATACAACCTAGCACTTCAGAGCTACTACCTGAGGGTCTGTACACAACACCTATTACAGTTTTAGATTCTTTCCTGTTCCTCAGTGCCACCCATATGGTCTCCACTGATCGCTTTCCCCTCATTATATCCTCCCTCAGCACTGAAGCAATTTTGTTTCCAGTCAAAAGGCTACTCCACCCCTCTGCCATTTTTCCTATTAGTCCTGTAAACATTGTAGCCTGGTATATTTAGTTCCTGGATGACCTGGAGTTTTGTGAAAAGTGATATAGAAATGAAATTTTGCAGACTTTCAACATAACCTGACAACACAGCTGTTTCTGTTCCTGAGTTATGTTAAATTCAAGTTTGTCACATGAGGTTAAATTACGTTTATTTGTTACATAAGGTTAAATTGTCATATAATCCTAGACAGTGACCATCTGGCTCATTAAGCCTGTACCAGATCCTGCCTGTCTCCATATCCCAACAATGTTTTTTTCAATATGTTTATTCAATGACCTTCTGGAAGTTACTGTTGAGTTTTTCAGGTAGCACATTTCAGGCCTTAGCACCTTGTGTATTTTAAAAAAAAGGCTTCATGTTACTTCCATGTTGTTTTCCAGTCACCTTAAATCTGTCTTTCTGGTTGCCAAAGTAATTGAAAACATTTTTACTACATTTAATCTGCCTAAACTCTACCTTACAATACATCTTTTATATTATCATCTTCTACATTGATACAGTGGAAATATAATTAATTCCATTCCCTTGCAATATGGGTGTATCATTCTGTCCATGATCTTGGGCATCCTTAGCTCTTTGGGCTTTGCTTTCAAATATTTTCTTTAATTTTGTAGGCACAGCCAGAGAGAAAATGAGGACAGGATTATAGATGCTGTCTCAGATGATGGACGGATCCTGAACCTTACTGAGCCACTCACCTATCAGCACCTGGGGGTATCAATCCCCCTGCCTGATGGCATTGTGTTTGAAGCCAGAGCAGAGGTGGGTTTACTGACTCGCAATATCGTTATCCGAGGCTCAAATCATATCGAGTGGAATGATCAAATCGAAGCATGTCCTGATGGATTTGACACAGGTAAGGCTAACTGTTCATTAGCCATTGGTTATCCAAATTCGTAAAGCTGTTTTAATGTACATTGACAGCAGGGACTATGAATTGGGTCACTCACAATGTCTCAGGCCAAATGTGGTGAAGAGGAGTGGCTCAGCTATTAGAAACTTCTGCATGTCCTGTATCACCACCTCATGTCAGCTCCTTTCATCCTGCACACAGCCACTGACTACTCATCCTACCTCCCCACATTCCATCTTACTTGGGGGTGAGACTGTATCCCTCAACATCGTTTTCACCCAATGCCCCCCACTCCATGAGCCCATCAATTTCTGGCTGATAGGAATCTATAGGGCCACCTTCAGGTTACTTCTTATTGCACGCTGCCCTCTCGTGGCTGTCTGTTACAAACAAGCCACTTCCTTTATGGTCAAAATAGAACAAAGGACTGTGGATACTGTAAATCTGCAACAAAACAAATTGCTGGAGAAACTCAGCAGGTCAAGTAACATATGTGGAAAGAGAAAAAGAATTAACATTTGGGTTCAATGGCCCCGGTTCTGAAAAAGGTTTTGTTCCCATTTGGAGCTAGTAGTAATTCGACATTTTACTAAAAACTTTGCAATGCTGATCTCTGGAGAGAAAAGTTGTTGGTGGGAAACGGAAACCAATTCCAGCTTCGGTCCTTAGCAACGTTCCTCCGAAACCAGTAGTTAGCCCATCATTCCTCTTTTAAAGAGCATCTTTGAAAACATTGTGTTCTGAAGAAAAGTCATATTGGACTCAAAACATTAACCTGTTTCTCTCTCCATAGATGCTGCCAGATCTGCTGAGTTTCTCCAGCACTTTTAAATCTGAAATAAAAACAGAATCTGCTGCATTTTGCTTTAATTTGAAAGTATTACAGCTGCTATCAAGCTTGGAGATAGGGCCCTTTGCTGGCTGTCCCTGAAGGCATAGGGTAGACTCATATAACCAACTTTGTGCCAACTCGTAGCACTGACATGTGCTGCTGCCACATGGAACTACATCCCACTTGCTTTACTATGGCTGGATCAAAATCTGGAACTCCCTCCCTTAGCATCACTGTGGGCTTGCCTTCAATTCACTTGAGGCAGCTCTCCACCACCTTTATCAGGGGCAATTAAGAATGGGCTACAAATATTGGCCTTGTTAAGAATTACCTTCCCTAAGGATTAATTGTAATTGAAAAGTGTTCAAATGAAACTGACTGCAATTAGCACGTAAACGTGCACAGGTTTCCAATGACACATTTTTAATTTTTCAGCTGCAATTTCCTTTGTCTACAGGTGAATTTGCAACACAGACTTGTTTCCAGGGACGTTTTGATGAAGAAATCGGGAGCGACCAGTTTGGAGGCTGCATTATGTTCCACAATCCACAGCCCAGCAAGGATCTTGTAGTGGGGAGACTTGAATATGTTGAGGTAACTTCTTCTCTCCAATCTCTCGGCTTAGCTACCTGACTTTAGGCTGCAGGAAATGTAAGTGGCATAGGGAGAGTGAGAGAGCTCAGTGCAGACAGAGGTGACAAAGCAAGAGTTACCAAAGTGATCTTGGAGAATAATGGGAATCTGGAAGAAAGAGAATCAGCTGAAATCTTTTGAAACACTTGCTGCTATGATGTAAATAATGGGCATGTTTCTTAGTCACATTGACAAAATCGCTAACGTTTTTCACTCCAACACGTGCTTTGTGCTGTACATTAAATGGAAAACAATTTCATGTATACTTTGTGGATTCATCCTTTGAGAATGCAAGTTACAGGTTGTCAGTATTTGTGCATCTTAGAGACAGTTCATGATTCGCAAGCTTCTAGGTTAGCTGGTTGTGCTGAGGTGTGACATGGATTTTGACTTAACACATTTTGCTTTCTATATGTAGACCAAATAAATTAAGAATGAATTCAGTAGTTCTTTTGATAAATAGCAGTGTGTAGAAACAGAGAAAAAGCTGTTTGAATATATTACTGGCTGTTTCATTTAATAATAGATATTTATTAATCCCACTTTGAAAACTAAATTTGTTCACTATTGTCACATCTCAGGCTAAGAGAACAACATGCAGTCAGAAATTTACTTCTAACAAATATCTAATGAATCTTTTAATGGGGACTTCTTCTGTCTAGTTCTAAAGCTAGTACAAAGTTCTTTCTTTCTTTCTTTCTTCCGGTTTCTCATAATTAAAATTATTGTATCTGATACTCAAGCGCACAATCAGCTATCATTCATGACATCCCTCCCTTAACAATCAAACTCATGTACGTGATATTTCTGCTTAGCGTTTGTAGATTACACTCCTTCCCTTAATAAAATATGGTAATAAACTTTAGAAAAAAATTTAACAAATCATTATTTCTCTAACTTATTGATTGAATTAATTTCTTAAGTTCTGAGTATCCGGTAAGTTCAGTGCATCAATATCAGCCTGACTCTTCCAAGAGCAGTCTGGTTGACCATGATGGCTACTTTTTAAACCCAAGACCTGTTTCCCACCATTCTAGGTCCAACCTCCAATGCTGAAGGCCTTGGTATGTGCAGCATACCTTTTGGAGAGTAGGACCTGCAGGGGAAGCCAAGCCACACCTCCTCCTTTTTATAGCATTGGATACACTGAAGAGATGTGGAACATTTAAACAAATTTTATATGAAAAAATAAATTAGGAGCAGGAACAAGCCATCTGTCTGCTGAGCTTGCTTTCCCATTCTCTTAAAATTATGGCTGATCTAATTACTCCACATTCCTGACTATCCCGATGGCTTTTCACTCACTCCTTTATTAAGAATCCCTTTTCATTATAAAAATATTCAAGGACTCTGCTCCCATGACTTTTTTTTTGAGGAAGAGAGTTTTAAAGACTCAGGATCTGCTGGGAGAAAAAAATTTCTTACCTCTGCCTTGAATGGGCCCCCCACCGTGCTTTTAAGCAGTGACTCTTCATTTGATATTTTCTGACAAACAGAAACAGCCTTTCCAAATCCACTCTTATCAAGGAAATTCAGCATGTCCATAAGGACCCTCACCAACCTTTAGAATGCTTTCTATGGTGCATCTATATCTGGATGCATCACGACTTGGTATGGGAACTGCTCTGCCCAGGACCGTAAGAAACTACAGAAAGTTGTGAACACAGCCCAGAGCATCTCACAAACCAACCTCTGTCCACTCCATTTACACTTCTCACTGCCTCAGAAAGGAAGCCAACATCATCAAAGGCCCTTCCCACCCCAGTTATAATCTCATCCAACATCTTCCTTCAGGCAGAAGATACAAAAAGCTTAAACATGTACCAAGAGATTCAAGAACGGCTTCTTCACTTCTGTTATTAGACTTCTGAGTGGACCTCTCAAATTTCAAATCTAATGTTAACCTTGCTCTTTGTACACCTTTGCAGCCATAACTTTGTATTCCTCTCTCTGTTCAATCACCCTATGATCTTTGTGTCTTTATACTGCATGCATCACAAAACTTTTCACTGTCCTTAGGTACATGTGACAATAATAAATCAAATCAAATCAAAACTCTTATCAAGGTCCAACAGAATATTGCCAGTTTCTATCAAGTTGCCTGTTATGTTTCAAAACTCCTGCCTCAACTGACAGAAAGCTGTCTTTGGAATGTGGCTTTTGGCATCGCCTCATTATAGTCCTTCAAAAACCTTACACTCCACATTCATAATGTGCCTTTACTGTTCTATCAGGCAACATCTTGAAAGTCTCACTCACCAAAGAACTAGCAATGAGGCCCATTACTGAGCTTTCTGCATCATCAAAGCCTCATCAAGGAACAAGCACAGCTGTAAATCTAGGCTTCAACCTCCTCCAGACACACATTCCATTTCATACTGACAGACCTGGCATCCTGTGTTCAATTATATGGACCCAGTCTTCAAATAGTAAACATATCAGCTCCAGGAAATATAACGACACAGTCCCAAATATCTCCAATTACCTTAGTTGTGTTTCTTGTCAACGTCACTGCCAAGAACAAAACTCAGTCATAAATTTAAAATCGCTTTAACAAGACTTTAGTGAAGCCTTACCACTGAAACAGAAACAGAAGTTACTGGAAAAGCTCCGTAAGTCTGGCAACATCTGTGGAGAGAAATCAGTTAACGTTTCGGGTCCAGTGACCCTGCCCCTTCTTCAAACTGATGGTAGCTCAGAAAAGGATGGTTTTCATACAGAAGATGGGATGGGAAGAGGGGAGAGAGTAAAAGATAAGTGGAGATAGAGCTGAAAGAGAGAGAGAACCAGTTGGACAGACAAAGGAGCAGTTAAAGTCAATCTGGAGGAATGAATAGTTATTTATGGGGATTATTATTGGCTGACAATGGGTAGTGTGTGTGGTGGCAGCCAATGTGATGTCAAAGCCTGGTTTGTGGGAATGGGGGCAAGCATGGGGAAAGGTGCCCACACCTTACAACTGTTCAACTCGATATTAAGTCCAGAAGGCTGCAGGGTTCCCAAGCAGAAAATAAGGTACTGTTCTTCCAGTTTGCTTTGAGCTCCATTGGAGCACTGCAGCAAGCCTGAGGCAGAGATGCTGGCCAGAGAACATGGTGGTGTATTGAAGTGGCAAACAACTGGAAGCTAAGGGTCATGTTTGCATACAGAACATAGGTATTCTGCAAAGTGGCCACCCAGTTTCTCCAATGTAAAGGCGAACACATTGTGAGCAGCAAATAGAGTAGACCAGATTGCATGAGGTGCTGGTAAAGCACTGCTTCACTGGGAAGATGTTTGGTGTTTTGAATGGTGAGGAGGAAGGAAGTAAACAGGCAGATGTTACACCTCCTTCAACTTGCAGGGGAGTGTGCTGTGAGGCGATGGGAGCGTTTTGAAATTGGAGGAGAATTGGGCCAGCACCTCCTGGAAGGAGTGTTCCTTGCGGAAGGCAGACATGGGGGTGGAGTATGTGTCTGGTGCTGGCATCCCCCTGGACGTGACAGAAATGGCGGCTAACATTCCTCTGGATGTGGATGTGGGTGAGATGATAGATGAAGACAAAGGAGACCTATCGCTGTTGCGGGAGGGAAGAGAAGGGGTGAGGGCGGAATTGCAGGAGATGGGTCAGACCCACAGAGGGTCCTGTCGACAACAGAGCTGGGGAATCCTCAGTTGAGGAAGAAGGTGGATATTTTGGAGGCCCCCTTGTCGAAGTTGGCATCTTCAAAAAAGATGCAACAGAGGCAGAGGAACTGGGAGAATGGAATGGAGTATTTACAGGAAGTAGGGTGTGAGGATGCATAGTCAAGGTAACTGTGTGGGAGTTGGTTGGTTTACAGTGGATATTGGTAAACAGCCTATTCCCAGAAATGGAAACAGATGTCGAGGAAGGGAGGAGTCAGAGATGGACCAGGTGGAAGTGAGAGCGGGCTGAATTTGGAAGCAAAATAGATAAACGTTTCCAATTCTGGATGAGAGAGGGAAGCAGCACCGATGATGTCATTGATATAAATTGCCACAGTTGACTAAAAGGACTTTCTGGGCAGACCCATAGTTTCTGCCTGGTGCTGTCCCACAACTCATCTCTTCCTACCTCTACTCGGTTTTTTTTTCTCCTTTTGTCCAGTCCCTTCCCACTTACATCTGCGATTTCCCCTGATGTGTTACATCAGCTTCAGAATTTCCAGTTTGTGGGCTCCAGCTGCCTCCTCTTTACCATGGACATGCAATCCCTTTACACACTCAACCCCCTCAGGGGTGGAGAAGGAGTTGTGGATGGGGGAACAGCATAGGATTAGAACTAAGAATATTCCACATACCCCACAAAGAGACACTGATAACTGCAGCCCATGTGGGTACCCATGGCCACCCACTTAACCTGAAGGAAGTGAGAGGAGTTAAAAGATAAGTTATTCAGAGTGAGGACGAGATCGTCCAGGTGGAGGACGGTGGTGGTTGATGGGGACGGATCAGACTTTGTTTTCCAGGAAGAAGCGGAGAGCCCTGCGACCATCCTAAAGCAGGGTGGGTGTGTAAAGGAATTGCATGTCCATGGTAAAGAGGAGGCAACTGGAGCCTGTAAACTGGAAATTCTGAGACTGGTGTGAAGCGTTAGAGAAATCGTGGGCGTAAGTAGGAAAGGATTGGACAAGGGGTGAAAGAATTGAGTCGAGGTAAGAAGAGCTGAGTTTTGTGGGTCAGGCTGTCCTGTCTGTTGATTTTTGGGAAGGAGATAAAAGCGGGCTGTGTGGGTTTGGGAGACTGAGCCTTTGAGGTGGTGGTGGGGACAGCCACTGGATGAAATGAGTTAGTGACTGTTGTGGACACCATGGCCTGATGTGTTACTGTGGGGTCATGGCTCAAGGGGAGATTGGAGGAGGTATCTGAGAGCTGGCACTCAGCCCCTGCAGTGTAAAGATCAGTCTGCCAGACAACAACAGCAGGCTTAATTACAAAGTCAGCATTGGATCTGAGAGCATGGAGTACAGTCAGTTCAGAGGGAGACAGGTTGGAGTGGATAAGGAGGACAGATAAACTGAGGCGACTAATGTCACTTCAGTAGTTCTCGAAGAACAGGTTGAGTGCAGGGAAAAGACCAGGGAGGGGTCTAGTTGGGGGGAGAGTTTTGGAGGTGGGTGAATGGGTCTGTGGGATGCGAGGAAGGCTTTTGTCCATTTAAATGGACACAGAGGCAAAGGTGATGGAAGAAGAGTGCAACATGACGTTGAACCCAAAATTCATTGAGGTGGGGTCTCGGAAGGATAAAACTGAGACCTTTGCTGTGTACAGAATGTTCAGCATCCAAGAGTGGAAGGTCAGACATGATAGTAAATACACTACACAAGGTAGGGGTTGGGAGAGGGAATGGAGTCAAAGGGAAGATTTAGGGTAGGAATGTTCCAGAGAGGCAAGGGTATCTGAGTTGTTGCATCTTGTGTTCCTTAACACATGAAAGGAAAAGAAAATGTTGGTTAGAATGTTGAATGAGCTGGACAATGAAGTGGAATGGGGTGTAGGGCAGCTCTGAGCCAGTGTGAGGCGGTGTTGATGGAGAGAGAGGTCAGGAGTGTGTACATGGTGACGCATGGCACTGAGTGTGATCTCGGGATGTGGCGAGGACAGCTATCTGAGGAACATTGAACATCATGGAGATACAAGTGATCCTGGGTGGATTCGCCATCAGTTTTGAAGCAAAGTCAGGACTTCAGTAAGACATTTGACAAGGTTCCTCATGGTAGATTGGTTAGCAAGGTTAGATCACATGGAATACAGGGAGAACTAGCCATTTGGATACAGAACTGGCTCAAACACAGAAGACAGTGTGTGGTGGGGGACAGTTGCTTTTCAGACTGGAGGCCTGTGACTAGTGGTGTGCCACAAGGAACGGTGCTGGGTCCACTGCATTTTGTCATTTATATAAATGATTTGGATGTGAACATAGGAGGTATGATTAGTAAGTTTGCAGATGACGCCAACATTGGCGATGTAGTGGACAGCGAAGAAGGTTACATCAGAGTACGAAGGGACCTTGATCAGATGGGCCAATGGGCCGAGGAATGGCAGATGGAGTTTAATTTAGATAAATGTGAGGTGCTGCATTTTGGGAAGGCAAATCAGGGCAGGACTTATACACTTAATGGTAAGTTCCTGGGGAGTGTTACTGAACAAAGAGACCTTGGAGTTCAGGTTCATAGTTCCTTAAAAGTGGAGTTGCAGGTAGACAGGATAGTGAAGGCAGCGTTTGGTATGCTTGTCTTTATTGGTCAGTGTGTTGAGTATAGGAGGTCATGTTGCGGCTGTACAGTACACTGGTTAGGCCACTTTTGAAATACTGTATGCATTTCTGGTTTTCCTGCTAAAGGAAGGATGTTGTGTAACTTGAAAGGGTTCAGAAAAGATTTACAAGGATGTTGCCAGGGTTGGAGGGTTTGAGCTATAGGGAAGGCTGAATAGGCTGGGGCTATTTTCCCTGGAGCATTGGAGGCTGAGGGGTGACCTTATAGAAGTTTATAAAATCATGAGGGGCATGAATAGGGTGAATAGGCAAGATCTTTTCCCCAGAGTGGGGTAAAACAAGAGTGCATAGATTCAGGGTGAGAGGGGAAAGATATAAAAGGGACCTAAGGGGCACCTTTTTTCACAGTGTGGTAGTGTGTGTATGGAACAAGCTAGCAGAGGAAGTGGTGGAGGCTGGTACAATTACAACCTCTAAAAGGCATCAGGATGGGTATATGAATAAGAAGGGTTTAGAGGGATATGGGCCAAATGCTGGCAAATGGGACTAGATTAATTTAGGATATCTGGTCAGCGTGGGCGAGTTGGACTGAAGTGTCTGTTTCAGTGCTGTATATTTCTGTGGCTAGTCACTGGATCTGTGAGGTTAACTTTGATTTCTCTCTTCAGATGCTGCTAGACCTGCTGAGATTTTCCAGAAATTTCTGTTTTTGTTTCAGATTTCCAGCAATCGCCATTCTTTCAGTTTTCTGCCTACTTATTACTGCTTCTGCTGGTGCCACATGTGCTCACACAGACCCAGGGTTTTAGTTTTTGCTTTCAGTTGTTGAAGTTGGCATTTTTGGAATTGAAGCTGTTAGATATTGCTCTCTCTGTTGCTGCAAAAAGCTTGAGTTCTGTCTCTCTGCTACTAGATTCATTCTGTCGGTGTTCCTTTCTCCTGGACTGGAAGGGACAGTAAGTGAGGGAAATCTGTTTTGCTGAATTTGCCTTTGCCAAGTGTGTATTATGGGATGCTCCTATAATGGAACAGTTGATGAGTACTAGTTAAATAATGCTTTTATTAATAGAGTTTTAAGCTCTTATTTTATAGAGTTAAAGTTATGCCAAATCTTCTTTCTTTTGTTTGTATTTTAACCGTGGTATATGAATAAAGTGTATTTTGCTTAAACCGTAGTAGTTTGACCAATCACATGATGTTTGGAACACAGTGCCTTACACTTGCCTTTAAATAAGATAAAAATTAGGACCAAGGTTATTTCTTTGATATATTTTGAGGGGGTTTGGTCTGGTCCATAACGATCCCTTGAATGGATACCCACCTTCTCCCAACTCCCTCTGGGCCTGATTTTATTTTTTTTTTGTGTACCCACCCTGACCTACCCTAAATACTCCATTATTTACTTGGCCCCTTTGCCACTTTGCAAACTGGTACCCTACACACCTGGTACTGTACACACTACCTTATATCTTACCTATATGGTACCCTTGCCCCTGGCAACCAATTCCCACCCACCTGGGTTCCTACTGATCCACTCCCTGGCAGCCTAACTCCTACCCATCTGACACATTAGTTACCTGCCACTCTACCAGCTGGCACCACCCCCCCCCCCCCCCGCCCCTTCTTTCCATCTGGTATCTAAATTGAAACATACCTTACATACTTAGTATTTGACAGCAGCTGTCAACATGACAGCCTGTGATTTTTGGATCCTTTTAAATGTCAGCTGACTGCTGTGATTCGGGGGCATGTTTAACATGTCCCCCCCCCCCCCCCACCACCCACCAAACCCCCTCAACAGCCGCTAGTACTACAGAATGGAAGTACAGCTCCACAATTCTGAAGAATCCCTGATCAGAAACTCCTGTCAGAAATGGAAAACTCTCCCCTTTCACAAAAAGGAAGGGTCAGACTGGCAATCTACACCCACTTGATTGCCACTCCTCAAATTCCAGCCTCACTTTTTTCTGGAATAGACTGAAGCAAAGGCAACAGCTTGAGTGGTGCCTCTTCACATCTAGCATGGTCGACCAGGAGTTTATCTCTCTTACCACCTGCCATTCTAGAAGGAACAAGCTCCCAGAGGGAGTGCTGGAGGTGGGTACAATTACATTTGAAAGGCACCTAGATGGGTATTTGAATAGGAAGGGTTTAGACAGATATGGGCCAAATGCTGGCAAATGGGACTGCGTCAGATTGGGATGCCAGATCGTTGTGGACGAGTTGGACAGAAGGGCCTGTTTCTGTGCTATATGACTCTATGATATAACTCCAAGTTAATACTCAAACGTTTTGACCATGTTATGAATTTCTCTGGCCATCAAGTCTTGGAGTAGAGTTTGAACCTGGAGTTTCTAACCCAAAGGCAGGGATGATACCCACTGCATGACACAAACTGTGAATTTACCATGTCTCTACCCGAAATGTCAGCTTTCCTGCTCCTCTGATGCTGTGTTCATCCAGCTCTACACCTTGTTATCCCTGTATAAACAAGTTACTGTTTGTAAAGAATACAGAGCTTTCATTTTAATAGTTGCCATTCACAACCTCTCAATCATCCAAAGTTACAAGAAAAATGCAAATGTTTCCTTTGTTTCTTTCTAATGCAGCTGCTCTCTCGTTTTCCTAGATATATTATGCAGGACAAGCCTTCCGTTTGGGTCGCTACCCAATCCACTGGCACCTTATGGGAGACCTGAGATATGAGTCGTATGTGAGAGGCTGTGCAATACACCAGACCTTTAACAGGGCTGTGACTATCCATGGTACACACCACCTCCTGGTGGAGGGCAATGTGGCCTACAACATCATGGGAGGAGCATTTTTCATTGCCTTGTTCAATGCCATCCTCAATGTGCTGCAGTATAACCTGGCAGTCATGGTGCAGCAAAGTACCAGCCTACTCAATGATGACCTTACTCCTGCAGCATTCTGGGTGACCAATCCCTCGAATATAATCAGACACAACGTTGCTGCAGGGGGTACACACTTTGGTTTCTGGTATCGTCTGCTGGAGCACCCTGATGGACCTTCCTACACACCTGATGTCTGCCCACGCAACTTACCCCTCGGTCAGTTCTTAAACAACACTGTACATTCCCAGGGCTGGTTTGGGCTGTGGATTTTCAAAACTTACCACCCACAGAAAGGGGGTCAGTGCAACTCCCTGATCTCGTGGGAGGTGACATAATACACTTGTAGATTAAACCCTTTACTCCAATGGTCACAGCGGAAAGAGCCAGCAATGGTGGAATTATGTCAGATTCACTCTACAGAAGCAGGCCATTTGGCCCATCTGACCCGTGCTGGTGTTTATGCAGCTCGTGAGTTTCCTCCTATTCCTCTGCATCTCACCCTAGCAGCATACCCTTCTAATGCTCTCTTCCTTGTCTTTGACTGTAGCATATCTATTCACCTCAACCACTTTGTGTAACAAATTAGACATTTTCAAAATCAGTGGATAAGATTTCTTCTGAATTCCCTATTGGATTAATTAATCACTGTCTCATATTAATGACCTTTAGTACTAGCCTCACCCATGGGTAGAAAAATCTTTACGATAGCTATCCTATAAAATACATGAATAGGAAAGGTTTGGAGGAATATGGGCCAGGAGCAGGCACGTAGGCCTAGTTTAGTTTGGGATTATGTTCAGTATGGCCTGGTTAGACCAAAGGGTCTATTTCCATGCTGTGTGGCTCTGTCACTTTATGACATTAAATACATCTATCAGTCACCCCACAGCTTTCTATTTTCTTGATGAAATTTTATTCATCAGTATAACTTCATGTTCATAGGATCTCTACTCTGCAAATGGAGGTCATTTGGCTCATCGAGTCAGCACTGACCATTTTGAACAGCATCCTACCCAGACCGGTTTCCCCTCCACACACACATCACCATCACCATCACCATCACCATCCCCACCCACCCCCGCCCCAGTCCCCATGACACCCGACATTTAATATGGCCAATCTACCTAAGCTGCACATCTTTGGACTGTGGGAGGAAACTGGAACAGCCAGAGGAAACCCACACAGACACAGGGAGAATATGCAAACTCCACACGGTCGCTCGAAGTTAAAATTGTACCCGGGTCCCTGGCAGTTGATCCTGCCAAGCAAACTACATCATTGGTGTTTAAATAATTGTACCAATGTGCAATGTGTCAGAGGGTGAGTTTTGGTATAAAACTGCAGTACGGGAGGGATTGTGATCAGGGAGTGCAGTATTGTCAGACAGTCAGGACTGAGGGAGCACTGTACTGTCGGAGGTCAAGACTGAGGAGATTCGCACTGTCAGACAGTCAGCACCAAGGGGGCACCGCACTGTCGGAGGGTCAGCGCCGAGAGACTGCTGCAAGTGCTTTATATCCAATAAGACTTTGAAGTTACCCCTGTCCATTGTTTGTTGAGAGTCCAATGGCCAGTCTGGAGAAAATGTGGGAATTCTCTTCAACTGACAATTTAAAACAAATTATTTATTTCATTATTAGTGTCATTGTTGATTGTGGGATCTTACTGTGTTCAATTAGATGGTTTCACATACATAACAGTAATTAGACTTCAGAGTTATTCATTTAGTGTGATCTGCTGGTGAAGTGATAGGTGTGTTAGATCCACCTGCCTCTTCACTTTCAGCTTTAAGAGAACATTCTGGGCCATTATCAGCAGCAGAATGGTACTCCAACACAATCTGCAACTTCCAGATCTAACAAATCTCCTACTTTACAAAATCAAGACAAGGAATCATCTCTGGTTCAATGAAGAGTGCAGATGGGCGTATCAGGAGTATCACCAGGCATGCTTAAATATGAGGTGCCAACCTGGTGAAACAATATGCCTTTGTTGCATGCCAAATATGATAAGCAGCAAATTATAGACAAAGCAAAGCTATTCCATACCCTTTGGATCAGATCATAGGTCTGCAGTCCTGCATATCCAATCGTGCATAGAACATAGAACAGTACAGGCCAAGCACGTTGAATATTTTCCGTCTACTACCACCCGTTGTCTTCTAGGGGTCAGCCAATTCTGAATTCAATCTGCCACATTTCTCCCTATCCCATGCCTCCTTACTTTCTGCATGAGCCTACCATGGGGAACCTTATCAAACGCCTTACTTAAATCCATGTATACCACATCCACTGCTCTACCTTCATCCACGTGTTTGGTCACCTCTTCAAAGAATGATGGTGAACAATTAAGCAACTCTCTGGAGGAGGAATGTCCATAAGTATACCCCATTCTCAATGACAGCGGGGCCAAGCTAACTGGTGCAAAAGATGAGGCTAAATCATTTGCAACTATTTTTAGCCAGAAATGCCAAGCGAATGATTCATTTCAGCATCCTCCGCAGATCCATAATATCACAGACACCAGTCTTCAAACAATTCAGTTCATTCCATGTGATATTAAGAAACATGTTCCCTCTAAGCTGAAAATGTTTGCTCCAGAACTTGCTGCACTACTAGCCAAACAGTTCCAGTTCATCTACAACACTGGCATCTACCCAACAATATTGGCCTCTGCACAAAAAGCAGGACAAATCCAACCTGGCTAATTAATGTTCCATCAGAATACTCTATCATCCAGAAAGTGATGGTAGGGGTCATCAACAGTGTTCCCAAGATGTTCTGAAGAAGATTTATACTGGATTCAACATTATCTCTGTTTCTTCCTCCACAGATGCAGACAGACCTGCTGGGTTTCTCAAATATTTCTTGTTTTATTTCAGATTTCCAGCATTTGTGGTATTTTGCTTTTATTTGAGTGCTCTCAAGCAGCACATGCTCAGCTATAAGCTGCACACTGACACTAAGTTTGTGATCTGCCAAGGCCACAGCTCCTGACCTCATTACAGCCTTGGTTCAAACATAGGCCAAAGAGTTGAATTCCAGAGGGGAGGTGAAAATGACTACTCTTAGCATCAAGTCTGTATTTGACCAAGAGTGGTGTTAAAGAGCTCTAGAAAAACTAAAGTCAACGGAAATCAGGGGAAAACTCACTGCACACTGTAGTCGTGAAGGCAGATCGTTGTCATTGTTGGAGGTCAATCACTTTGGTTCTACGACATCTCTGCAGGAGTTCCTAAGGGTAGTGCCCTGTGGCCAACCATCTTCAACTGCTTCATCAATTACCTTCCCTTCATCATAAAACCAAAAATGGGGACATTTACTGGTGATTGCACAATGTTCAGCACCATCCATAACTCCTCAGATACTGAAGCAATCCCATGTCCACAATGTAGCAAGACACGAATAATATCTAGGTGTGGACTGACAAGTACCAGGCATTGACCATCTACAATGAGATAAACTAATCATCACCTCTTGAGATTTAATTTTGTTACCATCACTGAATCCCCATTATCAACATTCTGGGTATTACCATTGATTAGAAGCTGACTGGGCTATCATATAAATATAGTAACTATAAAAGCAGGCCAGAGGCTCGGAATCCTGCAGCAAGCAACTCAACTCCTGACTCCCCAAAGCCTGTCCACCATCTACAAGGCACAAATCAGGAGTGTGATGGAATTCACTCCACTTCCCTGGATCAGAGTGGCTCCAACAACACACAAGCTTGACACCATCCAGGATAAAGCAGCCCGATTGATTGGCTCTACATTCACAAACACTCAGTCCCTCCACCACTAACACTCAGAAGTAGCAGTGCATTACGATCTGTAAATGCACAAGAACACAAGAACCCAAGAACTAGGAGCAGGAGTAGGCCGTCTGGCCCTTCGAGCCTGCTCCGCCATTCAATAAGATCATGGCTGATCCTTTCATGGACTCAGATCCATTTACCCGCGTTCTCACCGTATCCCTTAATTCCTTTATTGTTCAAAAAAAATCTACTTTTTTTTAAAAGCGTTTACTGAAGTAGCGTCAACTACTTCATTGGGCAAGGAATTCCATAGATTAACAACCCTCTGGGTGAAGAAATTC
>NC_063335.1:1111767-1112912 GCF_021869965.1 Rhincodon typus
ACATCCTCTCTACTTCTATCTTATCTATTCCCTTCATAATTTTATATGTTTCTATAAGATCCCCCCTCAATCTTCTGAATTCCAATGAATATAATCCCAATCTACTCAGTCTCTCCTCATAAGCCAACCCCCTCAACTCCGGAATCAACCTAGTGAACCTCCTTTGCACCCCCTCCAGTGCCAGTACATCCTTTCTCAAGTAAGGAGACCAAAACTGCACACAGTACTCCAGGTGTGGCCTCATCAGCACCTTGTACAGCTGCAACATAACCTCTCTGCTTTTTATTTCAATCCCTTTAGCAATGAAGGACAAAATTCCATTTGCCTTCCTAATTACTTGTTGTTCCTGCAGACCTACATTCTGTGATTCATGCACAAGGACACCCAGGTCCCTCTGCATAGCAGCATGCTGCAACTTTTTACCATTCAAGTAATAATCCTTTTTACTATTACTCCTACCAAAATGTATGACTTCACATTTATTTACATTGTATTCCATCTGTCAGACCTTTGCCCACTCGCTCAATGCATCTATGTTCCTCTGCAAAGTTTCACAGTCCTCTGCACACTTTGCTTTGCCACTCATCTTAGTGTCATCTGCAAACTTTGACACCCTAAACGTGGTCCCCAGCTCCAAGTCATCTATATAAATTGTAAATAATTGCGGTCCCAACATCGATCCCTGAGGCACACCACTAGTCACTGACTGCCAGCTAGAATAGCACTCATTTATCCCCACTCTTTGCTTCCTGTTAGTCAACCAATCCTCTATCCATGCTAATACTTTACCCTTAATGCCATGCATTCTTATCTTATGCAGTAGCCTCTTGTGCGGCACCTTGTCAAAGGCCTTTTGGAAATCTAGGTACACCACATCCACTGGGTCCCCATTGTCCACCTCGCTTGTAATGTCTTCATAGAATTCCAAAAGATTTGTCAAGCATGACCTGCCCTTCATGAACCCATGCTGCGACTGCCCAACGGGACAATTTCTATCAAGATGCCTTGCCATTTCTTCCTTGATAATAGACTCCAGCATCTTCCCCACTACAGAGGTTAAGCTAACTGGTCTATAATTCCCCATCTTTTGTCTACTTCCCCTTTTAAACAGTGGCGTCACATTTGCTGTTTTCCAATCTGCTGGG
>NC_063335.1:1113312-1126357 GCF_021869965.1 Rhincodon typus
GAAACATTAACTCTGAAAAATATCAGAGTTAATGTTTCAGGTCCGGTGACCCTTCACAGATGCTGCCAGACCTGCTGAGCTTTTCCAGCAATTTCTCGGATTATATCTGACTGACGTACCATCCAACTGCCTTTCACAGGTAACCCTGGTAACAAGGTGCTTCCACACAGCTCGCTTTTGGATCCAGCTCGATGTCACCCATCAGTGGAGTGGAGCCATGAGTACCCTGGAGTCGTGTGTGATGCCACCATTACCATCCATCGCTTGACTTTGTCTCAACCTTCACCATTTGCCTTGAAAGAGAAGAAACTCATCCTATCAAATTCCCACGGTGTGTGCATGTTCTGTTCATGGTCTCTCCAGGTAGAAATCATTGGGTCATCCCTGCCCATTGCAGCTGGCCATCAGAATTACTCCAGTTAATAGCGGGTCACAGCAGGAGATATTAAGACAGCTGACTAACAGCTTTGTGGTAGAGATAGGTTTTCAGGAGCATCTTAAAGGAGGAGAGAGCAAGGGAGACAAGGAGAAAATTGAAATGCTTTTGCTCAAACTTGGAGGAGGAGACAGAGCTCAGCTGATTGTGGGGTTGGAGAATATGACAGAGATAGGCAGGGGCAAGGCAATGGAGGGATTTGAACGTGTGGATAAGAATCTTAGTTAGTCTTATCCCCTAAGCTAGTTCACATTGTTCATTGTAGTATATGGTCATGTTCCCAGATAAGTTCAAAGATATCTTTGTAAGTCCTGTTACTGCACAGATTTCTGGGAAATTCTGTCAACTGCTTGTGTTCCTGATGCACAGTTGTATTTGGAAACTCTGCATTAGTTTTCCAACATAAATATATTTGGCTTAAACCTGGGCATATTTAGTCAGGCTAAAGGCATTGAGTAGAAACATAGAACAGGAAGGTTGTAAAACCTGGTGGAGTCAAGGGGAACACAAGGAGAGGAGACCACATCTGAGTGAGACATAGACTTAGTGTGTTGTGGGAACTTGGTTTACATGGGAATTTGATGAAGAGGGAAATTGGTGCTCCTTTTCCTACCTATTCTCAGCGTCCCTTTATTACTAGGAAACAGAGATTTCTCCCAGAATTAGAGGATAACCTGGAGACAACAGTGGGAGTTTGGAGAATTGAGGGGTTTGGGGGAAAGATGGTAGAAAGACTGAGGTTTCAGTGCATTTCAAAGAAAATTGAAGTGTGACAAAGTGGCAAAGGAAGTAAGCAGTTGATTGGTTGGTGAGCATGTTCTTTTCTACTCTCTCTTATTTAAACTAGGGCACTTCACTCAGGGTGAGTAGCATGTTAACTGATAGTAAGCACATGCACGACTGGAGGCATTAATTCAAATTTTATTGGGAAAATAATCTGTTCATTAAACACAATGGGGATGCCAAGTTCACTGATGTGTTCCAGCTGTAGCTTTCCCGAGAAATCACTGTGACCCACAGTAACCACATCTGCAGGAAAATATCAATAGTTTGAGGAGTTCCATCTCAGAGTTCACAACCAACCTACAGACACAGCAGGGCATCAGAGAGGGATCAGTTCTGACTGATTTGAATGAGATTGTTTGTTTGATTTGTTCCCTGATTAGGGGCAAGAAGGGTGTGACTGCGTGAAGCAAGGATGGAAATCAGGAAAACCAAAAGAACTGCGGATGCTGTAAATCAGGAACAAAAACAAAGTTGCTGGAAAAGCTCAGCAGGTCTGGCAGCATCTGTGAAGGAGAAAGGGCCTGAGGAAGGGTCACCAGACCCGAAACGTTAACTCTGTTTTCTCCTTCATTGATGCTGCCAGACCTGCTGAGCTTTTCCAGCAACTTTGTTTTTGTTGTTGTGGATAGAAATCAGGAAGGTCAAAATGGAGGTGTCTCACCCCTCGCAGTTGTCCAACAGGATCCAGGTTTCTGTTGGACAATTGCAAGGGGTGAGGTACCAATGGCACATTGGTATAAGGAGCTGTTCAACTTGGATAAGTAAATAGCAATATAGTGATAACTGGGGACAGTATGGTCAAAGACATACTTCTCTGTAGCAGAGACGAAGTCCAAAAGTCTGTGTTCCAGTGCCAGGATCCTGGATATCTGCTCACGGCTTGGGAGTAATTGCAGTGGGAGTGGAAGGATCCAGTTGTCATAATTCAAGTATCTAGATGATAAAGATAAGAGTAGAGGAGATGTTCTGCTTTGGTCATCGGGTACTGGTATCAATATTAGGGAAACTGGGAAAGGTACCATTAGGAAAGACTTTCTTTGAATTGTGGTGGAGCTAGTCTTTTTGTCAGTCCTAAAAGTAGAGTGGGCTTTAAACTAGGTAATCAGGTGAGACATCACTTGAGGGCAGATGTGTTGACGTTAAGAGAAGACAAGGCAGTAGAGCAGAATCACAACAAAGCAAATGATAACCAGAGTGTGACATGAAAGGAGAGAGTGAATAAATTTAATAATGTTCCAGAGGATAAGGCTGGAGCTTCAGTCTTTGTAAAATGTCAGAATTAAAGGTGCTGTGTCAGCATGCTCACATAATTCATAACAAAACTTTAGAAATATATGTTTATGACCTGATAGCCACTTCAGACTAATCTAAAGTTTGTTACAACCAGATTAGAAGGGGTGAACTGGCTTCCCTCCTTTCAACCTCCTTGATTTTGTGTAAAAATTGTTTCAACAAAAATTTATGTTCATTTTATTTCAAGGCTATACCTTTCTCCACTTAAAACAAGGTTAACTTCTTTTACTGTAAGCAATTAAGAGTCAATCACAAGCTTCTTTTTCCCTCATGAAAAAAACCGCAATTTTATTACCTGCTAACTGCAAGCAAAATAATGAAGATGCAATGTCAAACATTGAGCCTTCATACAGTCACTGGAACTCTCACATACACAGTCACCAGTTACCACTGTTAAAATGAGATAAAGTACAGTATTAATGAAAATAAAAGGATATTGAGTTTAACAGTCGTTTGGATGTCCTTGAGGCATAAGATTTTAAATTGAGACAAAGGTTGATGAGTTGGTTTCCTGGAGATGGTCAACAATAGTGAGTATTGGAATTGTCTTTTAAGTTATCTGTTCTCCAATGCTTCTTCCCAGTCAGTGTTTAAAGATGAAGAGAAAGAGCCTTCTCACCCTCTACTCAAGTTCTACTTTATAATTCTGTCTCCTCCTCATCTGCCACACAGCTCTTTGAAAAGCCAATTGGTTGTTTAGTTGGTATCTGCTCAAGTTATTGTGCCCAGGTGGTGTCATTGCTAACTTGAGAAGACTGTAATTTTGCCATAAATTAAATAGGTGAGGATCTTTTTGCACTTCCTATGGGCTTGTCTATCTGATTTCATTGTCTTTGGAGAAAATGTTCATTTCATGTTCATTTCAATTTATACTGTATTTAATATAATGCATATTGGCTGCTAACATCTAGCCATCTTGCATGGATCAGGTGTTCAAATCAGCCGTTTTAAGACAGTATTTTTGTCCCTTATAAATAATATTTCCATCCACAGAAGTGCCAAGTATTAAATCAGCTGATAGAATTCAAAAATCAGTAGTCCATATTTTATATTATCATGACAATTTTTAATGCTGTTTGACATTTTAGAACGGCAGTAAGTTAGAAAAAGATGGTGGAAAAGGTGGTTTGTGAGTTAAGGATGACATTGGTACAGTAGTAAGAGATTACCTTAATTCAGAAGATCAAGAAGTCCATTGAGCTTGGGTAAAATGATGGGAATACTTGATAGTGTCTTTAACAATAGCTGCACTGTCAGACAGAATATAACGGAAGAAACATTGAGGACTTCAAAGAAAGGTATTACAATAATTGGGTGAGTTTAATCTTGGATTGGATGAATCAGATATACAAAGGTAGCCTAAAAGATGAGATTGTTTAATGGATTTAGAATTATTTTATCGAGTGGTACATTTCTAGATCCAACCAGGGAGCAGGCTATTTTAGACATAACATGTCCAATAAGACAAAATTAAGAAATGACCCCATAACAATTGAGCCTGTAGACTGCATGATCGCAACATGACAAAATTTCATAATAGTTTGAGAGAGTGAAGTGTGAGTCTAAGACTAGTGCCTTAAATTTAAATAAAAACAACTACAAGAGTATGAGAGCAGAAGGGTCTAGGCCCGAAACGTCAGCCTTCCTGCTCCTCTGATGCTGCTTGGCCTGCTGTGTTCATCCAGCTCTACACCTTGTTGTCTCAGATTCTCCAGCATCTGCAGTTCCTACTATCTCTGTATGAGAGCAGAGTTGGCTTCAGTGAACTGGGAAGATAGCTTAAAAGGTAGGACAGTAGAGAAACCGAGACAAACATTTAAAGCATTTGTCCATAACTCTCATCAAAGATAAATGTCATTGAGAAAAAAAGATTCTATGAGAAGGATATACTACCCATGGCTAACTAAGGATGTTAAAGATAGTACGAAATTGAAAGTAAAAGTGTACAATTATGCACAAATTAGTGGTTAGTCAAAAGATTAAATCAGCTCTATAAATTGGCAAAGAATGATTTTAAAAAACAAACGGGTAAATTAAATATTAGACAAAGCTATTCTCATCCTATTTAGTGCTTACCTATGCTTTTTTGTGCTTTCTGTTTTTGCTTCCTACTTCCTTATTTTTTTTACTAGTTTTGCTTCCTCTGAATCTGAGCTTCCTCTCAGGTTCCAAACTTCCTGACAATTGAATTTTTTTCAAATCCAACAACAGTAGTAAATCTGCCTGCAAGGATATTAGTCCCAGACTTGCAAAGGTAAACCCCATCCACTTTGTAAGTATCCCTCTTGCCCTAGAATGAAATGCCCTCTCTCCTGCACCAGTTCTCTGGTAACATGTTTAATCATTCAGTTCTTCAGTGTTCACTAGCACTGGGACTGACAATAACCCTGACGCAACAACTTTAGAGGGTTTTGCTTTTACCTTTGCTTTCTTGCTCGCTGTATTCTCCTTTCGGGAGCCCAACTCCTTTAATATTTAAACAAAAATAAACAAATGAACTGTGGATGCTGGAAATCTGAAACAAAAACAGAAATTGCTGGAAAATCTCAGCAGGTCATGCAGCATCTGTGGAGAGAAATCAGAGTTAATGTTCAGCCCCGTGACCCTCCTTCAGAACACATCCTTTCATGTTTAAGTCATGACATGGACCAAGACTACCAACATGGACCATAGCCTTTTGCTGTTCACCTTCCCCCAGAGGAATGATGCCATTCCATGACATCCTTCACCTTGGCAGCAAGGAGGGATCATACCATGTTGGAGTCATGTCTATTGTCACAGAAACACTCGCAAACCAATGAGGCCCCGATCTCTGCTATTCTTGCCATCTTCTTCGTTTTCTCCTGTACAGCTGACCCACCCTTGGTATTCATGTAGCGGTGGCTTCACTCCTCCAAGGAACTAGTGCCCTCACCAATATCCAAAGCAGAAAACTGATTAGCGAGCAGGATCATGGGGCATCACTGTACTATCTGTCTGGTTCTCTTGGACTACCTTTCTGCCTGCCTGCTCCAGGCCTGCAGTGTGACCAACTTTCTGAGTGTGCTATCTACGTAACTCTCAGCCTTGCAGATGTGCCACGGTGTCTCCGAACACCGCTCACTCTCTGAAACCGAGACCCCAAGTTTTTGCAACTACCAGACACTTCTTGCATATGTGGTGGGCTAGGTCACCAGCAGCATTCACAATTTCCCACTAGTATAGGACATGTATTCCATCTGACCAAACTATTTTACAATTTTACTTTCCCACATTAACTTTGTTTGAAATTGATTTACTTGTATTGATTTCATTTTGTTTGGCCTAAACTAATAACTAATGCTAATAATTAGTATTAATAAGCCGTACAACAATTGATAAATTTACTAGTACTGATTAAACTTAACAAAGAATAAAGACACTTCACTAGTTGCAATAAACCACGCACACCTTTACCAAAACTAAACAACTTACAATTACTAATAAATTACGGGAGTTTAAATGAAGAATGACTTAAGTACTCACCAATCCCTGACTTCCCCATTCCTGTGACATCAATGTAATTTTTTTTGGGAAGGCTGCCAGTCAACAGACTGCAAGGGTCTCACTGCCCCTTGCGCTAATTTAGATGTTCAGCACATCTCTCCCCTCTCATCACCTCCAGCCTCGCTGAGGTCCAGGATTGAAAGTTTTTTTTTATTATGAGAAAAGGTTAAGTAAGATGGACCTAAAATGACTGGAGTTTAAAAGTGGAGAGTTAATATGATTGAATCATATAATTTCCTGAAGGGACTTGACCCCATTGGATGCTGAGAGCATTTTTCCTTTTGTGGGGAGTCTACAATAAGGGATCACAGTTTAAAGTTTGGGGGTATCTCATTTAAATAAGGCAGAATCTTTCTCTCTCAGAGGACAGAATGTCCCTAGAATTCTCTTTCCCAGTGAGCAGTGGAGTCTGCCTCATTGAATATATTCAAGGTTGAATTAGAAAGATTTTTGATTGTGAAAGGAATTGAAGATTATTGGGGTAGGCAGGAAAGTGGAGTTAAGGCTATGATCAGATCAGCCATGCTATTAACAAATGGTCAAGCAGGCTTGAGGGGCTGAATGGTCTGCTCCTGAAATACATTGTGTTAAACGAAGCTATTAAAAAAAAACAAAGAAACATATTTGGGTATATGTAATGATATTGATTAATGTGTTTCCTTCTAAATGTAGTATTTGTTTAATGTCTTATCTAAGATGTACATTTCAGTTACTACTTATTCCTGAAATAAAAAGGCTAGAGTTTTACAAACCAAAGTAATGAAGACTCTGGAGACCTGAAGTAAAAACAGAAAGTGCTGGAGCATGACAGGCAGTGGCTGGAGGGAGTATGTCAGACTCACACAATGTTAATTCTTTTTCACTGTCCACACATTCTGTCAGACCTGTTAAGTTTGTCCAGGATTTTCTGTTTTTATTCTTAAGTTTTAGTTGGTTCATCAGCATATTTTGGCTAACAGCTGTTTATGTTGAAAATCCCTATTATAAACTTTTCATAGGCAATCACCCTCTCAAATGTTACCAAATTCTGTTCACGCAAAGTAAGGTTTGTAGACAGGAAGCCTTTAAATTGCTTATTAGTATATGTGTATTCAAAATATGTTATATATACTGCTTAGAGACATGGAATGGAATAACCCATTCTCTCTGGAATGATCAAATGTGGAACTCCTTGATATGTTTAATTCAAATGAATGAGGTCTGTTCTCTGGTGTGTTGATGTAGGAACCAGTGTCATCCCATACTGGTCCGCGCATGGGATAAATAACGGTGGTTGGATGGCTCTTATTCCAAATGATGAGATCTTAAATTGGCATTTTAAGGATATGGGTTTTCTCACCAGCATCTCCTACAAAGCCACGTTCCACCACTTCAAGGTATTTGTGAGTCTTATTTAAAGGAGAGTGCAACAATGAGTTAAATACTGTTGCATTACTTACTCATAGACATTGATGTATTTTGCAAGCTCACTAAAATTCTTGTCCTCACTTTCAGATCAATCTTTGGCCTCATAGTCTACTTTTTTCAGAAATCTCCTCCATCTTCACAACTCTACGATACCTGCAATCGTCTAGTTTTGCATCTTGTAGATATTCCAGTTCCATTACACCATCAGTGGTGGTTATGCCTTCAGCTTTATGCATCTGATGATCTGGAATTCCCACCATAAACCTCTCCACCACTCTCTCTTCTCCTTTAAGACCTTCCTTGAAATTTGACATTTTGATCAAGTGTATAGTAATCTTCCCTAATACTGTTGTTCCAATGTTGGGTGTGAGCTGAGACTCTGTTTTTAGCACTCCAGCCTATGGACCTGTCAATAGAGGGTTTACTGCTCCAGGGACTTTGATTGTGTTGCCATGGTTCCGCTAAATACTGGTTTATTAATGGAGGACCATGAGCGCTGTGAGGTGAAAATCCTGGCAATTCACAATGAGCAAACATGACCCTCTCCCCCTCCCCCCTCACACACTCACACACTCACACAGACAGGCCCTCACACACTCACACACTCACACAGACAGACACACACACCATATTCCAGCGATCAAATTCTTTAAAGGATGATGACTGAAGTTAGAGAATGGGGATCCTGGGTGAACAGCCAGCAAGGGTGAGCCTACTTGTCCATTGGTAATGAGGAGCCCTCTCACTGATGCAGCAAACATTGAAGTACCTATGTCACCCCTGTAGTCTTTTGCCATTTCTTTGTTAGTGGAGAGAAGCCAGCAAGTGCCCCAAATTGGTGTCATCAATTATGCTTTATCCAAAGTGCTTCATTGCATATTTTTAAAACAAGAATTTTTCATGAATTTGGGACTCATTTAATAACTGTCACATTTTAAATGTGCAAGTGAAGAGCTGAGCCTCTAAATACAGGCCCGTAATCGAACAGAAGCAAGGTGGAGAATATTTGGATAAATGATGTGGAAATGTTCAGGTTCCAACTGGGAGTTTTAAAAGTCCCTTATCGACAAGAGAGGAGAAGAATGAAGGGAGGATGATCAGTAGGAGGAGAGGAAGAGGGGAGAAGGAAAGGAGGGTTGGGGGGATAGAAGAGAGATGAAGATAGGAGAAAGGAGACAAGAGGTGAGGGAAAGAGTGAAATGTATGCAAATTAAGAAGAGGAGAAGAGAGAAAGAAAAGAGAAGGAAAGCAAAGGAAATGGGGAGAATGTGGAAAAGAGTAGAGAAGCATGGCAGGGCTACAGGAGAAGATGGGGACAGAGGAGCAGGAAAGGGAGCAGTTCTACTACTTTGAAAGTTTTGGAAAGATGTTCATTTTACAGTTTCAGGTAGTTGGTTATGGTTGAGTTTTGTTTCTTTTTTAGGACAACGATTCTATTGTAATGTCCCACAAATTCATACATCAACCAAACTATTTCAAGATCATGAATCCAGTTCGGAATAATTCACTGCAGCCTCTCAGTTGGGCCAGCAACCAGAACGGAGATTGGTACTTTGACCAGGACAATTTGACCCTGTATTATCTGAGTAAGGTTATGAACATTGACTGAACTTTACCAGAAAACTCAATGGCTATCAAGAACCTTGCCACGGGTGTGGGTGACCTGATATTTTCATGGTGGGGGAGGGGGTTGAGTCTGGATTTTTGGTGTGGTTGAGTTTGGATCCTGGAGTTAGGGAAGCATGCAACTCCCAGGGATAAGTAAGACTACATTAGAAGGATTTGAGGCCATGCCAGGAACATTGACCCAGATATTCCAATGGCCAGAGAGTTATTGAAGCTGCACAGTGTGCAGTTGTGTGCTAGCACAATGCAGAATTCCAAATGCAGCTGACTCCATCAGGATTAGCCATGAAATTTAATTTTCCAGCAACTCCCCTGCATTTGGAACTCTCTGAAAGAGTCTGTTAAAATTGAAGAATTTGCAAGTCCCACTTTGTTTAACTTTGGAAAAGTTTGCAAAACTAAAGCCCCCCTGACTCACCATTAACCCTACAACTACACTTCCTTCAACCCCTTACATCCTGCAGTCCCCTTGGAATTACACCCCTAGCAGAACAGTGCCCTGACCCAACTCCCACTGAACACAGTGCTCCCTTCCCTCCCCTCTTTGGCTCCCTCCCCAGCATCAGCCTGACCCCAACCCCTCCAACCTTGGACCCATTGTTTCCCCACCTGCCCAAAGCCTCTTAGCCCTGAGACCACTGACTTACCAGATCCAAGACTCTTCACTGCTGGCTTTTGCCCACTCATCCAGACTCAAGACCTACAGCCACCAACCAAGATTCTCCCTCACCCCCAAAAGATCCAATACACCCCCTTATTGCAGCCTGACCCCCGGACCCCAACAGCACTCCTGTTTACCCATGACCTACTCATTATCTACCTGGCATCCTACTTGACTGGCACCTATGCACCCTACCCACCCAGCAACCTGACCAAATGTCATCCTATCTCCACATTTTCCTTGCATACTGACCTTTTCACAGTGTCTGTCTCTGCTGCTGGATGTTTAAATCACAGAACACAGCTCACAGACCGCTGACTCACTGTAAACTAGAGTTTCCAACCCTCAACACAATATCTGGGCCAATGTCTTGGAAATGACATTTCTTCACCTATTTAAAATAGACTATTGGCTTGCAGAAACTAAATTGTTTTAAATATTGTTTCCATTTTCTGAAAATGAGTAAATTTTGCAAAGGGAACATTGTGCCTTGTTTCTTACTTTGGATTTACACCTGTGCTCTGTAAACATGTGGTACTCATGCAGCACCTGGAGAAAGTCAGCTCCTGTGCAGCTGTCCACAGTCATATCCATTTAAAATACTCAAAAGAGAGATCACAATTCCAGAGTTATGTTTCTATTTTGAAAGTCACAAGAAATGCCATTTACTTTGTCTTAATCTGTCTGTTGTTCCCTTTATATTACTGCAGAGTCTCATGTTGTTAAAATATTACCAGCTCCTGATATTATTCAATAACATTCCAGTTTCAGGAAGGGGAGTTTCAGAGCAACACAGCTTTCATTCAAACCTTGACCCAACAATGGCTGACATCGACGTTCAGTTTCAAGTATTTCGCTGTTTTTACAAGAACTGTGAACCACCTCCCAGAGAGCCAGAGATCAGTGACTCTTATTATGTGTAAGATATAACGTTGCGTAAAAACTAGTGAGGACAGAGGGGAGATGATTAATATTCAAACAAATCTCTCAATTGGTTGTTGCAATTGATTTACAGACCTTTGGAGCATATTTAGCCATTGTTCCCATGCTGGCTTTTTTCAAGGGCTGTCTAATTAATCCCATTCTCTCAGTTTTTCCCACAAACAGTTCCACTTTTAAGTACTTATCCAGTTCTCTATTGAAAATTGCTACTGAATTTGCTTCCACCATCCTTTCAAGTAATATTTCCAAATCATAACAACTCACTGCTTTAAAACATTTTTCATCTCCCCCTCTGGTTATTTTACCAATTGCTTTCAAACCATCTTCCTTGATTTCTAAACTTTATATACTTTATGCATCTAATTTCAATTATTTTGCATTTAATCAACACCTGCCTCTCAATTAGAGAAAGGAACCTTTGTCATTCTCAAAAACATTTTCTTTCCAGGACATGGTCGAACTCCTCATTCTGGGAATCAAGGCCAGAATCCAATCACACTGTCCCTACTGAAGGTAGCAGCGTGCTGATCAAACAAGGTACAGAGTGATGATAAAACCAATCCAGCTCCCTAATCACAACGTACAGCTCCTAATGCATAAATCACAAAAAGCTAGCATACAAATTCAGTCAGTAATAGGGAAGGCAAATGGAATGTTAGTCTCTTATTTTTAAAGGAAATGGAGTATAAAAATAGGGGGTGTTATTAAAACTACAAGGCACTAATCCAACCACAAGCTGGAATACTGTGAACAGTTTTGGTCCCCTTACTGAAGGAAAGACATATTGGCCTTGGAGGCAGTCTAGAGAAAGTTCGCTAGTTGATCCTGGGCACATAGGGATTTCCTTATGAGGAGAGGTTCAATAGGTTTGGCCGGTACACATTGAAATTCAGAAGAATGAGAAGAGATCTTATTGAAATATACAACATTCTTAGGGGGCTTAGCAGGATGACACAGAAAGGTTGTCTCCCTCTTGTGGGAATGCCTATCAGACCAGAGGATATAATCTCGGAGAAAGAAATTGTCCATTTAAGACTGAGAGTTGGAGGAATTTCTTCTCTTAAAGATAGTGTATCTGTGGAATTCTTCACCATGGAGTTTGTAGAGGCTGGGTCATTACATATATTCAAGGCTGAAATAGACAGATTTTTAATCAACAAGGAAATCCAAGTTTATGGAGAAAAGGCAGGAAAATGGAATTGAGTATTATCAGATCAGTCATGATCTCATTGAATGGCAAGCAGACTCAATGGACTGAATGGCCTACTTCTGCTCCTATGTGTTAAACCAATGTCCCCAGTCCCAGAGTACACTCCCTAAACCATGGAAGTATAGAAGCCAGGAGTAGAAATAGGCTGTTCAGCCCATCAAGCCTTCTATGTCATTCAACATGATCATGACTGATCAGCCATGAATACCACAGTTAGTTTAGTTTCTAGAAATCTGTCCATTCTTTTATAAATATGCACATGACTTTGCTGCACAGTCATCTGTGATTGGAAATTCCACTGGTTCACCACTGTCTGAGTGCAGAAATTTCTCCTATCTCAGTCTGAAATGGCCTACCACACATCTTGATAGCACAATCCTTTGTTCTGGATCACCCAACCAGGAGAGACATTATCCCTGCATCCAGTCTGTTCTACCTTGTCAGAGCTTTCAGTTAGTGCCCCTCCCAATCTTCTAAACTCCAGTGAATGCAGGAACAGTCAACCCACCCTCTCCCCACACTACACAGCAATGTCTCTAATTCCAGAGAATACTCCCTAATCCAATTTTCCTCATCCAGAGTACAGTGCTTAAACAAATTTCCCTAAATTCACTGTACACTCCCTAGAGCAATGTCATTAATCACAGAATACACTCCCTAAATCAATTTCCCTAATCCTAGAGTACACTAGAAACTCTATGAATCCCCAGCTGCAATGATTTCTAGTTATGTTAAGATATGCTTAAGGGAGTTTGTTGCTGGACAGATGGGGATACAAAAAGGAAAAGATCTGCACATGTAACACTTTGGCACTGTTCTAAGTGAATTGATGTAGCCAAATGTACGTTCTGAGTCAGGAAAGATGTTTAATTTGAATAATTTTTGCAAACTGTTTACAAATCTCATCAGATGAAAGAACACTGTCATTAAAACTCTCCTAACAGCAAATAGAAAGACCTGAATTTCTATAGTGCCTTTCTTCACCTATTGTGCTTTTCAGCCAATGAAGTGCAGCGACTGTTGACATGTAAAAAATGCAACAGCCTAAGTTTCACATAGTAAGCTCCCACAAACAGCAATATGATATTAATCAAGCATTCCATTTTATTATTTTGTTGAAAGCATAGCTATTGACCAAGATATCAGGGACAATGCTGCT
>NC_063335.1:1126757-1152336 GCF_021869965.1 Rhincodon typus
ATAATTTTAAGGTGATTGGAGGAAGTTATAGGGGAGATGTCAGAGGTAGGCTCTTTACACAGAGAGTGGTTGGCGTGTGGAATGAGCTGCCAGCAGTGGTAGTGGAGTCAGATACTTTAGAGACTTTTAAGCGACTCTTGGATAGGCACATGGAGAATAGTAAAATGTAGGGTGTGCAAGATTGTTTGATCTTAAATTAGGATAATAGGTCGGCACAACATCGTGGGCTGAAGGGCCTGTTCTGTGCTGTACTGTTCTATGTTCTATGTTCTTGAGGTCCCAGTTGGTTATGTCCAGGTCCAGGTAAGAATTCTGAAACAACTTATAATTCCAGATGGATGCTCCAAACTATCATGTGTTCAGGTAAGGAAGGGCGACCTATCTCCCTTTCTTTCTTCATCCAACCCCTCAGTTCGTCACAACCACATTAGTTTAAAAGGGATGCCCCTCCCTTGTGGATACATTTCTTCCAGACCAAATGAGTTTATGTTTTGAAATGAGCCAGGCTTGCTTGAGTAGACAATGAGTGAGTTTATTAGTTAGTGAGCACGAGAAGAAATAATAATGCAACACTTATACGCACAGATAAGAGCTAAGAAGTGAGTCCAAAAAGTTTAAAAATATAGTGAGTCAATCTCTGAGTCACTTGTAGGTGTAGGTGGGAGATGTTGTGGCCATTGCAGTGGGTATGAGATTAATGGTGATAGTTGAGGAGTCAGTTTTGAGACAGTTTTGTAAGTTGATTAAAACTCTTTGGTCTTGGTTTCTTTCAGCAGTAGCTATCTGCAGCGCTCAGAGTCCTTGTAATCTTGTTTTATTTAGACTGGTTTGCTGGTGAACTGCCTTCTAGCACTCAGTGAGAATCTCTTTTCCCTTTCTTTATCTTTGGAAGGGTGTTAATGACCAGTTTTCAAAGCTGTAACTTTCACAGCACACTAGTCCACACACTAGGAAGTCAGGACATTAACACACACAGACTAGGGTCGAAGCCCATTTTTAACCCCTGTCCCTGTGTTCTTGAAAGAGGAAACATTTCTGAAGAGGGATCTAGGCCCAAAACATCAGCTTTCCTGCTCCTCTGCTGCTTGGCCTGCTGTGTTCATCCAGCTCTACACCTTGTTATCTCAGGGGAAATATAAATATGTGTCTTACCCAGACTTCTGACCCTCTTCGCCATCATGGATGTGACATTCTGTAATCTGGCTCTCTACAGGCAGCCACTGGATTCATATCTGCAGTATATGGGACCCCATATTTACTTTGTTCAGAACTACAAACTGAAATGGAAGGTGGATGGTTTTTTTTATTATTATTCATTTTGTGGTATGAGGGCAGCATTTATTTCCTGTCCCAGCTCCCCTTGAAAAGGTGGTGGTGAGCTGCCTTCTTGAACCGCTGCAGTTCTCCTGCTGTGGATTGACCCACAATGCCATTAGGGAGGGAATTCCAGGATGTTAATGCAGTGACATTGAAGAAACGGCGATATATTTCCAAGTCAGGATGGTGAGTAGCTTGGAGGGGGATTTGGAGGTGGTAGTGAAGGTGTATCTGCTGCCCTTGTCCTTCTCTATGGAAGTGGTTGTGGGTTTGGAAGGTTCTGTCTGAGCATCTTGGGTGAATTTCTGCAGTGCATCTTGTAGATGGTACACACTGCTGCTACTGAGATGGTGGAGGGAGTGGATGCTTGTGGATGTAATGCTTTGTCTTGGATGGTGTCAAGCTTCTTGAGTGTTGTTAGAACTGAACCCATCCAGGCAAGTGGGCAGTATTACACCATGCTCCTGACTTGTGCCTTGTAGATGGTAGACAGGCTTTTGGAGTCAGAAAGTGAGTTACTAACCACAGTGTTCTAGCCTCTGATCGGCTGTTGTAGCCACTGTGTTAATGTGGTGAGTCCAGTTGAGTTTCTGGTCAATGGTAACCCCCAGGATGTTGATAGTGGGGGATTCAGTGATGGTAACACCATTGAATGTCAAGGGCAATGGTTAGATTGTCTCTTATTGGTGATGGTCATAGCCTGGCATTTGTGTGGCGCAACTGTTACTTGTCACTTGTCAGCCCAAGCCTGGATATTGTCCAGATCTTGTTGCATGTGAACATGGACTGCTTCAGTATCTGAGGAGTCACGAATGGTGCTGAACATTGTGCAAGCATTGGCGAACATCCCCACTTCTGACCTTATGATGGAGGGAATGTCATTGATGAAGCAGCTGAAGATGGTTGAGCCTAGGACACTACCCTGAGGAACTCCTACAGAGATGTCCTGGAGCTGAGATGATTGACCCGCAACAACCACGGCCATCTTCCTGTATGTCAGGTATGACTCCAACCACTGGAGCACTTTCCCCCTGATACCCATTGATTCCAGTTTTGCTAGGGCTCCTTGATACCACACTCGGTCGAATGCAGCCTTGATACCAAGGGCTGTCACTCTCACCTCCCCTCTGGAATTCAGCTCTTTTGTCCATGTTTGAACCAAGACTGTAATGAGATCAGGATCTGAGTGGCCCTGGTGGAACCCAAACTGGGTGTCACTGAGCAGGTTATTGCTGAGTAGGTGCTGCTTGATAGCGCTGTTAGTGACACTTTCCATCAGTTTACTGATATCGAGAGGAGAGCGATGGGGCAGTAATTGGCCAGGTTGGATTTGTCCTGCTTTTTATGTACAGACCTTTTTCCATATTGACGGCTAGATACCAGTGTTGTAACTGTACTGGAGCAGCTTGGCTAGGGGAGTGGCAAGTTCTGGAGCACAAGTTTTCAGTGCTATTGCCGGAATGTTGTCAGGGAGCATAGACATTGCAGTATCCAGTGTCTCCAACTGTTTCTTGATATCATGTGGAGTGAATCAAATTGGCTAAATATTGGTATCTGTAATGTTGGGGATGACTGGAGGAGGCTAAAATACCAGGAGAATTTGCAACTTGAAAAATGAAGTACTGCATTTACTTGTGATTTGTGCAATATAATGTTACTCCTTTTGGAAGCAGAAAGAGGAAGAATTGGAAATTCAATGATCCTGCGATTTCTTTCAATTAACAAAATTTTGCCTGACAATAGCCCTCAAGTCGATTGAGCTACAGAATGTTAAAAGTGTAAATACCAAGAGCAGCAGATTGAGAGGAATATCCACACCGCACAGACTGAAATCATTCCTTTTCTCTCACTCTCTTTCTGTCCATGTGGGGAGAAGGACAGAAAAACCAAGACATTTTAAGAGAAAGAATTCATACAAGAAAAGATGTCCCAAGAGTTTACCTCATCAAACATTGAATCGAAGATCAATCATCAGCCGACAGATAACAGCATGTCTTCACTGGACAAATCAAGAATAGCAGGACACAGAAAGCTCAGAGGAACAGAGGAAAATTGGGGTGTTAATCCACAAATCCCTGGAGGTGGCAGGACAAGTTAATAGGTAGATATGAAGGCATGCAGGACACTTGCCTTTATCAGTGGAGTCATAGATAATAAGAGCAGGGATGTTATGTTGGAGCTGAATAGGACTTTGAATAGGCCACAATTGGAGTACTATTTGTATTTCTGGTCACTGCACTATAGGAAGGATGAGATTACACTGAGAGGGGCTACAGAGGAGATTCACAAAATGTTACCTGGGATGGAACACTTCAGTTATGAAGAGTGGCTGGATAGGATGGGGCTATTTTCTTTGGAGCAGAGAAGGTTGAGGGGAGCCTGATAGAGATGTACAAAAGTATGAGGAGCAAGAAAATAATGAGTGAAAAACAGCTATTCCCTTTAATCAATGAGTCAATAACAAGGGGATATGATTTTGCCGACCACTTCAATACCCCACTGTATTCCCATGCCAGCATTTCTGATGCGGGTCTCCTGTAGTGCTTCAGTGAAGTTCAGTGCAAACTTGCAGAACCAACATCTTGGGGACCTTGCAGTCTTCAGGACTCCGTATTGAGTTCAATAATTTTAGAATCTGCCTTTGACCCACTCCCTCACCCGAGGCCCTGTCATGACATAGGCTGCTTTCAGTACATCCAACCCATTTTTACCCATTCATAGTCTCTGTAATCACCTATCTAGCTTTTCTTCTCCCTGACTTGCCATCAACCTCTATTTGTCTACTTTTTTTCTCTCTCTATTTCTCACTACATTTCTCAATGTCTCTGGTCTCCATCTCCATCTGTCTGCTCACTCTGCACCCCACTGCACCTCCCCCCCCCCACCCCCACTCCCTGTCCTCAACATAAATACCAGTTTTCCAAGCTGTTATGAAGAAGAGTCACTGAACTTGAAATTTTAACTCTGTTTTCTCTCCACAGATGGTCCCAGACCTGCTGAGTTTCTCTGAGATGTTAAAGGGTATAAATTGTAAGGGACAGAGTGAAATGAGACTGGATGACATGTTAAAGTGTGCAGGGATTGAGCAGGGAAGCCTAGTTAAACTGAAGTGTGTGAGCACTCCTGCCTTCTCTGCTAATGTCTGGGTCAGGGCTGGTTCAGACAGTCTCAGGATTTTTAGCTGCATTACTGTTAATGCTTTTTGTTTTGCAGGGGGGGAGGCTGATTGCTGGCAGTCCAGAGAAACCATTTCAAGGAGAGCTGCAGATTGTTTTGAAGGGAGACCATTCAACCCCAGACTGGTCTTTTAAAAATGGGCCCAATCAGGGGTCAAAGGTGTTGGGTAAGTCACCACTACAACTTCACTAGCGTTGAGTTCTGAAAAGGATCATGCAGATGTGTTCAGATTATGAATCAGGAAAACGGAGGAAATGATCTTTCCCAGTTGATTCTGTGAGAACCGATTGTGCCGATTCTCTGCTTCAGTGAATGAGGCAATAGCTTCTCACAGAACTGTTTCCCACTTGGACCTTGATCTTATGATTCTGATCACTTTGTTTTGAAGGATTGATGATGAAATGGCAATGTTTCATGGAACGTCATAGAGTATAACAGATTGAAAAGGCTGGTCTATCATGTCTGCAAGCACCCATCAACTGTAGTCCCATCTTTTAGCACTTGGCCCATTGCTATGTATGCTTTGGCATTTCAAGTGTTCATCTAAATAGGTCTTAGATGATGTGTTTGTTCTTGCCTCTACCACCCTTTCAGGCAGTGAGTTCCAGATGCCCACCACTCTCTGGGTGAAAAATATTTTCCTTAAATATCCTCTAAACCACCTGCCCCTTAATTTGAATCTGCGTCCCCAGATCGAAGTGGATAATGTATTCCTGTCTACCCTGTCTATGCCCTCATAATTTTGTATACCACAATCAAGTCCTCCTCATTACCATTCACTGCTTGAAGGGAAACAACCCCACTCTATCTTCACAGCTGAATCTCTCCAGCCCAAGCAACACCCTGCTGAATCTCCTCAGCACCCCCTGTAGTGCAATCACATATTTCCATTGTGTGAGGACCAGAACTGTACACATTACTCCAGCCGTTGCCTAGTTAATGTTATATACAGTTTCATTATAGCCTTTCTACTCTTGCATTCAGTGCCTCGAATAAAAAAGGCAAGTACCCACTTGCCTTCTTTTTTTTATCTACCTGACCTGCTGCCTTTAAGGATCTGCAGACACACACACACCCTCTGATCCTTTATGCTTCCTAGGGTCCTATCATTCATCACTGCACTACTTGCCTTGCTGGTCCTCCCAAAATGTATCACATTTTCTCTTCCAGAGTAAATTCCATTTTCTATTGTTCTGCCAATCAGAAGCAGCCTGGTTTCCTCCTCGTTATAACCACACCAACAATTTTAATGTCATTTGAAAAATCACTGATCAAACTCTTACATTCATATGTAAATCATTAATGTATTCTAAATTAGCAAAGGACTCAGCACTGAACCCTGGAGCATGCCATTGGGCACAAGCTTCCGATTACAAATACAACCTTTGATCATTACTCTTTGCCTCCTGCCCTTAAGCCAATTTTGGATCGGTTTGTCAAATTGGCCTGGATTCCATGTGTTCTTATGTTCCTGATGGTCTACCCTATGCAGTACTATGTCAAAAACCTTACTGTAGTCCAAGTAGACTACATCCACTTCACACATCTGCTCATCTCCTCAAAAAGCTCAATCAAACCTATCAGAGATAATCTCCCCCTAACTGGAAAAACAGGACCTCATTAGCTGCCCATCAGTCCTCTTGTGTATCTCCTGTGTACAAAGAGGATTTGAAAATTAATGTTGGAGCCCTTGCAAGCTCTTGTCTTGCCTCCCACTGCTCTGATGTAGATTTTTCCACAAATAATTTCTCTGGTCCACTGTGTGGCCAGATCCTGTTTTATATTGAAAATGGCCTGGTCCCAATTCAGAACCTCTACTTCCAGTCCATCTTTGTGACTACCTTAACTCTTACTGTGTTATGATCACTATCACCGAAATGCTCCTCCAGTGATACTTCTCCCACCTGCTCAGCTTAATTCCCTAAAATTACATCCGGCACTGACCCCTGTCTTATAGGTCTTTACTGGCGTTGGCTTAAAAAAATGGTCTCGTGGATGTATTATAAGAATTCTGCCTTTCACACTTTGTCAATCCCAGTTAATAATGTTTTTTGTTAATTAATTCATGGGACATGGGCATCACTGACTGGCCAGCATTAATTGCCTGTCCCTAATTGCCCTTGAAAATGTAGTGGTGAACAGCCTTCTTGAACCTCTGCTGTCTGCATACTGTATATTGGCATAGCACAGTGGTTAGCATTGCTGCCTCACAGTGCCAGGGACCTGGGTTTGATTCCAGCCTCGGGTGACTGTCTGTGTGGAGTTTGAAAATACTGTCCATATCTGAGTGGGTTTCCTCCCACAGTCCAAAGATGTGCAGGTTGGGTGGATTTGCCCTGTAGCATTCAGGGATGTGCTGGCTAGGTGGATTAGTCATGGGCAATGCAGAGTTACAGGGATATGGGTCTGGGTGGGATGATCTTTGGAACTTTTGGTGCAGACTCGAAGGGCTGAATGGCCTGTCCCTGCACTGTAGGGCTTCTCCGATAACTACATCATGGCGGTTCTGTACCTGACCTTCTTTTATGTGCCTGTGCTCCATATTCCTTCTTCCCCCTATCTAACTAAAACCTGTTGATCTTAGTTTCAGATTCTCAGTTTGAACAACCCCACCCCACCCTCTTCCTCAAGAAGCAGCCTCATTGGGATTTCTCATTCAAGATTTCCAAAGCCCCTTCTGTGTGACAAGGTGCTTCATGATTATCACTCACAGTCCCACTGCACTTTTTATGTAACTATTTTCAATATATTCCAATGTAGGTTTCAGTTCCTGTATTTTCAGTTTGCCAGTTGATTTATTTTTTGTTCTGAAAATGTCGCCCAGCATTCTTTCCTAGCAGTCAGGGCTCCAATGATTTTGCTTTTTTTCTTTGTCCTTGTAGGTGTGTTTGGAGGACTGGATCTTCATGGTATTCCCCATTTGGTCTATAAAACCAAACTGGGTTCAACAGCACATGCTGACTCCCTCAACATAACGCTGGCTGAAGCTGTTGATTGGCAGGTATTGGGGCTGGGGGTCTTACAGTATGTTGCCTAATACCAATCATTCTGGGATGGATTCTTCCGGCAGCATAACTTCCTCACATTTGTACAAGGATTGGGATCAGTACTGGGGGAGAGGGAGCCCAGTTTAGTGGAACTTCACTGAATTGGGAGATTCTACATTGAGGCCAATAAATGGGACCCTAATCTCAGGGTGTATCCTGTCTAAAGAGAACTTACTTTTGAGCACTGAGAATAGCATATGTTCCTATACCATCCCCCACAAAAAAATTAATGTTTGTTCATGGACTTCCATAAGCCGGGATTGAAGCACCTTCTCTCCCCCTCTTTTTGTATCCAGCTCACTTGAGCAACCAGACTCTTCTTGGGTTGGAGAATGAAGGCACTGCACCCTCCCACCTTCCTCTAGCAACCCCAGGGTTGGCCACCTACTACCAGTGTGTGTCCCTTTGCACTTTCCATCCTTTGCTCTGACCTACCTCACCTGAACTCCGCTGCAGCATTTCAACAGGGGCTAATCTTTAAATGAAACACGTTCCGTCTGGATCTAATCCAATAAACTGGGCTGCTGGTTGGTCAGTGTTGGGGGACTGTAACAATCCACTTAACCCAGGTCAACGGGAAACTTATAAATGGTATCTAGTTTATCTCATGGTTCAGATCTTTGTAGATGAAAGCCACTGATTGATATTCATTTTGTTCAGGAAGGAGATGAGATCCTTGTGTCAACAACGAGCTATAATCATATGCAGACAGAAATCAGAATGATCCACTCTATCTCCTTTGATAGAAAGACATTGGGTTTGAACAAAGCACTGTCACACACACACATCGGTAAGTCTCAGCTGACTGGATATTCTAACAGGTCTCTTGGTACTATCAGAAATAAGACCTGGACACCCTCTGCTGGAAATTATCATCGAGAGAGAACTACAGAGAATTTACAACACAGAATCAGGCCATTCAACCTAACCAGACCAGGCTGGCATTACTGCTTCATTCAATCCTCTCTCTTCCTGCTTCATCTCATATAATCCTGTACTCCCTTCTCCCTCATCTATCTGTCTAGTTTCCCCTGAAATGCACGTCTGCTATTTACATCAACCACTTCCTGTCCGAACAAGTTCCACATTACCATCACTCTCTGAAAGCAAGACATTTCTCATTGTAACAAATATATATTGGAAACATTCTCTCTGTATCCATTCTCTCAAAACCTTTTGTTATTTTAAAGGCCTTGATTAGGTCACCTTCAGGCTTTTCCAAGAGAGGGATTTCAGCCAGTTCAGCTTCTCCTGTTATTCCAGTGTCTTATTGTAAATCTTTCTTCAGTGCCTCTTAAGCTTTTTTATACTACTGTTATAAAGCAGAGGTCACCCCCTCTCAAATAACTAAAACAAACACCCAGAGAATCTTACCTCACCTCATAATCTGAGAAACGAAGTGTGAAACATAGAAACATAAAAGATAGGAGCAGGAGGAGGCCATTTGGCCCTTTTGAACCTGCTCCACCATTCTTCACAATCACACCCGATCATCCAACTCAATAGCCTAATCCTGCTTTCTCCCATAACCTTTGATCCCATTCACCCCAAGTGCTATGTCTAGTCACTTTTTGAATACATTCAATGTTTTGGCATCAACTACTTCCTGTGATAATAAATTCCACAGGCTCACCACTCTTTGGCTGAAGAAATATTTCTACATCTTCATTCTAAATAGTCTACACCGAATCCTCAAACTGTGACCCCTGGTTCTAAGCACACCCACCATCAGGAACATCCTCCCTGTGTCTACCCTGTCCAGTCCTGGTCTCTATAAGAACCCCCTTCATTCATCTGAACTCCAGCAAAAACAATCCAAACCTAATCAATCTCTCCTCATACGTCAGACCTGCCATCCCCGGAATCAGCCTGGTAAACCTTCGCTGCACTCCCTCCAAAGCAAGAGCATCCTTCCTCAGAAAAGGAGACCAAAATTGCACACAATTTTCCAGGTGTGGTCTCACCAAGGTCCTGTACTACTGCAACAACACATCCCTGCCCCTGTACTCAAAACCTCTTACAATGAAGGCCAACATACCATTTGCCTACTTTACCACCTGCTGCACCTGCATGCTTACCTTCAGCGAGAGGTGCACAAGGACACCCAAGTCCCGCTACACACTCCCCTCTCCCAATTTACAGCCATTCGGACAGGAACCTGCCTTCTTGTTTTTGCTTCTGAAGTGAATAACCTCACACTTATCCAAATTTTACTACATCTGCCATTGTTTACCCACTCAACCAACCTGTCAAGATCATGCTGAAGGATTTCTGCATCCTCATCACAGTTCACCCCACACTCAACTTGGTATCATCTGCAAACTTGGAGATGTTACATTTTGTTCCCTCATCCAAATCATTAATATATATTGTGACTACCTGGGGTCCCAGCAACAACCCCTGTGGCACCCCACTAGTTACAGCCTGCCAATTTGAAAAGGACCCATTAATTCCTAATCTTTGTTTCCTCTCTGCCAACCGGTTTTCTATCTATCTCAATATACTTCCCCCCAATCCCATGCTCTTTAATTTTGCACAATAATCTCTTAAATCGGACTTTGTCAAACACTTTCTGAAAGTCCAAATATACCACTTCGACTGGTTCCCCTTGTCAACTCTACTGGTTGCATCTTCATAGAATTCCAACAGATTTGTCAAGCATGATTTCCTCTTCATAAATCCATGCTGACTCTGCCTGATGTTGCCACTTCTTTCTAGATGCTCTGCTATAAAGCCTTTGACAATGGATTCAAGAATTTTTCCCACTACCGATGTTAGGCTCACCAGACTATAATTCCCTGTTTTCTCTCTACCTCCCTTTTTGAATATTGGAGTGACATTAGCCACCATCCAATCAGCAGGGACTGTTCCAGAGCCTTTAGAATCCTGGAAGATGACCACCAATACATCGACTATTTCTAAAGCTACTTCCTTAAGTACTCTGGGATGTAGATTATCAGGCCATGGGGATTTATTGGCCTTCTATCCCATCAATTTTTCCAGGACCATTTCACTACTAATATTGATCTCCCTGAATTCTTCCCTGAAATCTTGCATCCTCCAATAATTCTGGTATCTAATTTGCGTCCTTTTTTGTGAAGACAGAACCAAAGTACATATTCAGTTCCTCAGCCATTTCTTTGTCCCCTGTTATACGTTCCCCTGTTCCTATCTGTAGGAGACCGACATTTGTCTTCACCAATCTCTTTCTCTTCACGTACCTTTAGAAACTGTTAGTGTCAGTCTTTATGTTCCTTGCAAGCTTTCTTTTGTACTGTATTTTCCCCTTCTTAATCAAACCATTGGTCCTTCTTTACTGAATTCTAAACTGCGTCCAATCCTCAGATTCATTATTTTTCTTGGCCAATCCGTAATTTCTTCCTTGGATCGGATACTATCTCTTATTTCCTTTGTAAGCTATGGATTGGCCCTCTTAGCCATTTTGCTTTATAGCATCTTGTAATTAAATAAAAAGGATCCGAAGATTCTTCACGTAAATGAAACTAAAATCGAGAAGCAAAAGAGTAATGCATTTTCAAAACTGCTATTTTAAAATCATATTTGTAAACATAAATTAATGCTAGTTATGATGGAACTACATAATGGCTGTGTTTCAATACTTCTTGCAAGTAAAATTGTTATTCTAATAAGACAATTGAAGATAGCACATTTATGTTGTTGTGAACCTTTTTGTTGGAGTGAAATTTTAATTATTAGTTGTGTCCATGACTGTGGATCAATCTGATTGGAGATTGTTCATTTTCTTCAAGCTGAAACACAGGAATTGAAGGAAAGAGGCCAGAGTTACACTCTGGCAGCAGACATTGGCCTGCTTAGCAGAAACATCAAGATCATCGGCCATCATCATCCTGATAAGGCAAATGAAATGTTTGGAGCACGAGTCTTGATCAGTTCCTTCTTTCATAATGGAGTAGAGTTCAAAGGTATCTTGTCCTTATTTAGCTTATGTAATTGCCTAAAAAGCATTGAAATGTATTCTCTTAGCTCTCTTGTGACAGCGCTCCTGATGAATGTGAGTTGTTGTAAGGGAGTATTACCTGGTATACTTTTATCAACTGGGACTGGGATTTGTCAGAACTGGGTTAAGAGTGGAGAGCCAGGTATTCAGAAAAGCAAAGCTTGTCCTGCAGTCATAATTATGGAGAAAAGATTTAGTGCCAGGGAAGTTAGAAATCATTTGGAGGCATGAGAAGTTTCAGGCTGGGAGTGAACGCTGAGGAAGATTATCCAATTTTTATGTTCCTGCATTTAAATAGCTAGGAATAACATTACTATGTGTTAAAATAATGCCATTAAAATAGGAAGCTAAGGGTATGATTATCTGATGTATATGCCAAGATGTGCAAAGTGCTCACTTTAGTGCATTGCCAACTAATATAGTCTATAGCCACTATCTATAAACAAACAAAATAATTATCTGATACCATGTAGAAGTTGGTGATTGTTGCATTTCCATACTTTTTATATTTTAAGATTATTAAGCTTCAAAAAAAAGTCAGTAAAGATGTTTTAACTGAAGGTATTGACCAAGATTAGCAATGATTTTTAAAAAATCCTCTATAAATCTGTTTTACTTTGAAATAAAAATAACTCACATTAAGAACCATTATACTTCCTGCTTCCTGTGTTTCTCTGAGATACATATCCTGTTCATAACAGAACATCACAATTGTAATAAATGTATTTACATAATTTTGTCATTAGCTGAAAATAATAGCTTTGAGGATCAGTCAGATGTAACATCTGGGGTCAGTTGGGGATGGTGTGTAACCATGAAATCTTTATTCAGTTATGGCAAAGGCCATCATTTATTGCCTATCCCCATTTGCTTTGGAAAAAATGGTTACGAGCTGCCTTCTAGAATGGTAGCAGTCTATCTAGTGAACAGTGCAGTTAGGGAGGAAATTTGCCATCATATTTTCTGTAGTAGTTTTGTACAACTGTATGACCTACAAGGCCATTCCAAAGTTAAGAGTCAACCCAAATTGTTGTAGGCCTGAACTCACTGAAAGAGCAGACTTGGTAAGGACAGCAGATTTTCTTCCCGTATTTATGTTAGTGAACCAGGTGGATTTTTACACAATTCTGCAGTTTTGTCTCTCAGCTGGTGACAGTAATTTTTTTGGTTAAGTAAATGAATGCCCTCGCCACTATATTGAGATTTGAATTCTTGTCAGATCATTAGTTCTTGATTATTTGTAATATATCCAATATCATCCTAAGTGCTAAGATTTGATCCTCATCAATAAATGATCTTGCTATGCTTGGTCCATGAGGGAGAAATGAAAATTTGCTCTGAAACAGATGGGTGTTACGACTCCTAACACTTCTGTGTTCAAATTGAACACGGTGATCTTGGTAACAACCATGCTGACACATTGATCTAAAAGTCTTCTGAACACTACATTGAGGTTTTAAACAAAAGTTGAAAGAGATTCATTTTAATTCTTTCAATTTTGAACCAAGAAAGCTTCCACATTAAATATTACTTTTACTGATGAGTACAGGTACTGACCTTGAAAAATCTTTCGTTTTTCCAACACTTCAAAAGTGACCTAAATTGTTGATGTTTTGCTCTGTTTTGTAGGTCATGCCCGAATACAGGATGTTGAATTTTATCACAGCGGACAGTATGGTTATCTAAGTTACTTTGACCCACGATATTCTGTGTCTTTCCTCAACCTTGGAGAGGTTTGTAACAGAATGTTTTAAGCAGGTTCTATTTTTCATGCGGATTGATTTGCTTGTGTTTCTGACAAGTTCCTCGGAGGGGGTGTGCATATTGAGAATTGGGATATGGCATTCCTCACCTGCAGACATGAATCTGCCAGACTGACATTTTTATCAAATTTTCTGATATTTACCCAATCACTTGAGGCTTTGCAGGGAATGTTCCACTTGGTCTCCAGTTTTTCCAAACGACAAGGAGTAGCTAAATAGCCAGGAGACAGACACCAGGAGATAGGCAGACCAGTGTGCCAGTGCTCCTGGCAAACCTGGAGACCCCTTATGTAGAGGGGTCTCCCCAACCCTTAACAATACTGGGACAACAAGGTGCAGGGCTGGATGAACACAGCAGGCCAAGCAGCATCATAGGAGCAGAGAGGCTGACGTTTCGGGCCTAGACCCTTCATCAGAAAAGGGGGAGGGGAAGGGGGTTTTGAAATAAATAGGGAGAGAGTGGGAGGCGGATAGAAGAGGGATAGAGGAGAGGATAGGTGGAGAGGAAACAAACAGGTCGAAGAGGCGGGGATGGGGCCAGGAAAGGTGAGTGTAGGTAGGGAGTTAGGAAGGGGATAGGTCAGTCCAGGGAGGACGGACAGGTCAAGGGGGCGGGATGAGGTTGGTCGGTAGGAGATGGAGGTGCGGCTTGAGGTGGGAGGAGGGGATAGGTGGGAGGAAGAACAGGTTAGGGAGGCAGGGACGAGCTGGACTGGTTTTGGGATGCGGTAGGGGGAGGGGAGATTTTGAAACTTGTGAAATCCACATTGATACCATTGGGCTGCAGGGTTCCCAAGCGGAATATGAGTTGCTGTTCCTGCAACCTTCGGGTGGCATCGTTGTGGCACTGCAGGAGGCCCAGGATGGACATGTCGTCTGAGGAATGGGAGGGGGAGTTGAAATGGTTCGCGACTGGGAGGTGCAGTTGTTTGTTGCGAACCGAGCGTAAGTGTTCTGCAAAGCGGTCCCCGAGTCTCCGCTTGGTTTCCCCGATGTAGAGGAAGCCACACCGGGTACAGCGGATGCAGTATACCACATTGGCAGATGTGCAGGTGAACATCTGCTTGATGTGGAAAGTCTTCTTGGGGCCTGGGATGGGGGTGAGGGAGGAGGTATGGGGGCAGGTGTAGCACTTCCTGCGGTTGCAGGGAAAAGTGCCGGGTGTGGTGGAGCTGGAGGGGAGTGTGGAGCGGACAAGGGAGTCACGGAGAGAGTTGTCCCTCCGGAAAGCAGATAAAGGTGGGGAGGGAAAGATGTCTTTGGTGGTGGGGTCGGATTGCAGATGGCGGAAGTGTCGGAGGATGATGCGTTGGATCCGGAGGTTGGTGGGGTGGTACGTGAGGACGAGGGGGATTCTTTTTTGGTTTTTATTGCGTGGATGGGGTGTGAGGGATGAGGTGCGGGAGATGTGGGAGATACGGTTGAGGGCGTTCTCGACCACCGAGGAGGGGAAGTTACAGTCCTTGAAAAACGAGGACAACTGAGATGTACGGGAGTGGAATGCCTCATCCTGGGAGCAGATGCGGCGGAGGCGAAGGAATTGGGAATAGGGGATAGCATTTTTGCAGGAAGGTAGGTGGGAGGAGGAGTATTCTAGGTAGCTGTGGGAGTCGGTGGGCTTGAATTGAATATCGGTTTCGAGGTGGTTGCCCGATATGGAGACAGAGAGGTCCAGGAAGGGGAGAGAGGTGTTAGAGATGGTCTTAACAATACTGTTCTGGTGGTCTGGCTACCTTGTCTTTTGTGATTGAATTGTTTAGGAGGTGGCTGTTAGGGAAACCTTCATGCTGAAGCACCCTCTCAGTTACTTTCTCTTCATTGCAACCTGCTGCTGCTCTTAAGTTAGTCAGCCTCTTATTAACCATTTAGCTTTGAGAGGTTATCAGCCAACCTTAATTCCTCAAATGTGTGTTCAGTGCCAAGTCCTGTTTGTTGTCCTCAAAGTGAAAACTTGGCCCTCGTTTCCACTGATCAGAGCCTCCTCCACACTGGGGAGCCCCAATACAGACTGAGTGACCACCTTGGCAATCCTGCCATTCAGTCAACAAGCACAGTCCAAGTTTCTAAATGTTTGCCCTTTTAATTGTCTACCTTGCTCCCAAGCTGAGCTTTCTGTCCACAGCCTGCTGCAGTGTTCCAGGGAAGCTCAATACAAATTTGAGGAACAGCACCTCAGCTTACAACTCTGCACTTTACAGCATGTTGGACTCATGCTGAGTTTAACAACTTTAGATCATATCCACTGCCTTTATCTTTTTCATTTCTCTTTTATTTTCTAATACTGCTGGTTTTCTACTCTTATGGCTTATTATTTATCACTTCACATTTCATATAGGTTCAGAGGTTTTTTGTAGCAATTCACCTCATAAGGACGCAACCAGTTTTATTCACTTTTATTCACTTTTATCCAGTAAAGGGGCTATTGCATCACAAAGCCTTTTGATATTTAATCACCTCTGTCCTCTGCTTTATGCAAAGCTTTCAGTTTGTTGGACGTTAAAAATACACACACACACACAAAAACAGGTGGACACAGATTCAGACAGACACAGGCATACACAGACACACATAGAGACAGACACAGACAGGCAGACACACGAGGACAGACTCAAACACAGACAAAAAAGCTGACATAGATAGACACACACACACAGACACACACACACACACACACACACACACACACACACACACACACACACACACACCCCCATACAAGCATACACACACACAAAACACACAGTTTTTTTCAAGAATGATCCCTCAACCTGCAACATTAACTTTGTCTGTCTTTGTCTCTTTCTCATTACACATGCTGCCTGACCTACTGCTCACATTTGCTCTCATTCTACATTTCCAGTATCTGCATGATTACAACCCAGAGTGGGGTTCAAACATGAGACCTCTGACTGAGGGTCTTAGAGTGGGAGAGAGGGTGGGGAGAAAAGGGTTTGCACAGAGTCAGAAACTTGTTTCCCTCAATGGTTTATAAACTGATGGATTCTGTATTTTTATTCAGGACAAAAGAACATGTTTGGGGTTCATTTTTCAACAACTCGGAACCTGGTATAAAGCAGGATGAATAAGGGAGGGGGAGGTGAACAAGATAGAAGGGGATATTCCCCAAGATCAGTCGATGACTTCCAAAGTCATATTGATCCTCTTTGATATCATAAGAAATGGATCAGGACCTAATTGATTGACGGTGATTCATTCCAACTATCTCTTTCCAGATTGTAGAAAATGATTCTTACATTCGTGGGTGTTCTTTTCATCATGGATTTGCTCCTGCAATAGGTGTCCTTGAAACAAATGGCCTTGATATCAATGATAATGTCATATGCAAAACTTCTAATGGAGGTAATCATATCTCAGCATGTTAATAAATATAAAGGATGTTAACATAGAACATAGAACAGTACAGCACAGTACAGGCCCTTCGGCCCACGATGTTGTGCCGAACTTTTACCTTAAACCTAAGGTCTATCTAACCTCCACCCCTACCTTATACTATCATCCATATGCCTATCTAATAGCCGCTTAAATGCCCCTAAGGAGGCTGACTCCACTACCCTCTCCGGCAATGCATTCCACGCCCCTACCACTTTCTGAGTAAAGAACCTACCTCGGACGTCTCCCCTTTATCTACTTCCTTTCACTTTAAAACTATGGCCCATCATAGAAGCTACCTCCACCCTAGGAAAAAGTCTCTGGCTGTCTATCTATATCTCTGATCATTTTGTACACCTCTATCAAGTCACCGCTCATCCTTCGTCGTTCTAAAGAGAAAATCCCTAGCTCTCTCAACCTTTCCTCGTAAGACCTTCCCTCCATTCCAGGCAACATCCTGGTGAATCTCCTCTGCACCTTTTCTAACACTTCCACATCTTTCCTGTAATGAGATGACCAGAACTGGACACAATACTCCAGATGTGGCTGAACCAGGCTTTTGTATAGCTGGAGCATAACTTCACGGCTCTTGAACTCAATCCCTCTATTAATGAAAGCTAACACACCATACACCTTCTTAACAACTCTACCCACCTGGGTGGCAGCTCTCAGGGAACTGTGAACATGAACCCCAAGATCCCTCTGCTCCTCCACACTGCCAAGAATCTTTCCATTAACCCTATATTCTGCTTACAAGTTTGTCCTTCCAAAATGAATCACCTCACACTTTTCAGGGTTAAACTCCATCTGCCACTTCTCAGCCCAGCTCTGCATTCTATCAATGTCTCTTTGTAACCTAGAACAGCCCTCCGCACTGTCCACAACTTGACCCACCTTTGTATCATCTGCGAACTTGCTAATCCACCCTTCCACTCCTTCATCCAAATCATTTACAAAAATCACAAATAGAAGAGGTCCCAGAACAGATCCTTGTGGTACACCATTCGTAACTGAGCACCATGTTGAATATTTTCCGTCCACTACCACCCTTTGTTTTCTAAGGGTCAGCCAATTCTGAATCCAATCTGCCACATTACCCCCTGTCCCACGCCTCCTTACTTTCTGTATGAGCCTACCATGGGGAACCTTATCAAACGCCTTATGTAAATCCATGTATACCACATCCACTGCTCTATCTTCATCCACGTGTTTGGTCACCTCTTCAAAGAATTCAATAAGGTTTGTGAGGCATGATCTATCCCTCAGAAATCCATGCTGACTATCACAAATCAAACTGTGCCTTTGCCTTTCCAAGTGATCATAAATCCTGTCTCTCAGAGGCCTTTCCAATAATTTGCCCACCACTGATGTAAGACTAACTGGTCTGTAATTTCCGGGGTTATCCCTGTTCCCTTTTTTGAACAAGGGAATGACGTTTGCCTCTTTCCAATCTTCCGGCACTATACCCATGGACAGTGAGGATGAAAAGATCATCGCCAAAGGCCCTGCGATCTCGTCCCTCGCTTCCCATAGAATCCTTGGATAAATCCCATCAGGCCCGGGGGACTTATCTATCTTCAACTTCCTCAGAATTCCTAGCACAACTTCTTTACTAACATCAACCTCCTCTAGCCTACCTGTCTGTTTCACAACGGCCTCCTCTACAACTAGGTCCCTGAATTGATGTTGAATTATGTGTGAAGAGTAAGACAGGCACTTGAAAGTTATCTGGTTCTCCACGATGCAAAATGGTTTTCACCCAACGTTACAACATTGAATAAAGTCAAGACCTACTGTAAAGCATTTCAGTTCAGAATGTTGATGAATGTTATTTGTTCTCTTATTGAGTACAGCATCAGGGAAATCGGGAGTCTGCAAAGAGATACAGATAGTTTAACTGAGTGAGCAATAATTTGACAGATGGAACGTATTGTGGAAAAATGTGAACTTGTCTACTTTGGCAGGAAGAATAGAAAAATAACATGACTTAAGTGGTGACAGTTTGCAGAATTCTGGAGAGACTGGGGAGATATTGTATGTGAATCACAATTAGTCTGCTGGTGTAGCAAAGACAAATGTAACGATGCAATTTATTACAAGGGAAAAATGTATAAAAGCCAATAAGCTTTGCCACATTTGTACAGGACATTGTTGAGACCACATCTTGAGTAATGTGTACAATTCTGATCTTACTTTAAAGAAGATATAATTACATTAGAAACGGTTCAGAGAATGTGCACCCAACTGATTCCTTTGGTAAAGGGGTCACCTTATGAGGAAAGGCCTGCATGTTAGAAGAATGAGAGGTGATCATTATTGACAAATATCAGTTCCTGAAGGGATTTGACAGGGTGATGCTGAGAGGATCTTTCCTCTTACGGAAGAGACTAAAACTAGGGGACACAGTTTGAAAATCAGGGATCACCCATTTAAGATGGAGATGAGGGGAAATCATTTCTCACAGAGGGTTGTTAGTCTGTGGAATCCTCTTCCCCAGAAAGCAGTGGAGACAGAGTCATTAAATATTTTTGAGGCTGAATTAGATAGTATCTTGATGCACAAGTAAGTCCAAAGTTACAAACAAATGGGTAGAAGACCAGAAAGCAGACCATGATCAGATCAGTCATGATCTTATCAAATGGCAGAGCATGAGTGACCTACAACTGCTCCTAATTTGTGTCTGTTTATGTATGAAATGTATGGTTTGCAGCTGGACATCAATTGAATGTTCTCACCTGTCCTAGGTATCATATTAATGGGCAACAGGAATCGGGCAAGAAGGAATCTGGTGGCTCTCTCTTTGTGGTCTTCAGTTTCCGATACTTGGACTGCAGCAATTGAGGTCAAAACCATTGCATTTAATAAAAGAGGGTGAAGTATATTTAACCAAATTGTTCTTTCAACAGTGGAGAATTCAATTTTATTTTGTCCCAAAGTGAGTCATGACCTGTCGTTGTCCTTTCCACTGGAATGCTGTCACAATGCCAGCGCATGAAAACCAAGTAGGCTGTAGGATGGGTGCTCTAAGAAACATACATCACACTCAATTAACTCCAACCTCTCCCCCGCAGAACATGCAGCCTTCCGCTCCCTCCGCTCCAATCCCAACCTCACCATAAAACCCGCGGACAAGGGAGGCGCAGTTGTAGTATGGCGCCCTGACCTCCACATCGCCGAGGCCAGACGCCAACTCTCCGACACCACCTCCTACCGCCCCCTTGATCATGACTCCATCCCCGAGCACCAAACCATCATCTCCCAAACCATCCACAACCTCATCACCTCAGGTGACTTCCCACCCACGGCCTCCAACCTCATCGTTCCCCAACCTCGCACCGCCCGCTTCTATCTCCTTCCCAAAATCCACAAACCTGAATGCCCTGGTCGACACATTGTCTCTGCCTGCTCCTGCGCCACCGAACTTATCTCCAACTATCTGGACTCCATTTTCTCCCCCTTGGTCCAGGAACTCCCTACCTATGTCCGTGACACCACCCACGCCCTCCACATCCTCCAGAACTTCCAATTCCCCAGTCCCCAACACCTCATCTTTACCATGGACGTCCAGTCCCTCTACACCTGCATTCCCCATACCGACGGCCTAAAGGCCCTCCGCTTCTTCCTGTCCCGCAGGCCCGACCAGTCCCCCTCCACTGACACCCTCATCCGCTTAGCCGAACTCGTCTTCACCCTCAACAACTTCTCTTTCAATTCCTCCCACTTCCTACAGACAAAGTGGGTGGCCATGGGTACCCGCATGGGCCCAAGCTATGCCTGCCTCTTTGTAGGTTACGTGGAACAATCCCTCTTCTGTACCGACACTGGCCCTAAGCCCCACCTCTTCCTCCGTTACATTGATGACTGTATCGGCGTCACCTCGTGCTCCCACGAGGAGCTCGAACAGTTCATCCACTTCACCAACACCTTCCACCCCAACCTTAAGTTTACCTGGACCATCTCTAATACCTCTCTCTCCTTCCTGGACCTCTCTGTCTCCATATCGGGCAACCACCTAGAAACCGATATCCATTTCAAACCCACCGACTCCCACAGCTACCTAGAATATACCTCCTCCCACCCACCTTCCTTGCAAAAATGCCATCCCCTATTCCCAATTCCTTCGCCTCTGCCGCATCTGCTCCCAGGATGAGGCATTCCACTCCCGTACATCTCAGTTGTCCTTGTTTTTCAAGGACCGTAACTTCCCCCCCTCAGTGGTTGAGAACGCCCTCAACCGTGTCTCCCACATCTCCCGCACCTCATCCCTCACACCCCGTCCACGCAATGAGAACCAAAAAAGAATCCCCCTCGTCCTCACGTACCACCCCACCAACCTCCTGGATCCAACACATCATCCTCCGACACTTCCGCCATCTGCAATCCGACCCCACCACCAAAGACATCTTTCCCTCCCCACCCTTATCTGCTTTCCGGAGGGACCACCCTCTCCGTGACTCCCTTGTCCACTCCACAATCCCCTCCAGCCCCACCACACCCGTCACTTTTCCCTGCAACCCGGCACATCTGCCAATGTGGTATACTGCATCCGCTGTACCCGTTGTGGCCTCCTCTACATCGGGGAAACCAAGCGGAGGCTCGGGGACCGCTTTGCAGAACACCTACGCTCGGTTCGCAATAAACAACTGCACCTTCCAGTCGCAAACCATTTCAACTCCCCCTCCCATTCCTCAGACGACATGTCCATCCTGGGCCTCCTGCAGTGCCACAACGATGACACCCAAAGTTTGCAGGAACAGCAACTCATATTCCGCTTGGGAACCCTGCAGCCCAATGGTATCAATGTGGATTTCACAAGCTTCAAAATCTCCCCTCCCCCTACCGCATCCCAAAACCAGTCCAGCTCGTCCCCACCTCCCTAACCTGTTCTTCCTCCCACCTATCCCCTCCTCCCACCTCAAGCCCCACCCCCATCTCTTACCTACTAACCTCATCCCGCCCCCTTGACCTGTCCGTCCTCCCTGGACTGACCTATCCCGTCCCTAACTCCCCACCTACACTCACCTTTACTGGCTCCATCCCCGCCTCTTCGACCTGTTTGTTTCCTCTCCACCTATCCTCTCTTCTATCCATCTTCTATCCGCCTCCCCCTCTCTCCCTATTTATTTCAGAACCCCCTTCCCCTCCCCCATTTCTGATGAAGGGTCTAGGCCCGAAACGTCAGCCTTTCTGCTCCTATGATGCTGCTTAGCTGCTGTGTTCATCCAGCTCTGCACCTTGTTGTCTCGGATTCTCCAGCATCTGCAGTTCCTACTATCTGTCACACTCAATTAACTGATTCTTTGTGCCTCAGGCCAAGTGTGTTATTCAAATGCATGACCACTGCTCAGATATCAATGACAAAGTAACTGTTATAAATGGAATCACACAATCAAGTTTCCAACTGACCAGTGGTTGTCACCTGGACTTTCTGACTGGCCACAATGCTACATGATGGTCAGAACCTGTTCTCATATCTTCCTCTTTACCAAGTGTCACATGCCCAAAATAGTCTCCAGGTGTCCTTAAAAACAAACCTTCCTCTTTAATGTGAATCATATCACTTGAATGCAGAGAATATATATCTAAATGAGGTTCTTTCTCACAAAATTGATGGACTGCCAACATAACAGCCTTCATGATGTTTTAACAATTTAATTTGGTATTTTATCCTCAACATTACAAAAGTATCTCTTGCAGCATCTCATGTGGTTAATGTGATCCTGCTGCTACCTTTCATACAATTTTTTCTGCCTTTCTTGTTCTGACTAGTTTGATATTTACACCTCAGTTGGGATATTGCTGATTTATCTGCATTTTCCTCTTCTCCCAATTCACCCACCTCATCTCCCATATCAGCAAATTCCAACTGGATAATGATCCCAAGGTGTAATTACTCTGATGGAGAACATACCTCAAAGCAGATTCAAACAGGCTTGTGGGTAAATAGAATGATTATCCACCATGGTATCCACAAAAGGCAAGTCTACGAAACCCAAGGGGGAATGTTGTCCTTCCCATCCTGTTCATTTATCCTCTTCATAACAATGTATGACAGTGATGCGTTAAGTCTGGGCAGCAATGAGAGCTTCTCCAGTTCAACATTTTCAAAACATCAGTCAAGGATGTTAACCTTCTGCTCTACACTCTGACCCAGACTCTGCGCAGTCATCATGACCTGTACACTCCAATCCTGACCCAACAGCCTTCTATCCTACCATCATAGTTCAATTGAATTTTTAGAACTTTTAAGAAGCATCAAGAAGGAAAGACTTGCATTTTTATATAGCACTTTTTCATGACCAACAAATGCCTCAAAGGCCCTTACAACCAATTAAGTACTTTTGGACGTGTAGTCACTATTGTACTGTTGAAAACCTAACACCAATCTATGCACAGCGAGCTCCCACAAACAGCAATGTGAGAATAGGCAGATTATATATTTTGGAAGACTGATTGAGGAATACATATTGTCCAGCATGCTAGGGAGAGATTCTCTTGTCTTCTTCAGAGTAGGGTAATGCGATCTTCCACAGCCATCTGAGCAGGCTGGTAGACCATTGGTTTAAAGTCTCATCTGAATGACAGCACATTTAAGAGGGCAGCACTCCCTTGATACAGTATCAGTTTTGAGTTTTGTACACAAGCCCTGGAGTGGAACCTAAATCCAGAACCTTGTGACTCGAGGCGAGAGTGCTACTCACAGAACCACAGCTGAGACTCAGGCTCAGAATTTCATTCCCGAGGCAAGAAGTATGAGTTGACAGGTTTCCCAAAACACCACTCCAGCCTCAGGAGACACTCCTTTGAATTGAACTATTATTGTTCAGGAAAAATGGGGTGGTCCCATTGTCCTCAGACACAGAGCAGAAGTGGCCTCAGAAGCTACCGAATGCTGAAGCAGCTTTGTTAAGTAGACTGTCTTGGTTCTTTGGAAGTAACTGAGATGAGGTTCCAACGTTAGGCCCTCTAGCCCTCACCCTCTCCCCATGCCATCTTAAAACCAGCCCCTATTCCCCACATAACCCCATGACTCCTTACAACCTCTATTCCAACTCATCCAATATTCACCAAAAATCCACCAGATTAAATTAAACAAAGGTGTGAATATCTATTCCAGTCTTCGTTGTGTTAAAACATTTAGTCTCATTTATGAAATCCCATTCAAAATTAAGCATCAAGTGCTTAATTCTTTATAAAAACAAACTCTTATTCATAACCCCACATCAAAAACAGATAATCCTTTGGTAAATTTTTTGAGATGTCAATCATACCATGAACTTGGACCTCCCTGCTGGCACATTTAAAGTTTATGGAAAGCAGTTAAACATTTATAAGGATATAACAATAACCGTTGAGGAAATGTCAATGAGCAGCTAGAACAGAGATATTTCAACTCTCACTGACACAGTGAGAATCCTGATTTCTATTTTATATTTAAGGGGGTGGAGATACAAATCTCTTCACTTTGTGATAGTTCTGTAGTGCTTGTCCACCCTTCATAGAATCATGATCATAGAATCCCTACAGTGTGGAAACAGGCCCTTCGGCCCAACAAATCCACACTAAACCTCAGAGCATCCCACCCAGACCCATCCCCCTATAACCCACCTAATCTACACATCCCTGAACAGTACGGGCAATTTAGCATGGCCAATCCACCTAGCCTGCACATCTTTGGACTGTGGGAGGAAACCGGAGCACCCGGAGGAAACCCACGCAGACACGGGGAGAATGTGCAAACTCCACACAGATAGTCGCCCGAGGGTGGAATTGAACCAGGTCCCTGGCACTGTGAGGCAGCAGTGCTAACCACCGTGCCACCCTTCAAGACTATTACCGCTGCACTGAAACTTAGTAACTTCCACATTGTGTTCAGATGAAAACTTCTGCTCCAGCAAAAATGAGGTCTATTTGAACTGAGTTCAAAGTGTCCTGCTGGGTTTGGTTTCCTCAGGTGAGTCACACCTTGCTCACTCTCCCCTACTAAAGTACACAGGATCTGTCAAAATGGGAATGGGATTTATCGTTCGGAAGTGGTAGCGTCACCCACCATTTTTAAAGGTTTGCAGAGTTTCCCCAGTTCCACGGAAATCTTGTCCTCAGGTGCAGACATTGGGACAAGTGGGTATATAATGTAATAAATGTTTGGGGTTGACATTGATTGGGTAGAATGGCCTGTGTCTTTGTTTTAAATTCTACATTTACATTCTACACTGTTCAGGCAAAAAAAAACACTTCCCATTATTTGCAAGATGCTGAGAAGTTTATAATTGGATTTTATTTATTTTAAAGGTAGCTCAAGGCACTAATATTGTGCTACAAGGGAACATAGTTGCAGGATTTGAGAAGGCTGGTTATCGAATTAATGGGGAACCAGGTCCAGGTAAGTCTCAACCTCAGAGACACCTGCACTCAACTCGTATCTCCCACTTGTGTGACATTGACATTATTCCACTCGGCCCAGGCAAACAGCCTGCACTCGTGTCATGTATGTGGGTCTGGATGAGCAACCTAGAAGTTGAGAGTTCAAATCTTGGGGAGAGTGTAGAGTCACCAGAAAGATACCAGGGTTTAAAGAGTTACAATACAATGCCCCATGTCCATGGACACTGGCACTTGATATGTGCCAACCTCTAAGAACCTTCATGGCACATCTCTGAACCACTTACAGGAAGCTTTGGCACTTTGCTGCTACATCTTGGGCTGCACAATGACAACTCTCATTATAATGCTGCAGCAAGGATGTTGTAATGTGGCAAGGACACCGTGTGCTCAGGGACACGTACTCCCCTCATGGACTGGACAGCTGCATAGCTGGGCACTTCACTCACTGTCATAGCACTCACATTGAGCCTACATGGATACTCACAGTAACCCTGATTTGCATTGGGCTGATCATTGGCCAT
>NC_063335.1:1182336-1196042 GCF_021869965.1 Rhincodon typus
GATGCTGCTTGGCCTGCTGTGTTCATCCAGCCCTGCACCTTGTTGTCCTGGAGCTGAGATGACTGACCTCCCACAACCACAACCATCTTCCAACAACTAGTAATGACTTTAACCAGAGAGAGCTTTCCCTTGGTTCCTATTGACTTCAGATTTTCTAGGGCTTCTTGATGCCACACTCGGTCGAATGCAGCCTTGATATCAAGGGCTGTCACTCTCACCTCACCTCTGGAATTCAGCTCTTTTGTCCATGTTTGAACCAAGGCTGTAATGAGATCAGGAGCTGAGTGGCCCTGGCAGAACCCAAACTGAGCAGGTTATTACTTTGCAGGTGCTTCTTCTTAGCACTGTCAATAATCCCTTACATCACTTTACGAGCAATGGGTGGTTATTACCCAGGTTAGATCAGTTTTACATATCATGTACAGGAATTACCTGGGGGCAAAATTCAGCACTTACGGCAACTGGCAGCTTTGTAGCTGTGCTGGAACAGCTTGGTAGGGTTACAGCAATTTCTGGAAATTGCTAAAGCTTCAAAGCGTTTGCAGTATCAAGTTTTTAGCTGTTTCTTGATATCACACAGTGCTGAGGACCTCTGAGGGGGCCAAGATGGATCATCCACTCAGGACCTCTGGCTAAATATGTTTACAAGTATTTAAGTCTTTTGCACTAATGTGCTGGGCTCCCCTATCTTTGAGATTGGGGATATTTGTTGTTTAATTGTCTACCACTATTCATGACTAAATATGGCAGGACCACAGAGCTTAGATCTGATCCATTGGTTGTGGAATTGCTTAACCCTATCCATTGCATGCTGTTTCTGCTATTTGAACATTGTCCTCTGTTGTATTTTCACCTGGTTGACACCTAAGTTTTAGATTTGCCTGGTACTCCTCCTGCCATGCCCTCCTGTGCTCTCCATTGAACCAGGTTTGAAGCCTGACTTGATGGTAATGGAAGACCGGGTACCATGCTGGGCTGTGAGGTTATAGATTGTCATTGATTCCAGGTTTTCTGATGGCAAAGTCCCTCATACGGTCCATAGTTTTGAGTTGCTAGATCTCTTTGAAGTCTATTAGCATGGAGGTAGAGCCTCCTAACATAATGAAGGGTATCTTCAATGTGAAGATGAGACTTTGATTCCACAAGGACTGTGTGATGATCATTCCTGCAAGTACTGACATGAATGATCACATCTGCGACAGATGCAATAGTGAGGACAAGATTAAGTAGATTTTTCCCTCTGGTTGGTTCCCTCGTCACCTGCAACAGACCCAGTCTAGCAGTTCAGTCCTTTTAGGACTCAGTTAGCTCAGTCAATAGTGGAGCTAACAAGCTACTCTTGGTGATGGGCATTAAAGTCTCCCACCAAGAGTACATTCTGTGCCCTTCCCACCTTAGTATTTCCTCTAGGTGGTGTTCAATTTGGAGGAGTACCAGTCCATTAGCTGAGCTGGGCAGTGGCTGGGTGAGCAGTTGGTGATAATGAGCAGGAGGTTTCCTTGCTCATGTTTGACCTCATGCCATGGAATCTCCTGGGGTCCAAAGTGAATGTTGAGAGCTTCCACACCCACTATATACCACTATGTTGTCACATCTGCTGTGTCCTGCTGGTGGGAAAAGGCATACTGTTGAATGGTGATGGAGGTGTCTGGAACATTATCTGTAAGGTACAATGCTATGAGTATGACTATGTCACGGTTTTGCTTCTCTGTGGGACTCTTCTCCCAATTTTGGCACAAGCCCCCCGATATAGTGAAGGCGGACTTTGCAGGGTCAATAGGGTTGTGTATGACATTGACCTAGGCACTAGAAATGGAACTGTCAATGGTCCATCTAGTTTCATTACTTTATTTAGGTCTCAGAGCAGTTTGATGTAAATGAGTGGCAAGCTTGGCCATTTCAATGGGCAGAGTCAACCACATTGCTGTGGGTCGGGAGTCACAAGTAAGTCAAACCACATGAAGATGGCAGACGTTCTTCCCTGAAGGCCAACAGTGAATTACGAGAATCAACAATAATTATACGTTTGTCATTGGGTTTGCATTTTTAAATTCCACATTTTATTGAACTCAACTTTCAACGTGTGCATTAGGATTTGAACCCAGGTGCCCAGGACACTGTTCTGGATTACTGGTCCAGTGACATTCCCACTATACTGTCACATCCTCAGCCATGCTTAATTGATGATGCATCTGTCTTGTGTAGAAACCTTCCCCCTTTTAATTTTCTGAGAGTGTGAGTATCACTGGTGTAACAGTTCTCAAGCACTGTGTGTACATTTAATGGTTTCGATAGTTTACTGCAACACACCCTCTTAGTTGTGATATAGAAATACCTGGAAAATATGAAGAGGAAACAATTCAGCCTCTCAAACATGTTTCACCATTTTTCTATCTTTTCATCCAACAAAAGTCTCTTAATCGCAGCACAGACAGAAATTTCTGGAGAAAACTCAACAGGTCTGGCAGCATCTGTGGACAGAAAGCAGTCTTGAACATTTCAGGTGGCCTCCAGCATCCACACACTTGAAGGAATTAATTTCAGTCTTCCACTAATCTTTGAATGAAGAAATCATATAAGCCATTTCAACACAATTTAAGCTGTTGTTCCACTGAAGTCAGGGTAGTTTTCAGGGAAGCTCTGTCCTCCCCTCTCACCATCCCACATAATAAATGAGAAAATGACTGAATGTAAATACAATTTCCTTTTGAGTCCGATCTGTCTACCAATGACTCTTCACGTGAAGTGCTGAATTAATCCTGTGAAAATGTTCAGAGATTTGTGGAAGGGTTGGTCCACTGCACTGATGTGTGTTAATTTCATGTTTGTCCAGGCAAACTACAGTTCTCTGATCTGAAGGAAATTTCTAGCAATCTTGGTGAGGCCATGCTTACTGGAAATCTGAGTGCTTCCCTGGGCTTTACAATCTCTACAATCGATCTTTCCAGTCCAGTGCCACCTCCAGGTGATGCACAGTGGGTTCAGGTAACACTACTTTTCCGCATTTCATTTCTGCCTGCAATATACACTCCTCTGGTAGAAATAAACACACAGCAAAAAGTGCAATTGGCGAAATAAATTGTTGAAGTTGATTTAAACAAAACATACAATAAAGAAATAGATCATTCAGGTCAGATAATGTATGCTGGGTTCATACTAGGGAGAAGGTAGCTATTAGGAGGGGGCATAGTTTTAAAGTGAGTGGAGGAAGATATAGGAGAGACGTTAGAGGTAGGGTCTTTACTGGGAGAGTGGTAGGGGCTTGGAATGCATTGCTGGAGAAGGTAGTGGAGTCTGCCTCATTAGGGGCATTTAAGTGGCTATTAGATAGGCATATGGATGATAGTATAAGGTGGGGGTGGAGGTTAGATAGACCTTAGGTTTAGGGTAAAAGTTCAGCACAACATCATGGGCTGAAGGGCCTGTAATGTGCTGTACTGTTCTATGTTCTATTCTGTGTTCTATGTAGACATAATCGTCCTCCCGTTCTCCTCATCTCAGCCTTTTAGCACTTCTTTCAATCCCCTTTACGCTCAAAGACATGTATAGTTTGCTTTGAAGGCTATTCACACCAATCCATTCTTTCCAGAGCAACACCCAGAATGGTGCAGACACTGCAAATTTGAAATGAAAAGGGATGATGCTGGAAACATTCAGCAGGTCAAGCAACATCTGTTGGAAGAGAAAGCAAAAGTGAATGTTTGAGATGAATGATTTTCATTCAGAAGTTTCACAGAGCCACATTAATATTTAATCATTATTCCACAAGCCTTCAGGGCCAGCCTCAAGCTCTAATTAGTAATTCTAACATTTCTAGGAAATGACAAGAAATTGTCATTCACTGGAGTTTGTGTTTGTTTTTCCAAGAGGAGAGGAAAGGAAAATTTTTAAGCTTAGCCACTGAAGAGACAAGAATGTATATGATGACATCTTTTGGCTGGATTGTTTTCTACCCATGAGTACGAATGGAGAAAGGTAGCATTAGCTCAAGAGGGATTAGCCTTTCCAGTGACAAATGGAAGCTATGGATCACCTTATATTTCATTGACCCCCTCGGACAGATTAATATAAACATCTGATCCCCTCCACCCCATATTTTCCAGTAACTGGGAATAACAATTCCATGTCCCAGTTTACAGGGTTATATTTCAAATATGACCACTACAAGTGTGATAATTAGTGTTTTTACTTGTATTTGCACTAAGGTTCACCAATGAAATTGATATCCCCTCACAAATTTTAGAGGAGTTCATATAGCCATGGATTTAGCATAGGGGCAACGACTGTTCACCAGAATTAGCAACAAGAAAGAAATCCACTCTTCAAAACTGAGTGAGCATGTTGGTTCAGATTGCCCAGACCTGAGTGGGGTTTGGTTATAGCCATGTCTCCATTCACTGGTAATTTTGTGTATTTGTACTTCAAGAAAAGCAAGTAAAAGTCAAGTTAGTCTATTTTAATAGCAAACGTATTTTGATACGTTTGATTTGCTGGGATGGGGTTGTGGGGGGCGGGGAGCGAAGGCGGCGTCTCGGGCCGATGGGATATGAATGAAATTTTGAAGTTGGAGTTCAGTTTAGGAATTGCACACTGGCTGATCTAGATTGAAAAGGCTAATGTACATGGTTGGCTTCATTGCAACTGTCTCGATGAAAAGGTTACCCCCAATTGTTTCTTTCATATCAGAAACACTTCATGCCTGGTTAGAAAACTGAGAACTGAAACCGGTTATGGCAGCATTTATGTGAATGTACATCTCGGTATTTACCCATTTGAAAAGTTGTGGCTGTTTTTCAGACTTCTGCCTGTATTTGTCAAACTGAAAAAAAACGACTTCTCCAAATATCACTGGTGAAATGTGCCTTTGTAATAGGCAGAACTGTGCCCAGGAATCCATTCAATGTGAAGTATGTAAACCAGCAATCTGCATCTTTATAAGAATCTACATTTAGCTGCCCACTGAGCGACTGCACAAGAATGCCCTCAGCTGCTTGTCATCTCTTAGAGTCCTAGAGCTGTACAGTATGGAAACACACCCTTCAGTCCAGCTCATCCATGCCAACCAGATAGCCTAAATTAATCTAGTCCCATGTGCCAGCATTTGGCCCATATCCCTCAAAACCCTTCCTATTCATATACCCATCCAGATATCTTTTAAATGTTATAATTGTTACAGCCTCCACCACTTCCTCTGGCAGCTCATTCCATTCACGCACCACCCTCTGCGTGAAAATGTTACTCCTTAGGTCCCTTTTAAATCTTTCTCCTCTCACCTTCAACCTATGTCCTGTAGTTTTTAACTCCCCAACACCAGCGAAGATCTTGTCTAGTTACCATATCCATGCCCCTCATGATTTTATAAACCTCTATAAGGTTACCCTCCGCCTCTGATGCTCCAGGGAAGATAACCCCAGTCTATTCAGCCTCTCCCTATAGCTCAAACCCTCCAATCTGGTAACATCCTTGTAAATCTTTACTGAACCCTTTCAAGTTTCACAACGTCCCTCCTAAAGCAGGGTAACCAGAATTGCACACAGTATTCCAAAAGTGGTCTAACCAGTGTCCTGTATAGCTGCAACATGACCTCCCAACTTCCATACTCAGTTTACGGACTAATAAAGGCAGGCGTACCAAACACCTTTTTCACTATCCTGTCTACCTGGGACTCCACTTTCAAAGAACTATGAACTCCAAGGTCTCTTTGTTCAGCAACACTCCCCAGGACCTTACCATTAAGTGTATAAGTGCTGCCCTGATTTGCCTTTCCAAAATGCAGCACCTCACATTTATCTAAATTAAACTCCATCTGCCACTCCTCGGCCCATTGGCCCATCTGATCAAGGTCCTGTTGTACTGAAGTAACCTTCTTTACTGTCCACTACATCGCCAATGTTGGTGTCATCTGCAAACTTCTATGTTCACATCCAAATTATTTATATAATGTTGCGAAATTGAGTAGAGTACTTGTGAATTGGAAGGCAAGATGTTAGAGTTTGTTTGTAAAAATGTTGTGGGAATATAAGACCTGATATAAGAGGGTTTTTGAAATTCAGTGTGAGAGCGAACTGCCATCGGAAGAGTAAAACTCGGCTCTCACAGAAATCTTTAAACTCTCTGATTAAGCACCATCTAAAAGCCACCATGGCACTCTTAGCTAATATTCCTGACACAAGGATTCGACAAAAAAAATTCCTGACTGAAGAATAGCGGAAAAGGCACAGAACATTCCAGAAGATGTATCCTGATTGTAATTTTGAGAGTCTAAGTTTTAATTTATTTTTGTCTTATTATTAGAGTTTATACAAATGGGACTTGTATTTATTTGGAACAGCATACCATCAGAATTTTGTTTTATTTGGGAATAGTTAGTAGTTAGGGAGGAATTGTTTGGTTTGTTATTAGTTCTGTTAATTTGATCACTGTTAGAGTCAGATAAATAGATTGTTTGTTGTTGATTGTAGACTGACTGTCAGGAGTTCATTTTATTTCGCTTCTCCTTTACAGCAGATAGGGAGGTGTGAGACAGGTTATACCACTTTTCACATTTCCTTTAACAGATGACAAGGCATAGCGAGCTTCTCTGGGTGTAGTGGTTTTAATTATCAGAGGGGTCCGACCTCCTCTCTGTAACAATCAATGACAAAAAGCAGTGGACACAGCACCGATCTTTGTGGCACACTGCTAGTCACAGGCCTCCAGTCTGAAAAACAACCCTACACCACCACCATCTATCTTTTTCGTTCAAGCCAGTTATATATCCAAATGGCTAGTTCTCACTGTATTCCATGTGATCTAACCTTGCTATCAGTCTAACCTGAGGAACCTTGTCAAACCCTTACTGAAGTCCATATAGATCATGTCCACCGCTCTGCTCTCATCAGTCCTCTTTGTTACTTCTTCAAAAAAAACTCAAGCAAGTTAGTGAGACATGATCTCCAACGCACAAAGGTATGTTGACTATCCCTAATCCGTCCTTGCCTTTCCAAATACATGTAAATCCTGTCCCCAGGATCCCCTCCGATTAACTTGCCCACCACTGATGTCAGGCTCACCGGTCTATAGTTCCCTGGCTTTTCCTTACCACCTTTCTTAAACAGTGGCACCATGTTTTCCAACCTCCAGTCCTCCAGCACCTCACCTGTGGCTATCGATGATACAAATATCTCAGCGAGGGGCCCAGCAATCACCTCCCTAGCTTCACACAGAGCTCTATGGCACACCCGGTCAGATCCTGGGGATTTAGCCACCTTTTATGCGTTTTGAGACATCCAGTACCACTACCTCTGTAATATGGATATTTTTCAAAATGTTGCTATTTATTTCCCATGTTCTCTATCTTCCATCTCCTTCTTCACAGTAAACCCTCATGCAAAATATTTGTTTAGTATCTCCCTCATCTCCTGTGGTTCTACACATAGGTGGCCTTGCTGAACTTTAAGGAGCTCTATTCTCTCCTTTGTTACTCTTTTGTCCTTAATGTATTTGTAGAATCCCATTGGATTCTCCTTAACCCTATTTGCCAAAGTCATCTCATGTCCCCTTTTTACCCTCCTGATTTCCCTCTTAAGTGTACTCTTACTGCCTTCATACTCTTCTAGATATTCACTTGATCCCTGACAAATGCTTCCTTCTTATACATGACCAAATTCTCTAGACATTCAGCATTCCCACACCTGTCAGCCTTACCCTTTACTCTAACAGGAACGTATTGCCTCTGGACTCTCATTATCTGATTTTTGTTATCTCTTCCTGAAGATGATTTCAGTGAAACATAACTTCATATCATTGGATGCTTGAAGGGAGCAAAAAATGGGATTTAACGGCAGGTGGATCTATTAAGGGACATGGAATTTAGATATTGCTCATGTGAAGAAATGGACCAGTATAGATTGGTTAGGCCAAATGCCTTGTTTCCATGTAATTGCTTCATGCATGTTGAGAAAAGGCACATATAACCTAGATTACATAGTCTATAATGAGTATACTGTGCTGTAATGGATCACATACTTGATAAACTTCTGATGATACTTGGGAGTGATAGGTTTAAAAAATCAGACTTCTTTTAGCACAAATGCTGAGTTCAAAGAACTTTAGAAAATTTGCATAATAGAAGACACATGCAAAAGGATTATTCACAAAGAGAAGCCTCAAATCTGTCAGTAAGAAAAGAAAGGCACACACCTGTTCTAACGTTGTTACTGTCATGTTTTATTTGATGATTATTCTCTTTTAACTTCTTCCTAATTGCTCTGATTTCCACAGTTTTAGGACTTTTCGAAAGCAGCATCATTAGTCCAGTAGCTCAGCACCCCTGGAGGTCTGTCTCAGTCTACATTAACAGTTGTCAGAAGCTGCCCACTTCCACCTGATCCCCTCTTATCCCCACTCGAACATATAGTGAAAAGGGCTGACATTCTCTTCTCTATTTTACACACAAATGATGATTAAATTCTGGTTGGAATCACCATGGCAAGTAGTCAAGGTCTCTGTGAACATCACCCTCCATGTCCGTAATGGAAGTTGCAAAATGGTGCCTTTTTTGAGCAATGAATGAACATACTTAATGTTTTTCAACAATCAGTGTTCTTGAACAGGAGATAACCTCCTGTCTTGTATTACAACCACACTCCACCAAAAGAGCACTGGCTGTGAATTCCAATAGAGAGGGATGTGTCTGATAATAACATTGATTCACACACGTCAGCAGTGATGAATAAGTTCCAACACTGACTTTGTTGCAATAAATCCAGTGTGATTAACCAATTAATTTTCTTGGCAAAACGCCTAACATGTCCCTATCTCATTTCACCATCTGAAAACCTCATTCTTATCCTTGTTAACTCTAGACTTGACTAGTCTAACATACTCCTGGCTCATCTCCCACATCATACCATTTGTAAACTTGAAGTCAGACGAAACTCTGCTGTCTGTGTCCTAACACACAATAAATTCCATTCGCCCAACTCCCTGCCCCTACTCTGCTTACTGAACTACATGTGTTCAGCAACATTTCAATTTTAAAATTCTCACATCTGTTTTCAAATCCCCATCACTCCTTAATGTCCTCCAGTCTCATGACTTTTCAAGATAGCTGCACTTTCTGATCATGCCCTCTTAAGCAGTCCTGATTTTTAATTATTCCACAACTGAGGTCTGAGGTTCAACAGGTAGACCCCAGGATCTGGAATCCAATTCTGAAAATTCTGTCTCCTTTAAGGTGCTCCTTAAAAACCTACTTAAATTGACAACGCTGTTGGTGACATATTCCAATATCTGCTTATGTTACTCGGTGTCAAACTTTATTTAACATTCCTATGAAATGCCTTGGGAGGCTTTACTATGTTAGAGATTTGATATAAATGCAGGCTGTTATTGTTTCTATTGCTGTAGATGACTTCAAAACCAGTGCTGAGCAGAGCAGTGAGAACTAACCACGTGGCCACTGTGACTGGTCTCATTATAGTCAGGGAGCCAGTTGCTGGACAAACAGGACAACTATTGAGTCAGCAGCCCAGTGTGAAGGCAGTGGATGATGCTGTAAGTTTGGTTTCATTTGAGAAGTGTAACTTGCATTGGCTGATTAGCAATTTTTTTTTTTTTTTTTTTTATAAAAGAATTGTTCCTGAAAGTTGGTGAGCCACTTAAATCCAATAGATATCTCCATATGTTCTAACATGGTTTTTGAGAATATCAGTGTGCCTGGCATTCTGCTGCACAGTGTTGCTATGTAGTATGTGATGACCCTGTTCCGTGTTCCAGGGTAACTGTGTATCAGTGGGTGTTACCTCATGGGAATTGGTTGCTGTCCTCCTGAATTCTCAGAACATGACAGTTTCTGGACTTAACGGGACAACAAGTATCTTGTTTGCGGGCTGTTGGGCAAATTACACTGACCTGTCCATCAACACAAATGGTAAGAGAAGCCTGCAGTTTGGGTCCTCACACCATCATTATATACAGAGTTTCCAAATTAAACTATCATGTCTGGAACTGATATGTTTCACACAGCCTCTTTCTGTGACCATTGACATTGTTTCTCTGCATTTGTAAGATTTGCAGCAAAGAGACTGAAAGTATGAAAGAAACAGGGAACAACATGCTCCCATAAAAATACTGACTGGGGGCTGGAAGTGGGGAGGGCATGAGGAACTGCACATTATGAAGCTTATATTAACCACTTGACCGTCCCATTCCCCCACTACTGATTCCAAGGAGAGGTGTTTGGAGTGGTCCTGGTGAAGGATGACTGAAGAGGGTCACATCCATGTTCAAACAGAGGGTGGCGAGGGCCCTGTTGGAACAGACAGAGGAGGGGAGGAAGCTACAGTCAAAAGAAGAATGGGTGAGGTTGGGGGGATTGGGAAGGAGTGTGGAAGAGTTTGATGATAGGAAGTTGGATTAGCCTCCTTGCTATAACCAGGTTTTCAGACATCCATTCAGGGCACCGAATCAGGAGCTCAAAATGGCAGGATTTCAGTCGTTTAACATAATGCTCACTTTTCCAAATGGATGGAGTATATCAGTAGCATTATCCCATAGACAAGAAAATGGTTTGTTTCTGTGCTGTAAAATGTTAAATAAATGATAAAACAGTTGGTTTTTTTTCTGTTATTGCATCACAGGTACCGGCTACAAACTATTGTTTGAACTTAAGTCTATTAAAACTCATTCTGGCACCTTCTCTGTGAAACAAATAAATGACAGCCCTGGGAAACCCTCAGGCACCAGCCCAGCCTCAGTCCTCGGTAATACACAAGGGATCATTAGTGGCTCCATTATGGGAAGCGTTGTGCTCATCCGCCTCATTGCTGGCATAATCTGGAAATTAACAGGTGAGCACAGGAATTAGCTGTCATTGTTGAAATACTTTCTCATTCCTTTATATTTAATCAGTTAACAGCAGAGATTTGTCATTCATATGATATATATTTTTAGGGCAGAACAGTGATCTGTTTTTGTTCATTCATTCACAGGAGATGGGCTTCAGTGCATTTACTGTTAATCCCTAATTACCCTCAAGAAGGTGGTGGTGATGAGCTGCCTTCTTGAACCACTGTAGGCCTAGTGTAGGGACACCAACCGTGGTGTTAGGTAAGGAGTTACATGATTTTGATGCCACAACAATGAAGGAAGTTTCAAGTCAGCTTGACGTGCAGCTTGAAAAGGATCTTGCAGGTGGCAGTGTTTCAATGCATATGCTGCCCTTGTACTGTCTAACACTTACAAGGACAGTTTGGGAGATGCTAGCAAAGGAGGTTGGGCAAGTTGCTGTAGTGAAGCATTATGGTATGCACTGCTGCCACGGGGTATTGGTGCTGGAGTGTGTAGTGGCAAGTGGAGCATTTGAAAAAGGGGGTTCATTTTAGTATGTGTTGCAAGGGACATTGCAGATGTTCAGCAATGAGTGAATAAATTTCACACAGTATTGATCCATACTGCATGGATACCTCCTAGTTAATAATTCATCCCCTAAATGGTTACTTACAAAGTTGTTCTGGCACAAGTGCATTGGGATAAAGTGACTTCAGTGAAGGCTCCAGAGATTGTCAGTAAAGGTTCATTGTCCAGCTCATGACTTGGCATTTTCATACTGCTGTACTATTTATTTACAGCTGGTAACACCAAGAAGATTCAGGTGTCTACCAGACCTGATGCGCAGGACAAGAAACAAGTTGACACAGTCACTGGTTATAATCCAGACAACAGCCTCCCTCGAGTGCAAAACTGACCAGCATAAAGCTTGAAAAATGGTAAAGTCCTCCATTACACTACTTGCAGTTAAAGAATATAGACAGTTGTGTTAGCACTTCACAACTGAATCCTATTTTAGCCACCCAACATTCAAGTTAAATGTTTTAAACATTATTTCACTCCAGCTTCAGCAGAAACTTTAATGACCCAGAGAATCAGTTTCAAAGGGTCCTAGCTGCAGTGTTGTCCCTCTTTGTCACAGCAATCTTCTCCAGTTTCCCCCATTCTCCCTGGTGCACTGGCGGTCACCTGGAAGACTTTGGTCTTGAGCAGTTGGATTCGTAATGAGAGGCAGTTCATGGACAATTCACTGCCCTGATTCCTGGAAGAATGGAAGAGGTTTTCTTGAGGAATGTTTCAGGTTGGGCCTGAGAGGTGGTGGTCATAATGAAGCATCACAAATGCTGTCGGGGCTTGTCAGTAGATGTTGAGAACGTGACCCTTTATGGGGAAACCTTGAAATTTGGGCAGAGTTGACAGAGCAACAAACAGTCCCACACGTAAACCTGAATGCGGAAAATCAGTATCTTTCTATTAGAAACAAAGGCTGAGTTTCAATATTTTAGATATAACTTTAAATAGTATATTCAATATCTGAATTGAATCTGTTCAATTGTTTTACAGACCAACGTAACCAGGATTGAATGAAGTTGAAGCAACAAATGAAATCCAACAATCTTTTATTTTCGGGACAAGCTGATTATAACCCAAAACAATAGTGAGATTTCCATTAGGTTAACCTTCAAATTTTTCAGCCAGTGAAACTAGTCTTTGTCAAGTATATCTTTATAATGTCCTAGTAGTTTCAGTCACGTTCCTGCAAATTTTCTTGAATTGTTTTCAATCCAGCCTTCTACTCGAAATTATGTACCAGCTGTTGGGGGTGGGGGGGGCAGGGGGAGGAGAGAGGGAGAGAAGAGATATGTTTTTAGATGGATATTCTAATTTTATACAAAAATGCCAAGCACAATACAGGTATATATCCTTTACATGTTATCATTTGAAGTCATTTCTCATCATCCAGTAAACATTTGCCTCAAAAAGCTCACATCTACTTTTCATTCACCAATCAACGTGAAAAAAAAAGTTACAACTCACATTGATCTTGATTACGTGGTATACAACACATGACACTAATGATAGTGTCTAGTTTTTTTAATTATTCAAAAATCCAATTGATTATATTTGGATTCCCCAGTTTGCACCTAGCTTACATATTGGATGGCCTTTATCTCCTTAAGGACCCAAAACTATATCCAATACTTCACTGTTGCAATCCAAGTTTTCCTTGTCACAATCTCAAATATTTTGTTTGCCTCTTTGCCTTAATCTACCAACAGCTACATAACAAAGAGCATCAGTCCAGATACAATCCTCAATAATTAGTAGTTAACAGTCCATCCTTACAAAGTATATTACTTTGCAGCAGCATGTGTAGGATACATAGACAATTAAAGTCAATGACAAACAGTGATTTTGATTTGATTTACATCTTTGCCAATATTTGATGTTTGGTTTACAGTGACATTGAATGGCTGTGTTCAATTAAAAAAACAATGATTTGCTTCAGTACACAACATGAGTTTGAAATCTATTTTACAAGAGTTCTTAATCAATTGCATCATTCAATCACAAATAATCTGAGTTTCTGCTTACCTGTATTTAAAGGCAGCTCTGAATATAAAGTCTTATGGGCTGCAGAATCATTTGTGAGCAAAGTTTTAATAAATTCCTTATTTCACCCTCAACTCTGCCAGCAGACTAAGGTTGGTGCACCTGATATGCTCAAATTTTTTACCAGAAGAATTAGGGGAGACCACAGCATTATGATAAAGTCACTGTTACAGACTAGTAATCCTGATAACCAGGCTAACTCTGGGGCAGAGATAGTGGGAACTGCTGATGCTGGAAAATCTGATAACGAGGTGTAGAGCTGGATGAACACAGCAGGCCAA
>NC_063335.1:1196442-1198665 GCF_021869965.1 Rhincodon typus
AGTCCTGCCGGAAATCAGGGTGCCAATTTCCCATTGTCTGCCATGTCATTTTCTGAAGAAGGGTCCAGACCCGAAACGTCAGCTTTCCTGCTCCTCTGATGCTACTTGGCCTGCTGTGTTCATCCAGCTCTACACCTGGTTATCTCTAACTCTGGGGCATGTGTTCAAATCTCATCATGGCATCTAGTGACATTTAAATTTAATTAATACATCTGGAATGAAAAGCTGATCTCAGTACTGGTGACTGTGACAACTTATTAGTTGTTGTAAAAACACATCTGGTTTACTACCTCGAGGAGAGAAATCTACCATCCTTGCATGTTTTCATTCCTCCATGTAACTTGAGACCCACAATTGACTCTTAATTGCCCTCAGAGCCAAGGAATTCACTCAGTTTAAGGGCAGTTAGGAATAGGCAAATGCTGGCCTTACCAAAGACATCAATATTCCATGTGAGATTGAAGAAAATATGGTAAATGAAGGCAAATGAGGTTGTGTGCTATTTGTCCTACAAAAGGTTCAAAAACAAGCACCAGACAACACAAATAGAAGGGAACCACAAAGGTTTCAGGAGACAGCACTCACCACTGAATCAGAAGTTTCCATTCTTTAAAGTCTGATACCAGGCGACTTGAGCACGTCACACTTCACTCATGAGGTGTTAAATGTTAATTGTCTAACTTTAGTTATCCACTTTCTTCGACTTCATAAAAATCTAGTTTACAAACTGAATTGAGGGGTCAGGAAGAAGATAAATTTAGTAAAGCAGAATTTTTTGGCATCTGCAGAGTGGGTGCAAATCTTGTCAGACGTTAAACCAAATGTGGTGTGCAGGCAGCTACGTCACAGGTTAAAAGTAGAACAGTGAGATATGTAACAACAGTCTGTTGCCAGTCACCAACATGCAACAGATAAATGCAGTCTGTTTTCACCAAACATTGGCACAAACAATTTGTTCCTTTTTTTTGCCAACAATTGACAATCTATTAGTACTTGGATCAGATTCAAACTTCATGAAATGTATGTACAGCCTGGGGTCACTGAAGAATAGATCTGCACTTATAACATTGTTGTCAGAAATAGATAAAAGTCTGCATGCATGTGTGCAGAAAATACCACAGACCAAAGTATACCACAGTACACAGGATGTTCAATAGATTTGTGTGTCCTAGCCACTTCCTTTTTCATCTGACATTATTGCAGTTAGTCTTAGCTTTGAAAGGAAGGGAGCATTTAGTGAACAAGATTAGGACAGAATGTTAGTACTTGGCCTTGTATTCTACGCATCAGCACAAACCCCCGTGTCACGTTTTCACATTTCAATAAAATATCAGTCACACTCAAATTAACCAATTTTTCTTTCACTAAAGTGTCTTCCAGAAAATAAATGTACAATAAATGGCTCCATTTTTAAAACAGATTGCTCAGATCTTGGTATCTATATTCACAGATAGCAGGGCAAGTCAATAGGTAGTTATAAAAATGTCACGGGTTATTTAGATTCATTCCCAAAAAAGACAGTGAATTCTGAATCTATAAATTATTAAAAGGGAATTGGACAGATACTTGATGAGGAACATTCAGGGTTACAAAGAGCAGGGAGGGGGTGGTGCTAAATACAATTGGAATCACATGTAGTACATACTAGGTCAGATTCAGGATGACCCCTAAAGGATATTAGTAAATCAGATGGGCCTTTATGGTAATTTTTCATGTTTTTCCCCCCATTTTGCCCAAATAAAATCTTTACTGAAGTCAAGTCAAAATATTAGAAATGCCAAACCCACTGTCTCAGAGACAAAATTTTAAAAATCAAGATATTCACTGTTTAAACAATGAGCTTTTTTTTTATTCTCAAGCTTAAACCAACATAGAAGGTACACAAAGAGATGGATACAGGAATGGTAAAAAAAGAAAAAGTTTTCTTGTGGTGTCCTGTCAGGTATTAATTTCATTTGACCTCAATGTCAAGAAAATTGTAATTTGCAAATCAAGAGCATTCTAATGTAGGTATTGCCTACAAGGAAATTTTACAAATTCCTGGGATCCAGTGGCATTAACTATTAAAACAGAAGTCAATGGAAGTAGAAAACCTGCTGAAATGCAAAATGCAGTTTGTTGCACAAACAGCTTTTCCTGTCAGGGTTGATTTGCAGTTCAATAAAACATTAGGTGTTTGCATGTTATTTAACAATCTTAGGAAAGTGCCTTGAATTTCCCATT
>NC_063335.1:1199165-1209620 GCF_021869965.1 Rhincodon typus
GGGGGGGGGGGGGGGGAGGGGGGGGGGGGGGGGGGGGGGGGGTGTGGCGGAGAGAGTTAAAAAGGGAGTAACCTTCATTTTATTGCCGTGAATAAGCCTGGGCCTTATCTAGAAGGGATCGAAGATCTGGAACTCTCTCCCCACACTGACAGCACTGAAAATGATTTGGTGATTTCAGGACTGGGATTGATAGATTTTAATAAATTCAGAATATCTGGGGATACAAACACAAGACTGCGTATATCAATGAATCTACTCACCAGCACATCTTAAAATATCTTTACCACCTGTCTGACTGTTTAAAACAAAAAATCAGGTCAGTTTCATTAGAACAGAGGAGACTCAAATGATAATTTGATAGAGCTGCTTAAAGCCATGAAGAGTTGGCCCAGGATAAAAATAAACAAATTGTTTCCAGTGATTATAGGTATAGACTAGGGAAGAAATAGATATTAAAATTGAATGGAAAAGATGTGAGACCTGGAAGAGAGATTTATTTTTCTGGAGAGGTTTATGATTGAAATCACCACTGGAGTGAGTTGTTAAATGAGGGACTATTTAAGAATGGATCTGATGGGCAGCTGAAGGAAAGGGGATAGAAGAATATAGGTGCACAATGGGAAACCATGATTAGGATTCTGTGTGTGAGGTTGATAAACACCAACAGAAGCTAGTTGAGCTGAATGGCCTGCCTCACTATTGTAAGAATGTGCTGCTGGAGGAGGTTGTAATTAACATCTAAAGACAAGAGCTAAATCTTTTATTATGTTAAAAAAAACTTGATCTCAGGATGCCCAGCAATGGATGAAAAGGTGGTGGTAAACTGTCTTCTCGAACTGTTACAGCCCATGTGGTGACGGGTTGAGGTAGGGAAATGCCAAGGATTCTGTCGCTATTGTGGTGTTGGTGTCGCTGCAGATGGAAATGAAAATTTATCCTCTTAGTGTGGGACTGAAGTCATGCCTTGTAGATAGCAAGTTTATACCCTGAAGGACATTAGTGACCCAGTCAGTTTTTGTTTGTAAGACAATCCCACAGTTTGTCCTGATCACTTCCCTGCCACTGGCCTGGAAATTGCTGCATTTATTGAATTCAATCTCATAGCATGCTTTACTGGGATTTGAATTCTCAATATCTGGTTTACTCATCCCAGAGCTCGTAATCAGTTACACTGGATATCATTCTTCAGGTTCATACAAAGTGATGAGCAGCAGATGTACAAAGTCTCTGTTTACCTTCAGTAGAGGTGATGTTAGTAGAGTTACTACTGTCCTTGGAAAAATGCTGCGATGGAGGGTCTCTGATTTCCACCTCGACTGTGATCCCTGTAGCACGCTTCCTGCGAAGCCCTGTCTCCCGCACAATATTAGTAATGCGGATCTTACTTTGAGGTACGTTTAGGAACAGGGCGAGATTTTCCACTAAATTGGGGCCATAAAATTCATCCACTGTCATTGCAGGTAGACTAAAGGAGATGTGAAGGACAGGAGCTGTATGGACCTCAATTGGAGTTGATCCTTTCACTAGAACGTTGAGCATCTGGTACGTTCTGTCAAAGTAATTTTCTCCAATGACAGAGGAATCCAACTTGGGAATGAATTCTCCTGTGAAGACATAATGAGCACGTCAAGAAAACACAAAAAGCCTTGTATTAATATAGAACCTTGGGGATGCACTAAGCACTGTGAAACAATTCTGGTCACCGTGTTCCATGAAGGTTCAAGAAACATTGAAAAAGGTGCAGAAAAGATCTGCAAGAGCGACATCAGAACTGAGAGGCAGTACATGTCAAGAAAGTTTGGTGTCTTTCTTTCCCCAGAAAAGACACATCCATTTATCTGGCAGAGAGTTCTTTAAGATTATGGAAGGGTTTGATAGGGTCACTGTAGGGAAATTGTTTCCATTCATTAGGAGACCAAAACAAGTGTCCAGATAGGCAGTCACTAATAAGTTTGATCAGGATTTCAGGAGACACATCTTTAACCAGAAATTGGGAGAATGTGGAACTTGTGAATCATTCAGGCAAATTTAAGGGAAAGCTGGATAAACACTCAATGGAGAAAGGAAGAGAAGGATGTGGTGATGAGGTGAAATGAAGGAGGTTGGAAGGAGGCTCCAGAAAAGCAACAACACTGGCATGGGCCTTATGTGTCAAAGGGTCTATTTCAGTGTTGCTAATGCTTATGTGTTACATTCATCCAAGTTCAGTTGGTAAGACATTTATTTCATTTCACGTTTCCTTGAAGTCAGGTGCACTTATTGACAGTATCCAGGTGATTCTTAAATAAAACAGTTTGACATTGGTTTACCTGCATAGGTTGGGCCCTTTAGTGCAAAGTCAGTGTTGTCAGTATTCCATTTTGCGTTGGTAGGGGGTATGAAGGTATTGTTCACATAGACTTCCAGTCGTTGAGATGTGGAGAAATATATTGCCAAACATATAACCTTTTTTTTTAACAAAAGGAAAATGACTATTAGCTTCAAATTTATTAGCTTTCATTTTCTGCTACATAAATGCAAGTTTTCCTTTTCATGCCACTACGTGGCTACTTAAATTATAGACTCTGTCATCCTTTCCCAAAAAAGCTGCACTTTGACACACATTAGTTAACCCTTCTCTTGTCCCTTTCAGGAACACTCTATTTGATTGTGGACTTTAAACCCCTCACACTCTGTCTGTAATAATACAAGTGAATTAAAAATCCAAGAAAGCCAAAAGCCTATTTGAGAATCTATCATTAAAGTCACAATCATATAATATCAATCTTACTGTGTAATAATATGTAACAAGCTTCTTAAAAGCGAACAGATAATTGTTTCCTGTATATGCCATATTTCCTGGCCTGCTTATAGGATTTCCAATTTTAATTGGAGCAATGATTTGTCACATGCTTCATCATGTGTCCAGCAGATGTCTAATCCCAATCCCCTGGTCCCAGTTTTAAGGGGAAATGGGGCAGATTGAGATTTAGAATCCAAATCTATATCTGGTCCATTTTTATGCCATGTTCTCTTCAACATAGATCCAAATAGAAGGAAGTTTTATCAAAGCCTCCTGGTGCTGAATCTTTGAATCTTCCTGGGATGTCTATACAATGATGTGTATATGTGTGGGCGATAAAAAGACTGGTACCAACAACAGACAAGGTGTACGCACTGGGAACCAAGCAATATGCACCAGGCAAGATAAAGATGTGAAGAATAAAAATGTTCAGAATTTGTATGTTTGATGTGTTAGTATGTTTTCCATTCACTGCTTTTAGCAAGTGGTTCCATTTTTATTGACCTAAATTTAGATACTCCCAGAACAGATTATCCTCACTATTATTTGCTCTCTATCCATGTCTTCACCCTTTTGCCATCAGTCTCCCTCATGCCTTTGATCATTTCTTTCTCATTGCATGTAAGTGATTTTATTCCACCTTTTCAGATGGGAATCTCAAAAGAATTGGACCCACCAAATATTAACTTTAACAAGAGAAAAATTGGGTAAGATGTAAAACCAAAATTTTACCAAATGGTTCAGTTTTCTGAAGGAGGAGTGAGGTTAAAGTTATCTACTCTTGTGCATCACCCTTTGGGTGCCAACTATTCCTGAGATCCTCAGGTCCTCTCCCTCAACACCTGACAAGTCCCTTAGACAGACAGACAGACAGACAGACACACACACACACACACACACACACACGCACACACACAGCCACAGACAGACAGACAGACAGAGACACACACACAGACAGACACACAGAGACATGATCAAATCAGACAACATTTCACTCACACACATGGTTAATGGGAAAAAAGTACGGAAATTGGATAAATAGCAGAAACAAGATTTATAAAACATGAGCTGTGATATCAACAGCTCCTTACTTTGCTGTCATCCGTGTTGAGAAGCATTAGGCGTAGGTTCTGAGGGCTAACGCTGGTGAAATATAACTCGTATGACTTATTTGTTGCCACAACAGCATAGAAGATCGAGGCTCTCTTGTTGCATGCGTAAGAAGAACACCACCCATGATCCTGGGTCCTGGTGCAATAAAAAAATAAGCAAACTATTTCCAAGCAAAACAGTTTAAAGCCCATCCAAGATTTTAATCAATCATGCTTCAGCATTCAGTGTTGGCAGCATGAATTATTTAGTAAGACCCATTTCATTTTGGTTTAAGTTTTTTTAAGGTGAGACACTAACTCTTGTCGCCTTTGAAAATCCAACCCTGGATGTAGGAAGTGGTGCCAGAAACATGAATAATTTGGGTCCTGACCTCATGTCTCAACAGCCCCACAAGGCTAGTTTTAAATAAAAAGAATCAAATAAGTTGAGAAGTTGTTCAGCAGTTGTTTCGAGACACTGGGTGTCTCTAGGACATAGGCACTGCTTTCCTCACCCCCAGCACCAGTCAGGGATGGTCATGTCAGGCATTATTGCTGACTTACTGAGCTTAGCAGGAGGCAGTTCAGAGGATTATCAGCATGACAGGCTGCAAGGGCTTATGAAGTAATGAAGAAGACCCAGCAATCACACCAGTACAAAAAGATCAGAACAAGTTCAGAAAAAAAACAAGAACAGAGAAAGCTGTGGTTGGTTTGCTCGCCGAGCTGGTTCACTAGTTTGCAGATGTTTCATTAGCCTGCTGGGTCACATCATCAGTGCAGCTTCCAATGAAGTGCCGTTGTGTTTTCCCACCTGGTATTTAAACTCTGGAGTCATTTGGATTGGATGAGTGAGTACTCCATTCTCCATTCACATGGAAAAGGAGAACCACCAATTCGATCGGGACAACATCAGGATCCTAGGAAAGGCCAAACCGACACAAGCCTGGGAATTCCTAAAGGCCTGGGTTTCCACCAAGAAGGCCATCAACAAACACATAGAACTAAACCCTATATATACACACCACTGCGAAGGAAAATCGGAAATGAGGTAATCAAATCCAATGGACCCCAGAGTTTAAATACCAGGTGGGAAAACACAACGGCACTTCATTGGAAGCTGCACTGATGATGTGACCCAGCAGGGTAATGAAACATCTGCAAACTAACGAATCAGCTTTGCGAGCAAACCAACCACAACATCCGCAACCCGAGCTACAAATCTACACAAGAACCTAAAAAACAGAGAAACTTTAATTGGCTCTGCAAAGAATGAAACAGGCTGTTCTGGTTCATTGAAATAGGATTTAAGAAGTTAATTGAGTTGGATAGCCATTACCCCCCGTTATACTGGACCTGGTTTTGGGAAATGAGCCCGACCAGGTGAGTGAAGTTTCTGTGGGGGAGTATTTCGGGAATAGTGACATAATACTGTTAGTTTTAAGATAGTCACACATTGGGCTAACAGCAGTCCTCAGGTGAATGTGTTAAACTGGGGGGAATGTGAACCACAATAATAGCAGGCAGGAACTGGAGAATGTTTATTGGAGGCAGCTGTTTAAGGGTAAATCCACATCAGAAATGGGAGTATTTTAATGTTGATAAAAGTTCAGGAGTGGAAAGTTCTTGTGAGAGTGAAGGATAGATACCACAAGTTACATGAACGTTGGATGATCAGGGATGTTACAATCTTGGTCCAAAAAAAAAGGAAGCATACATAAGGTCTAGGAGGATGGAAATGCACGAATCCCTTGGAGAATATAAGGAAAGTAAGAAAGAACTTAAACAAGGAATTAGAACGGATAAAGGGGTTATGAAAAAATGTTAGCAAACAGGACTGAGGAGAATCCCAAGGCTTTTTTATACATATATAAAAAGCAAGAGGATAACCAGAGAAAGGGCTAGCCCACTCAAGGACAAAGGAAGGGATCTATGTGTGGAGCTAAAAAAGGTAACTGAGGTCCTAAATGAATATCTTGAGTCGGGGAGAAGAGAAGGAATTGGTGGAGGATAATCTCGGGGAAGGGAGTGTAGAAATTCCATGGCAAGTTGCAATTATAAAGGAAGAGGCATTGTGCATCTTAAAAAGTATTAAGATAGATAAGTCCCCAGGTCATGATGGGATCTATCCCAGAATATTGAGGGAGGCAAGAGAACAAATTGCTGGAGCATTGACAGACAATTTTGTATCCTCTTTGGCCACAGGTGAGATCCCAGAGGATTGGCAATCGCCAAAGTTGTCCCATTGTTTAAGAAGGGTAGCAGGGATAATCCAGGAAATTACAGGCCTGTGAGCCTCACATCAGTAGTAGAGAAATTATCAGAAAAGATTCTCAGGGACAAGATCTATAAGCATTTAGAAGCAAATGGACTTATTAGTGAGGGACACCATAGTTTTGTGCAGGGAAGGTCATGCCTCACTAACTTGATCGAGTTTTTTTGAGGAGGTGACGAAGGCGATTGATAAGAAAAAGCAGTTGACATTGTCCACATGGACTTCAGCAAAGCCTTTGACAAGGTCCCTCATGGCAAACTCATACAACAGGTGAAGTCACATGGTATCGGGGTGAGCTGGCAAGATGGATACAGAACTGATTTAGTCAGAGGAGACAGGAGGTTAGTGGTAGAGGGATGTGTTTTGGAATGGAGGGCTAGTGGTGTTGCACAGGGATCAGTGCTGGGCTCTCTGCTGTTCTTGGTCTACATAAATGATTTGGAGAAAAATGTGGCTAGTCTAATTAATAAGTTTGCAGACGTTACAAAGATTAGTGGAGTTGCGGATAGTGAGGACGATTGACAGAGAATACAGCAGGATATAGATCAGTTTGGAGGCATGGGCAGAAAAATGGCAGATGAAGTTTAATCTAGACAAACGTGAGGTGATGCATTTTGGAAGGTCAAGTACAGATGGAAATAAACAATGAATGGCAGAACCCTTACGAATATTATTATGCAGGGGCATCTGGGTGTGCAGGTCCTCAGATCATGGACTGTGGCAGCTCAGGTAGATAAGGCAGTAAAAAAGGCCTATGATATGCTTGCCTTCATTGGAATGGGCATTGAGTATAAGGGTAGACAAGTTATGCTGCAGCTTTATAGAACATTGTGTCCAGTTCTGATCACCACACTACCAGAAAGATTTGGGTGCTTTGGAGAGGGTACAGAAAAGGTTTACCAGGATGTTGCCTGGTATGGGTGGATTTTAGCTACGAAGAAAGGTTGGATAGACTGAGTTTGCTTTCACTGGAGCCTGAGGGGTGACCTGATAGAAGTTTATAAGATTGTAAATGGCATGGATAGAGTGGAAAGTATGAGGCTTTTCCCCAGGGTGGAGGGGTCAATTACTAGGGGACACAGGTTCAAGGTGCAGCGAGGGGGAAGGGTGTAAGTTTAATGCTGCTTGGCCTGCTGTGTTCATCCAGCCCTGCACCTTGTTGTCTCGGATTCTCCAGCATCTGCAGTTCCTACTATCTCTGATTTAAGTTTAAAATTGATGTGCGAGGGGCAAGTTTTTCACACAAGGGGTGGTGAGTGCCTGGAATGCGCTGCCAGAGGAGGTGGTGGAAGCAGACACAATAGTAGCAGTCAAGAAACATCTGGACAAATACATGAATACAGAATACAGGGATACGGATTCTGTAAATGAAGACAGTTTTAGTATGGAAGGGCTAAATGTGTCAGCGCAGGCTTGGAGGGCAAAAGAGCCTGTTCCTGTGTTGAATTGTTCTTTGATCTCTGTCTGCTCCGACCAGACGTCTCAATCTGACCAAGTCCCACTTGTGAGCATCAGGCCCATATTTGTCTAAACCCTTCTTATTCACGTACCATCCAGATGTCTTTGTAATGTGGTAATAGTACGCACCTCCATCACTTCTTCAAGCAGCTTGTTCCTTATGCACACCATCCTCTGCATGAAAAGTTATCTTTAAGGTCCTTTATAAATCTTTCCCCTGTCAACTTAAATCTATGCCCCCGAGGTATGGACTCCCCCACCCTAAGAAAAAGACCTTGGCTATTCATCCTATCCATGCTCCTCATGATTTTATAAAAGTCACCCCTAAATCCGTGATGCTCCAGGGAAAAGAAGCCCCAGCCTATTCTGTCTTTCCCTATAACTCAAACCTTCCAGTTCCGGCAACATCCTTCTCAATCTTTTCTGTACTCTCTCAAGTTTAATAACGTCCTTCCTATAGAAGGGCGAGCAGAATTGTTCACAATATTCTTGTATTCGAGGTCAGCAGTGAGAGTTATTATTTACACACTGACCATAAAATTCAGTTCAACATTTCAGGGCAATGATCTTCTATCAGAAACAAACACTTAATGTATTTTTAGAAATGTATTTTAAGTATCATAGCAGGGAAAGCACAGGAAGGAAACAAACAGAAAGCTCTGTGATAAAGTACAGGGATTAAATGGCAAAAGGTCTATGACTTAGGGGTATCGACCCATTACAAATTCCGATTTGTAAATTGCCTGTGACTCTCTGACCACCTTTCATTGCTCCTTTATAATAACTATTTTGTAGTTTCATGAAATAGCATTATGCAGATTTGAAATGATACATACCATTAATAAGGTCAATGTAACCCTCTGAGAGCAGAGCTACTGGGGATAACCGCCTGGTCTCTGAATCAGGATCCAGACTTTCAATAACCAGTATTTCATAATTTAACCCAAAGCATTTGTAGCTTTGCCAGTCAGGCATGTAGGTACAAGTGGAATCTCGAATAATTCCTGTGGGAAAACAATGAGTGGTGTTTTACTACAGTGCTGATAAAGACAGTCACCTTAAAGGAATGTTGTGGCAGAGGCAGAAACAACTTGTCCCATTTAATTATTATTCACTTTTCAACATGAACGTAGGGGAAGCAAGTCTGTTCTTTTACAATAGGTGGCCACAGATTGATACAACACAGAAAAGTCCTATCAGCCCATTGTGCCTGCATCAACTCTTGGAAAGAATTAATTCCCAGTCTTCCCACTCTTTCCCAATGTTTCAACAATTACTTCAATTTCAAGTATTTATCTAATTCCTTTCTTAAAGTTATAATGAATCTCCTCCCATTGCCCTTTCAGGTGGATTCAGATCACAAAAACTTACAATGCAAAAAAAAAATTTCTGGTGCTTTTGCTAATCATCTTTAATCTGTGTCTTTTGGTTAGCAACCTTCCCACTATTAGAAACAGTTTCTCTTCATTTACCCCAAAACCCTTCATGATTTTGAACAACTCTGTTAAGACATCTCTTATCCAAGCAGCACAATCCAGCTGTTCCAATCTCTCCTCAGTTCAGTTCAGTTTGGATCCCTGTAACTCCTCACTGAGATTCCCTGAATATTACATTTCAACTTTCCTGCTGTCAGTTCTCTGGGCCAGAGCAAAACAACCGTCTGATTGGAATAGTACTGGAGAAATTACACACTTGATCAGTTTAGACCAGTGAATTTAAATGCATAGGAAATTATTCAGGGTGTGAAACAACCTGATGATTTGCTGTCAAGTAATAAAATTTATAACTAATTATTATCTTCAATAGAAGATAATTCCTTCCTTCTTCACCCACCCCAGTAATGTCTCATGTGATCCACACCCACTGAACTAAATTCTCTGAGTACGTCATTCTCTGACATGTTGTGGATTCCAGGAATCTGAAACAAAAACAGAAAGTGCTGGAAACATTCAGCAGATCTGTGGAGAGAGTTAATGTTTTCTGACCAATATAATTCTTCTTCAGAACCTGAAATAAAGACTCTGCAGCTCTTCTCTCCCCCACCTTCATTCCTCTCCAAGTATCAGGCAACTTGCTCCCACTATTCTTTAATACACCTAAGTTTGACTTAAACAGCAAACCACACAGAGTGTTCTGTAAGTCAAAACGTTGAGTTCCAAACCTTTGTGTGGTGCAATCTGAGGGACAGGAATAAGGCTGCCATTTAAACATGTCAGCATGGTTTTTGGAATTCGATAATCCCCAGTCCCATAGCGATGGTCACCATCCCATTCATATTCTGACTGAGGGATGACTGCTCCGATCGCCCCTAGGAATGAGCCATCAAGATCTTTCAGCAGTGTCTTTTTCTTGGCATCACAAGCCATGTCCACACAGTCCGCAAAGTTTACTTTCCTGTGAATGACCAATAACAACAGACAAACTGGGTCAGTATGGGCCACTTTCTGAAGTGAGGCCAGGCAGGGAAGGTGGAAACAGGGAATGCAACAATACGTTACAGATAGAAAGCTGAAATCAAAACAGACACTGCTGTCAACACTCAGCATGCGAGGAACTATCACAGTGAATCAGGAACTTCTTGTAGAGGTCAAACTGGAGAACCTACAGATAAACTGTGATTTAGTAGGAACATAACAAAGGGAAAGGGAGGGACGCCCCCCGCCCCCCCCCCCCCCCCCCCCAATACATACACACACACACACACACACAAACACACACAAACAGAAACACACACACACACACACACACACACACAGAAACACACACAAACAGAAACACACACACACACAGAAACACACACAGAGAAACACACACACACACACACACACACACACACAGAGAAACACACA
>NC_063335.1:1210120-1213491 GCF_021869965.1 Rhincodon typus
ACCTTCGGGTGGCATCGTTGTGGCACTGCAGGAGGCCCAGGATGGACATGTCGTCTGAGGAATGGGAGGGGGAGTTGAAATGGTTCGCGACTGGGAGGTGCAGTTGTTTATTGCTCCTCCCTCTGGCACAATTTAGAAGAATGGGATTCTTTCGAGCCCTGTTGATATTAATCCTTCGATCATTTTTTTTAAAAAATCTGGTCATTATCATATTACTGTTTGTAGGAACTGGCTGTGTACAAATAAGTTGTTACAAAAAAGCAAACTCTTCCCTCAAAACCACGATACAGTAGATGAATTGTGTCTCTCCTAATTATTATACCTGATTTCTTGTGAAACAGCAAAGGAGGGGAGGGACGAAACAGCAGCAATAAATACTAATTCTTTCTTCTTTCACCAACCGTAGCGCGGAATACAAAATAAAACTGAACACTTTCCATAACCGCCATGAACATTCGAGAAAACTACGCAAACGCGCGATGTCGGAATTTGGCGGGCAGCAGATGCTGGGCGCTAAGGCCGTCGGGAATTGTAGTCCGAGATTGTAGGAACTGTAGATGCTGGAGAATCTGAGATAACAAGGTGTAGAGCTGGATGAACACAGAAGGGTCTAGGCCCGAAACGTCAGCCTTCCTGCTCCTGGGAATTGTAGTCCGTTGGCCCGAGAAATCACGCGGCTTTGCCAGCGGCGGGCCGGTCCGCTCAGGCGGCAACTCCAATACCCAGATTACTTTGCGGCGACCTCGCGCGTGATGCAGTCTGGCCACGGGACTTCTCGCGAGGATTTGTGAGCAGGCGGTCCGGTCGGGTGGGGATGTAGAGCACAATGTCGGGCTGTGACAGGGCTTCGGCAGCCGGCATGGGTGAGTGAGTGAGTGCGTGTGTGCGGCGGCCGGGTCCGAGCTGCAGCCGGAGCCAGGATCTTGGGGGTAACGAGGCGAGTAGCTCCCCGAGCCTGGAGGCCGGCTGTCGGGGTGGCGGCTAGTTTCTTTTGTGCGAGCAGTGGCGAGGCGGATGTCGGTGAGAGAGGGAGGCGGCTGGTCAGGCCCGGCCCGTGCTCGGTTCTCGTTTCCCCTCTTCCCCTGCCTCGGGAGCGATATCCGATCAGCTCGAAGGGAAGCGGAGCCTGACCCGGGCCTGGGTGTTTTCTCCTTCCTCCTCTTTGCTTTGAACAGCTTGCGTTCCGGGGACGGTTCGGGCCTATCGGGGTGGGTGGGGGCTGTGAGCGACAAGCTGGGGGAGGGGAGGTTTGCGAAGGGGAGACTACGGCGGAGAGGGAAACTCTGGGTGTGAGCTGTTGATTGCATCGGTTTACGGCCGAGTGGGATCGACTGTACCTGACTTTTCCTTTAACATTTGAGAATCGGGTCTAGGACCCACCCTAACCTCCATCCCTGGGCCCGTGTTTAAGAGCTTTTTCCCCCTCTGTTGAACAGTACACCGGTATCTCTGGAGTTAAATATGGTAATACAGCAATTATTGGGCCAGGTTAGTCATTAGAGAGAATATTTGATACGAAAGGATGCTACTTGACCTATTGTGTTTGTGCTGACTCCTTAATAAATAACCGTTGCATATTTTGCTAAGTTCTCTCAAAAATGATATCAAAGCATTTTCCAGAATCCTAAGAGATCTGAAGTTTCCCATGGATGTTTGCAAAGTATTACAAAAAGCTGTTCTGAATAGGCTACTTTTCTGATACACAAAATTCTAATCCTTGGAAAATGTTACTGAATTAGTCAGTAAACAGAATGTCTACGGTCTTAATAGCTGGGTGGAGATCTGTCATTTATGCATGACAAAGCATCTTCAGTATTAACAAATCTTACAGCTAAGACTGAATAGGATTTTTTGTTCTCATCACTTGTAATTTCTGAAATTTGGTAGGGTTACCATTGACTGCAGTCATAGTATTTGGCAGCACAGGAAGAGGCCATTTGACTCTTGTGCTTTTCTGTATGTTGGAAAGACCTATGAAATTAATCTGTCTTCGCCTTGCTCTCTCCTTATCACCCTGCAAATATTTCTGTTTCAAGTATTTTTTCCAGTTCTATTTGGAAATATAGTATTAATTTGGTTTCAACATTTTCTGTCTTTTCATGCACTTTGTTCCACATCACTTGTTGCTTGCTATGTAAAAGTTCTCATCCCATTTCAAGCTCTTTGGCCAATTTCTTATATCATTGGTGGCCAATCTTTCAGCCAGTAGAAATAATTTTCTTTATTGAATCTATCAAAATCCTTCATAATTTTGAACTTTTATCTTAGATTTCCCTTTAATCTGGTCATGTTGAAGAGCAATCCAGTTTTTCTAGTCTCTGTGGTGCAAGTCTTCGTATCTCTCTAGCAAGACTGCATGCCCTTGATGTCCTTCCTAATGTTTGATAACCTCAAACGCAAACCTCAAACGCAAAGTTTAAGCTAAGGCTGGATTTATCAAGCTCTCTTTCCTCCATTTGTAAAACCAAGGATTTTCTATGTTTATTCCACAGCTTTATGATCATGCTTTGTCTCCTTAAAATTTCTTTTGGCAATTATGAGAAATTTGTTTTTTTTAATGAAAAGTATCTTGAAATAAACTGTACATTGGCATTCATTTGTTGCTTCTAATGTTTAAATTGTATGCAGAAAGTTTGTTTGATTTGAATTGGGAATTCATAATACTTTGTTCTACAAGAATGTATTCCAAACTATTCCTTCTTATCCCCCTCAATTAACGTACACTGTAAGTACAGGCGGCTTTAGAAGCAGAGAGTTGCAAAGCTCTGAAACCTCAGCTAAATGTCTTTGAGACTAGCCACATGACTTCCTTTTGTTCACCTATCTCTGAAAGCAATCTCTTACTTTGTTAATGTAGTTGCTTTGCTGTTTTTCTGGCCTGAGTGGAATTTTATGAATATCTTCATTTCGCAATCTGCGCTTGATAGAGATGCAGATGGCCTGTTAAATAAATCAGTTTTTGTACAATTTTATTTCACAATACCATTCTAGTCTAAGTGCAGGTAGTTATTGATTATTCATATTAAAATTATAAAATGTAGATTTCATAACCCTGGTTTTAATATTCAGTGAATCAACACTTTGTTGATTTCTTAAAGCCTTTCTTGCTGTTTTCGATCAGAATAATATATTTGGAAAGGAAAGATTTTAATATTGATTAATTTGTGAAGTAGCAGTTGTACTGTACCAAGAATGAGGAAAAACTATTTTGCCGCCTGTTAAATTGGTTTATGTGGCAATCACTGAAGTGATTTCAATTTTAGTTAATTTTTTAAGATAATGGGTACTTTCATCAAAAAACATGAACAATTTGATTAATTTTAAGAACAAAAACAGAAGTTGCTGGAAAAGCTCAGCAGGTCTGGCAGCAT
>NC_063335.1:1213591-1222334 GCF_021869965.1 Rhincodon typus
CACCTCTCCTTTTACTAATGTGGATGAACAAGTGCTGTGGATATGCATCCTTGGCAGTCTTATCCCAGTGAGGGTGCAGCTCTGCATGGATACCACTGCACATTGCAAATCACTAGCTGCTGTTTTTCTGTTGTTATAATGTACCACATGCACTACAACTTAACTCCAACCGCTCGTAATATCTGCCTTCCAACTATGTCAAGATTGCACCCCTTTCTGTTGCCGTGCACTTTGCCCTAAATATCTCTGTCGCGTTTTAAGTGGCTGAAATTCTGTACTTTTCTTCTCTGGATGTTACTATTTGGAGTTCTTTATGATCTTGTAATTTCAAGTACCTCTTTGTTTTTCTTACGGCCTGTACTGATTGTGCTCTTTAACAATTCCTTAACTAATGTTTGTTTATTTTAATTTTTAAAAAATATTTTGTCTCCTCAATCGATCTGTTTCCATATGAAGTTACGTGATTACGTAATAATGTGATCAGGCAATGCTGCGTACCATGTCACTGCACTGAGTTTTTTTTTTGCTGTTGTCGAGAGTGCCACAATTGAAAAGGAGATAAACCCAGGATGGGGTAGGGCACAACACAAATGTCCAGAAAGTGGTGGTATGGTGCCTGCTGCTGTAAAGGGAATGAGGAATGCAATTACCTTGTCAACTATAAGTTTATATTTCTGAATTTGATGATTTATGTGTACGTTATTAAAGTAAAATGTGCACTTGCTTAGTCCAGTATTTCAACCTCTTAAATGTTCCAAGTAGGAATACATCCCAAGGAACCTAGTTCTAGTTTGAGCATTGATTCCTGTGGTAGCCCATGTTTCACTTAATTCTTTTGTTTGAAATAGTGTTTTACATGAACAAAACCATAATTTTAAGTAAGGACAACTCGTGGAAATTTTAGCTTGTGCTATGATTGACATTTCAGAGCCCTGCATTTCTTCCACATATCAATCCTTATTAGTCTCTGGGTTTGTAGGACATAAAGGGAAATGGGTAAAATGTAGTCTTCTGAACTGTTTGATTTGTTACAAGCTCAGGTTTTGTGGAAAAACCATTAGCAGTTATGACCTTAAACTGGGAATTTTAGAATATTTTCTCTTTAAAAATTTGTCTACCAGCTCTCTTTGTTTCTTCAACTCAACAATGCTGTTCTAATCAATTGAGGAGAGACTAAAAGGCATGTATGTAACCACAGAGCCAAAGTAATATGTGATTACACTTTGAACTGGTAGCAGTACACGACTGACTCAAGATATAGTAGATTATAGAAGAAAACCTAACCATGCAGAGAGTAATGAGCAAAGCATCTCCTAGTTTGCTCTTTTTTTCTTTTTTGGGAAATTTTAGAGTGTGGAATAAGTGTGGTGGGGTGGTTGCGGTGGGTACTTGTAAGGCATGTAGGATCAGCCATGATCCCATTGAATGGTAGAACTAGCTGGAGGGGTGGAATTGCCTGTTCCTGTTTCTATTTCGTATGGCCTTAAAGTAAGGGATAATCTTGTGGAAGAAGAGAAGAGGGTATGCAGGGGCCAGACGGAGTGTTTAATGTGGGTGATAGGGTCAGTAAGTTCTTCTGTGTGTTTTGTGGTTTATTGGCATGAGGGGTTGTTGGTGAGGTGGAACGGCTTGACAGTATTGATGGGGAGAGAGAGCGTAAAGCTACTTGACATATTTTGATGGCCATTGAGTTGATTTAGTCATTTAAGTTATTGATTTATTGCTAAAATTCACATTTACTGATCTGCTGAAATTTACCCTGCTGAATCTGCTTGAAAGTGTGGAAAAGGATGCATGTATCACTTTTTCACAAAAGGGAAGGCAAATCTAATCTGGCCAATAATTTCCCAGTATACCTCAGTCTGCCATAAAATAATGATATGGTAATGAGATAATTAGCTATAGTCTCAGAAGGACAATTAGGCCCAGCAGAAGGATGATTAGTCCTATCTGTCACGCCCTCTGTCTCTTGTGCACGCCCTGTCTCATGCCCCCCTCTTAGAGAGAGAGTTGGTTATCTAACTTAAGGGCACTATTCCACAAGTGTAGGGTGAAAGAAGGAGTGAGACTTCCATTAATTACCACAGCCAATGCAGGCATTACACCAAGGAAGACGATGCTGCATGGATTGTGGTGAAAAAGGAAAGTTCAGAGACCTGCGGAAACAGAAAGGAGCTGGAAGAACACAGCAGCCTAGCAAGAACCAGAGGAGCAGGAAAGCTGACGTTTCGGGTCTGGGACCCTTCTTCAGAAATGGAGGCCTGTTTCCTGGGGGTCCATCCCTGAAGAAGGGCCCCAGACGCAAAATGTCAGCTTTCCTGCTCCTCTGCTGCCTGGCCTGCTGTGTTCCCCCAGCACCCTACTGTTAACTCTGACTCCAGCATCAGCAGTTCTTACTATCTGAGTTCAGAGACCTGATTGGCTTAAAATTAATAAGAACATATTAGACTGTCTATACTTTAAATTGATATGCCAACATGACCAGAAGAACCACATTCAAAGGTCCTGAGGAAAGTGAGTAGAAATTTTAGAGGCACTGCTTGTAATTTTCCAAATTTCCTTCAGTCCTCTGGCACACCTCAAGCATAGAGAATTCAAATTGTTACACTTGTTTGAGAAAGGTTGTAAAATGACTGGCTTGTAATTCAGTCAATTAGTTTAGCGTTTGTATACTTTTTTCAAGGAGAATCATCTTGAAGCATTAACCCCGTTTCACTTAGAGATACTACCATAGCTGAGTGTTTCCAGCACTTGATTTCAGATTTTTAGATTCTGCATAATTTTACTTTTATTTAACAAGTTTAAGCTAGGTTTTGGGGGAAAGCTTCGAGAAATGATGATTTGGGAAAAAATTAATAGTCACTTGGGCAACTGTGGGAGGAAAGCCACTCTGGATTTGTTTGAAATCATTGGGAGAAAAATGACATTCCAGCAACTTCACACTGCACTCATCTATTTCAACTCTGATTGTACTATTACCAGCTTATGCAGGGAGATCAACTCTCAACTGGACAAAGAGGATACACGGTCCTATCTAAGGTGATTCTTGAGTCAGGCTTAGAGAATGAAACTATCCCAAAAAGTCAGTTTGTTTCTTGAGAAGCAATGCTCTGCTTCTGTTAGTGAAAAGCTGAGAAACAAAACTGTTCCTCTCTGGGGCTTGCCTGAAAGATTCTGTGTCTCATATTATGTTGCAATGATAATTTAGATTAGGATGCCATAAGCTCATTTCTCTCTAAGTAATACCACTAACTCATTCAGGGTGTGACTGAGGCAGTAAACATAAGGGCTCGAGTCTAAACACCTGCCTGCTATCAGGGTTCAAAACATCGTGGGGCTGGAGAGAATCCTGCATTGGGAGGCGGATGAACCAGTCATTGTGCTCTGTGTAGGTACCAACAACATTAGCCAGGCAAAGGAAGTGGTTTTTGCATAGTCACTGAGAGAAGCTGGGTGCGAAGTTAGGAAGGAACCCCAACATGTCAGCATTATTTCTTGTACCATGTGCAAATTAGCATAGAGTAAATTAGATTAAACAGATGACTGCATTGCTCAAAGACCCGGGGAAGTGGGTTCTAGTTTGTGGTACTAGTACTGGGGAGAGTGGGATCTGTGCCATTGGCATGATCTTCACCTGTACCATGCCAGAGCTGGTGTTCTTGCAACCTGCTTAATGGTGAAATTTAAAGAAGATTTTAAGCTTAATCCCTTTCCCCATTGTTAAGTTTGGGAGGATGTTCAACATCCGAAAGTAAGGTGAAGGCTGAAGAGAGAGGTTTCAATATGGGAAAAGATAAACCGACTGACCGTAAGAGCCAGAGAGTACCAATCTAAGAATGAAACGATAGATAAGACTAGAATTTCCAGAGTAAAAAGCTGAACATAAAGCTCTACATCTGAATGCACATAGCATCAGAAATGACAGGAAAATAGCAAAAGGTGGAAGGATACCTCTGAGTTAATGATGGTATTGGCACAATAGAGATGATGACCCAAGTTGAAGAAACCAAGATGTAGAAAATGTTTGAGTAGAACTAAATGATAAAGATAAAGAGTCACTTGTGGGCATGATGTTCAGACCCCCTAACAGTAACCCCACGGTATGGTGGAGCATAAGGGAAGAAGTAATGAGCTTGTCTGAAAGGCATAGTGATGATCAGGGGAGATTGTAATCTCCGTATAAACTAGTGATACCAAATGGGCAAACGTAGTCTAGTTGAGGAGTTGATAATTTACAAGGTGTTTTCTTGGAAAAACATGTTCTGAGTTGATTAGAGAGAAGGCTATATTAGACAGTGTTGTGCAATGACAGTGAATAAATTTAATAACCCCATACTAAAGGCGTCCAGGCACTAGCAAGCACAATATGATTGAAAATAAAATCCAATCTGAGGGAGAGAAGAGTGACTCTGAGATTGGTAACTTTTTCAAATTTATACAAAGGAAATTAAGAGAACATGAAAGCACAACTGGCTGAAGTGAATTGTCAAATTATGTCAAAGGGTAGGTCAAGAGCAGCATGGTGGCAGATATTATACGGGTTTTTTGAGAACATCTCGTAGATACATTAGAGTAAGCAGTGAACGGATGTGGTTAACTAGATGTGTCAGTGTCAAACATGAACGAGAGAGCAAGTGGTTGGACAGAGGATAAATATTTTTCAACATCCTTTGCTGGATTTTATCAGGATGAAAAATTAGTCGAAAAGAAAGTTCGTCAGAAATATTAAAATAGGTGGTATAAGTTTGTTTAAATATTTAAACAAGAACAGATTAAACAAAATGAGCATTGATCCCATAGAAAGTGAAACTGAAAAATTAATAACGGAAAATAAGGAGATGACAGATGAATTGAACAGGTTTTTGCATCAGTATTCACTGCTGAGTCAGAAGTGTGCTATAGAATTGTCGGGAAGAAGCTCCACTTTATCTGCTGCCACCAGGTACTCATGCTGTTGGGGAACAGCTTCCAGCATTTTATTGGTGAACAACACTGTCATGTGGTGCATCAGTGACAGAGGTCTGTGCACCATTTCCTAGCATCTGATTGAAGCACAATGCTGGTGAGTCTGTCACCTTTGGCCTTTGCTACCCTGAGCCAATTGGATCATATGCCATTGCTACTGCAGGTCATCAGAGTTGTGCCAGAGTGGAGCTGAGAACATGGTGAGTGTGGGAGCTGTAGTGTGCACAGCCGGCCATTTGTTGGGGCTGTGTCCAGAGGAGAGGTGTTCAGGATGGTCAGGGGATTGTTGCTGTTGCTGGCTGCATACAACCTCTTAAGGTAGCTGCGTGTTATTAGAAGTGGGTGGGTGGGGAGTGAGGAGGCCAGGTGCGGGGAATCCTCATCAATCACTCTGACTCTATTCCTACTATGGCATAGTAAATGCAAGTAAATGTGATGTTTGAGCAATCATTTCAGCCGACAAAAAGTGGATGTGCTGTGAAATTCTATCTCCTTGAACTATGCCTTGATCCTAAAGATGTTGGGAACCACTGTACTATCCTCATACCTGGAATTTGGAGCTTGTCATAATGGCAAACATTGGACAGGCTAGGCTTGTATATGTTGGAGTTTAGAAGTGTAAGAAGTGACTTCATTTAGGCTCTAATGCTTCAATGATCTTGATAGAACCGGCATTTATTGTTCATTACTAATTGCCCATTCCTAATTGCCCTTGAAGGAGGTGATGATCTGCCTTCTTAAACTGTAGCAGTTGATTTTGTGTAGGGAAATCTGCAATCCTCTTAGGCAAGGTAGATAGGAAGAGAATATTTCCTGTTGTGGGAGAATCTAGAACTAGGGATCACTGTTTAAAAATCAGGACTTCCTCATTTAAAACTGATAAGGTGAATTTTTTTTGTCTGACGGTGGTGACGTTGGAATTCTCTCAGAAGTTGATGGGAGAAGAGTCCTTGAATATTTTTGAGGAAGAGGTAGATTCTTGTTGAGCAAGGGGGAGAAAGATTGTCAGGGTAGGTGGAAATGTGGATTTGAGGTTGTAATCAGATCTGTCATGATCTTGAATGGAGGAACAGGCTCTAGGTACTTACTCCTGCTCCTAACTCCTGTTCATTGTACATATTTAAAGTAATCTGAATTTTTAAGCCAGTGCGTTCAATATTTTAAGATCATTGGACCCGTTTACTGTGTAAGCATTATCTTGGTGTTATATTATTGTTGTTTTCATATTCCAGGTTGAACAGTCAAAAGTATTCATTAAAGAAGGTGGTGTTCAGTTATTACTCACAATAGTCGATACACCGGGGTTTGGCGATGCTGTGGACAACAGTAACTGGTAAGTTTTTGAAAAAATGAATATTATGGAATGATCTTGGCACTTGTCAGGAATCTTTAGCATTATCTAAAAGTGTTTAATTATTCATAAATTACGTTTGAAAGATGGTTATTGTTGGCTGGGTAGCCATTTTGTGCTTATTAAGGTGCCACAAATAGCCATAAGAGAAAAGGTTGTTTCATTCTGATAAAGATTAATGATACATTTTTGCTCAGTACACCAGAGAAATTGTCTATTTCTTAAATGGTGCTTTCATGTGAGCAGATTGATTTGATTGCTCTTGAATTTAATATCACCTGAGATGCTGTTTACTAATGCAACATTCCTTAAGTACTGCGCTGGTGAGGCCTCAAGTGGACTTGAATTCATGACTTTAACCTAGGTGCAAGTGTTGAAATTGTATCACGGCTTGAACATGCCTCTTTGTCAATAACACCACACCCAAGGTAAAAGCTGTACCCGTGTTTTAAATCAGGATTACATCTGCTTCCTCGTGTATGGAAAGAATTCTGTGGGTACTATTTTGAAAGGAGAGCAGGAGAATTTTCCCTGGAGTGTTTAAATCACCACTAAAATGAATTATCTAATCATTTTTGTATTGTTTGTGGGAGTTTTTTGTGCATAAAGTGATGACCGCATTTGCTACAATGATGACTGTATAGCTGAAGTACTTTTGAAGTAAAGTGTTCTGCTGCCCTGAGGGATTTCAGTTTAGCTACAGCATTGCTAATTTTTAACGTCAGTAATTTGATTCGGTTTGAGTTATTGGACAGAATATGTTGATTGGCTGCCTTGAGCATTTTTCAACAATTTGTATTTGAAAATCACTTTAATGTCATTAAACAGCCCAAGATACTACAAAAGAGTTTTGTTAAATAAGATTTGTCACTGAGCCCCATAAGGAGTTATTGAGTCAGATGGTCAAAACCTCAGTCCAACAAATGAGTTTTAGAAATTGCTGTAAAGAAGAGTGGTTGATATTAGGAGAAATTTATGGAGTGAATTCCAGAACTTTGAGCCTAGCTAGCTAAAGGCATTGTCATCTGTGGTGGACCGATTTAAAGTTGGGTTGCTTAAGAGGGCAGAAAGAGGGAGCACAGGTATCTTGGATTATTGTATTAAACTAAGGTAGAGTGAAGCCATGGAGAGAATTTGTAAAAACAAAAAACAAGAGAATGTTAAAGAGAGGCATTCCGGAATTGGAACCCATGCATGTCTGAGAGTACAGGCTGAAGGATGAATGGGGCAGGGAGCCAGAAAGAACATGGCCTTCAGAGTTTTGGATGAATTCATCTTTGCAGATGACAGAAGGTGGGAGGCATTGTAATAGTCTAAACGTAGTAAAAGCATGGATGGGATTACTTGGGATTGTTTTTAAATAATTGCTTATGCATTTGCTTGACTGATTAAGAATATGCAGCAACGCACTTTTTGAATAATCCTTCTGTGCTATATTGTTCTGTCACTCAAACGAAGAAGCTCCACTTTATTCAATGAGGAATTGCCGTGAACATAGATTGTATATCCAGTCCAGGATGCAACAAAACGTTTGAGAAAGTACTTGAAGTGGAGCTTCTTCGTTTGTTGAACCATCAAAAGCTTTTGTACTCACCCTGAGGATTATTTTTATTATAATTTAAATTCGTTTTAGTTTTGATTGTACAAGAAAAATCAAAACTGAAGGTCAAAACAAAAATTTCTGTTTGAATTCCTATTTTATTTTTATGAAAAATTTAAGAAGCCCCAGTAAAAGCTGTATAGCTACATTTAGTGATCACCACTTTTTTTTAATTGCAACTGCGGGTTGTGGTTCAGTATTGAAGATCCAGATTAACTAATTTAATGCGTTGGTGTTTGACTTTCCAGCTGGCAACCTGTCATTGATCACATCGATAGCAAATTTGAAGATTACCTTAATGCTGAATCCCGTGTGAACCGGCGCCAGATGCCAGACAGCAGGGTTCATTGTTGTTTATACTTTATTGCTCCTTCAGGACATGGGTTAGTAAAACATTTCATAAAATAGCTACAGTTGATTTTTCTAGCTAGTATTGAATCTATTATGGATTTAACTTTCTTGGAAAGAAGTGTGTTTACTGATCCTCTTTAACCCTGAAAAATCAGTAAAGAAACCAATAGAAATTGTTTTATAACGTAGAAATTGAAAAGGAAGAACAAGCCTTGTGGCCCAACCATGTTGCTACTCATTTTTCCCAGAACAGCATCCTTGTCTTGTGTCTGACCCATTGGATATCTCTCTTGTCTTTCTTTTCAACCACCTTTTGAACTTGTTCTTTGATGTTGACATGCAGTTTTGCTTCAGCGGTGAACTCTGGTAATGATCCTATAATCTCGTTCCCACGCGCACACACACTTGTTCTATTTGTTATGGACCAGACCAAACCCTCTCAAAATATATTAAGATGATAACCTAGACCCTGAGAT
>NC_063335.1:1222834-1237916 GCF_021869965.1 Rhincodon typus
TCACCAAAACAAGGGGTTAAGCAGCAAAGCTGGAAATCACAAGGTCAGCAATTTCAAGAAATACAATGACTCCCATAATGGATACATGAAGTTTGCAAAATTTTGCATCATCAGATGACTCAAAATCTGAACTACGCATGTGATCACCTCCAAAAAACAACTTTATTTGTATTCTCACCAACTCAACTTCTTCTAGACAGCAAGAATGAGTCAAGCAAGCAAACTGGCTTTAGGAAGTCACAGGCAAGGTGTTTAATTTCTACAACCAGCAATTTTCAGCTTCTCATTCCATGTCTTCCATTAAAACCAGAACTGGGTAGTTTGAGGTTGGCATTCAGATTCTTCACATCGTTATTCATATCTGATCCAAATCCATCAGTTTTTGGGTTGAAAACTGTCCCCATTTTGTATGATTCACCAACAACCAACTCACTGCACGCATGGAACATAATAAAACCCATCTACACAGATAGATAATTAGGTAGTTATAACAATAAATCACTGCTTCGAATTTGATCACATGACAGTAAAAATCCTATTACAAACTTGTTGATCTGGTTATTGTTACCAATTAACCTAGGAGCTCTGCTCCTTTACTGGCCACATTAAGTGTTACAAACTACATAAAGTTTAAAAAAAAGTCAACACCATAAGTTTAAAAAAAATCCAGGAAAAGAATAAAACAAACTGGGGAAATAAAAAGTCAACAACTTTAAAGGGAGTGGGCCAGTAATCATTTAATAAACAGAGAACTTCTACGACAATGCATATAGGTATTAAAAGATGCCAAGTTCGTTAAAGTTTGCATCAATTTTTAGTGATTTTTCTTTCTTTTTAAACAAACTCTCAGGAGGGGGACGTTCAAAAATTTGACAAGTCCATCTCCTATCCTTCAACCCCCTACTCCCTCCACACACTCACTATTATTAAAACTTCATGATATACACAGCTATTGATTGCTAAAACTCAGAATAGATCTCACCACACTAAGATAGATATTCTACTGTATCTTTTCTATCATAGAAAAATATTACTCTCTACTGCTGTAGATTTACAGTAAATCATTTGCAAGTTTTCACTGCAAGTAACAGCTATTAAAGGCCAAGGCTTTAATTTATTAAATCTAGTTAGCACACAAGTTTACTTTTCTAAAAGGATTGCATTTCAATTAGGAGAGAACATTTGGACAAAAGGCTTGCACATGAAAGTCAACTATTATTCCACTTTTTCAATACAGACAAGGGCAGGAAAAATAAAGTCACTGTTTAAATCATGCCCCTACCTATCAAGAGGGGTTTATGGTCACTTATCCTGTTTAAGTGCTGCCACCACAAACAGACAGCATTACATTTCAGTCAGATCCTGCTCTGAATCTCAACAGCAACCTACAGGGACAAGACAATCTTCCAATCTTATTTCTTCACTGGTACAACTGCTGCTGCCCCAAAACCAGGCCCCTCAATTTCCTGACAGCAATACACTACAAAGACTGGAAAGCATTTCCTCTGGAACTGGTGCCTGGAAATGCTGCTTTGTGTTCACCACATAGTCCTCCTTTGAGTAAAGATGCTTTTGGCTTGAAACTTGCAAGGATACATATTTTTCATCTGCCTTTTGCTCTAACAGAACAAACAAATGCAATTTCTTTAGAATTGTTAATATGTACATGCCCTGTTTTTTTCAACGCAAGTGTAAGTTAATTTCTGAAACAACCAGAACCATTGTAATTCTATTCCTAAAACATAATTCCGAACAGATTAAAAACATCATCTGTACTCCCCACATGCGACAGCAAATTCATCAAGGAATTAAACAAATACAGGATTAACTTTTAATTCAAGATACCTGATTGGTAAACAAACTTTTAGTTGAGTTATTTAAATAATAGACAGGGCAGTCACCCAATAATATAACATCACATACTTGCTCCCTTGAGTACCTTAATTCTGATCAGAATAACTCAGTCACAACCCCAAAAGCAATAAAATTCAGAAAAGATGCTTAATCTATAAATAATAGAAGTCACCTCCACCCACATTTGGCCTTGGAACTCTTTAAAGAACTCTACTGCAGACAGATGGTTTTCTGCATGTCTGGTCACAGTTTTACCAGTTTAGATCATCTGTTTCACTTCAGTTTCACTTCAATCAAACATCAACATTCCCAAATCACTTGCAAATTCCTCCCACTTCCTACAGACAAAGGATGTGGCCATGGGTACCTGCATGGGCCCAAGCTATGCCTGCCTCTTTATAGGATACATGGAACAATCCCTCTTCTAAAGCTACACTGGCCCTATCCCCCACCTCTTCCTCCGTTACATCGACGACTGTATCGGCGCCGCCTCGTGCTCCCATGAGGAACTCAAACAGTTCATCCACTTCAACACCTTCCACCCCAACCTTAAGTTTACCTGGACCATCTCTAATACCTCTCTCTCCTTCCTGGACCGCTCTGTTTCCATCTCTGGCAACCAACTAGAAACCGATATCCATTTCAAGTCTACCGACTCCCACAGTTACCTAGAATACACCTCCTCTCACCCACCTTCCTGCAAAAGTGCCATCCCCTATTCCCAACTCCTTTGCGTCCACCGCATCTGCTCCCAAGATGAGGCATTCCACTCCTGGACATCCCAGATGGCCTCGTTTTTTCAAGGACCGCAACTTCCTCTCCACAGTGTTCGAAAACGCCCTTGACCGTGTCTCTCTCATTTCCCACAACTCATTCCTCACACACCCTCCCCATAATAACAACCAAAACAGAATCCCCCTCGTCCTCACATACCACCCCATCAACCTCCGGATCCAACGCATCATCCTCCGGCACTTCCACCATCTGCAATCTGACTCCACCACCAAAGACATCTTTCCCTCCCCACCCTTATGTGCCTTCCGGAGGGACCACTCTCTCCGTGACTCCCTTGTCTGCTCCACACTCCCCTCCAGCCCCACCACACCCGGCACTTTTCCCTGCAACTGCAGGAAGTGCTACACCTGCCCCTACACCTCCCCCCTCACCCCCATCCCAGGCCCCAAGAACACCTTCCACATCACCTGCACATCTGCTAATGTGGTAATACTGTATCCGCTGTTCCCAATGTGGCCTTCTTTACATCAGGGAAACCAAGCGGAGGCTTGGAGGCCGCTTTGTGGAACACCTACGCTCGGTTCGCGACAAACGACTGCACCTCTCAGTCACGAACCATTTCAACTCCCCCTCCCACTCCCACTCCTTGGATGGGATGTCCATTCTGGGCCTTCTCCAGTGCCACAACGATGCCACCCGAAGGTTGCAGGAACAGTATCTCATTTCGCTTGGGAAACCTGCAGCCCAATGGTATCAATGTGAACTTCACAAGCTTCAAAATCTCCCGTCCCCCGACCACATCCCAAAACCAGCCCAGCTCGTCCCCACCTCCTTAAGCTGTCTGTCCTTCCTCCCACCTATCCACTTCTTCCACCTCAAGCCCCACCCCATCTCCTACCGACCAGCCTCATCCCACCTCCTTGACCTGTCCGTCCTCCCTGGACTGACCTACCCTCATCCTAACTCCCCACCTACACTCACCTTTACTGGCTCCATCCTCGCCTCTTTGACCTGTTTGTTTCCTCTCCACCTATCTTCTCCTTTATCCATCTTCTATCCGCCTCCCCCTCTCTCCGTATTTATTTCAGAATCCCCATCCCCTCCCCCATTTCTGAAGGGGGGTCTAGGCCCAAAACATCAGCTTTCCTGCTCCTCTGATGCTGCTTGGCCTGCTGTATTCATCCAGCTCCATACCTTGTTATCTCACTTGCAAATGGTCTCTTTTTTCATTTGTGCATACAACGTGCATGCTCTCACCAAGCCCACTCCTGCTTCTGGGCAGTATTTTGGTAATCTAGAGTAGCTTTCAAGTGCAAAACACATGCAGCACTTCAGCAGCAAGGCCACTGGATTGCGTAAAACAAACAGAAGCTCAAATTGCTGGAGAAACTCAGCAGACATGGCAGCATTTGTGGAAACAGAAAGAAAGTTAACCTTTCAAGTCCACAGGCCCTTCTTCAAAACTCCCAGTTCCTCCTCGTAATCTAACAAACAGCAAGACGAGCTACATAAATTTTTTTCAACAATTGATTTCAATGCCTCTGGACATGTGTAAAAGGCATATTGAATTAACAACGACAACTCAGCAAAGAAACATGAATGCACTCTTCACACAAAATAAAAGCAAAATCATGTCCAACAGAAGTGATCCATTAAAGAACTTAACAATCTTCGACAGTGTCTGGCAAATGGTTAAATTAGTGCACAAAAGTGACAGCATATGCAGCACAATAACAGGCTATTTTGCTCAAGCAATCTAAACTTCACAAGTCGTCTACGTCTCATTATTTCACAACCTAAAATATCCCTCTTTTCTTTTCTCCCTCACGTACTTGTTTAACTTCCTCTTAAATGTATCTATGTTGAATGCCTCAAGCATTTCGTTGGGCCATGAGTTCCACATTCCCTACTCCCAGAGTTGTACCGTGAAGTCATGACTTACTTTCTTCTTACTGTAGGATTTAACACTGTTTGAATTTCAAGTTGAGGTTGTATAAAGAATTTGACCCTCACACTGATGGCATGGCTTGAAGTTCAAAGGGATATAATTGGTAATGTAGATTACCTTTTGTCTGATCCCATAATTACTTGGACAAACCCTGCTGCTTAGAAAGTTGAATAAGGAAATCCCTCTGTCCTGAAAATGGTGACTTCTACCCAAATTATTTGGAGGAATGCAAATAGTAAAAACTTAGATCACCCAAACACTGCAGCACTGAAAGCACTCTGTGTACTGTGCAAGATAATGAAACATAAAACCAAATGTGACATATCTGATACCACAGTAAAGAAGCATCTTCAGTTTTAGATACGCGACCGACTACTCATCTCCTAAAAGCTAAAATCTCATCTAATTAAACACATGAATTTGCACCACTGGTGAAATAAGTTGCCAGAGTCATTCATTACACCATGGCTCAAATTAAGCATCCCTGTCACAAAATTCAAACGGTGCATCAAAAGCTGCACATTTAAACTTTGAATTCCAAAAAATGCCCAGATTCCTTAAGAATATGAACCAAATGTTGATTTCAGCAGCATGGAAACAACCAATGTTGAAAATAGCCAAAACAAAATCAATGATTTTCATTGATTGCCCTGTTTTATCAAAGCTTTAAGTGTTAATTTTAAGAATTAAGCAAACTTTCCATTTGCATTATGTTTAGGTCAGAACTGCAGCAAACACTTATCATTGGGAATTCTCTCAGACTCAAAAACCGCAGCTTTCAGAGAATTTATTTCGCTATTTTGTCAAACTGCTGCTACTTGAGAAATTTAAGTACATAATTGAACCTAAACGTCATACTGACAGAGTTCACGCTTGTATTCCAGGGTCAATATTCATCACTTGTACAACATCAGAAAAATCAGGTTATCGAGTCATGTTGCTCATGTGCAGGCTGATGAGTTTCTTGGATGCAACAGTGCCTACATTTCAAGGGTACTTCAGTGGCTGAAAAATAGCATCCTGAGAGAACGAAAGTCATTACTGAAATGTAATATTTAAGTAGTATTTAGATGTCCATTAGCAGCATAGACTCAATGGGTCAAAGGTCTTTTTCTGCGCTGTAAACCTTCATAACTCTAAATTCAAGCCTTTCTTTTTAAGATACTGTGTGAATAGACAGGTACTGCAAACGTCAAGTTTAATTTTTAAAAAAATTAATATCATTGTTTGCAAGTAATTTAAACGATTACAAGCTTCAACATAATGAAAGGAAGAAACACGTAGGCTTACCCTCTGCAACTCCCCAAGGATATTGTCTTCCTCTGACTCGTTTTCCATTCACCTCTATAATAGTATTACTACCTACAACAGCAAGGGGTAAACGATCCTGGAAAAGATTGACATTCAAATACATCAGTACAATGTTTGTCCAGTTATATTTAACAGTTAAGATTGTGGAAAAATTGAAGTCAACTTATGGGACTTCATTTCAGCTAAAACTTCAAATATAATTTGGGATCAAATTAGCATTTACGATTTTAAAACCTAAAAGAAAATAATCTTGTGCACATTACATTGCCACGTACAGAATTTATGCTCAACCTTTGTAAATCAATACATAGCTCCCATCTGGAGTACTGTGTCCAATTCTAGCAATACGCTTCAGAAAAGGATCCTGAGGAGATTGCTCAGAATGGTACAAGGGATAAAAGACTTCTGTTATATGGAGAAATTGAAGTTAGCATTGTCAGGAGAGGGGTTAAGGGGAAGAAAAATTTAAAATTCTGCAAAAGAACCAGAAGTGAGATCAAGTCCTCCCCGCCACCCCTAGCAGGTCATGATTTGGAATGTGCTACTTGAAATGGTGGTGAAAGGATATTCAATACTATTTTGCAAAAGGGAATTGGACAAATAATTGAAAAAGGAAAGACTAGTGTGGTCTAACTGCAGAGAAATGAAAATGATCCTATCCAGAATTAACTGGTCTATGCAAACATGCTGGAATTCTTAGCAAGCCAATGCCCTTTCATCATATGGGTGTAAAATATTCAGCATATGAACAGCAATTTTAGAGGAGAAAAAATAATTAGCTGCACAGCTACAATCTACTAAATGGCCTCCACCTGTACGGCAAATATTCCACGTTTACCATCTGCTCATTGCTGGCTTTTCAATGGTAGACATTTTAATCAACCTATTTATAGACATGTTTTGGCACACTATTGCAACAGGTGGAACTTGAACCCAGGCCTTCTGGCCCAAGGCAGGGACACTACACTGCACTGCACTACAAGAGACACTTAAAACACACCCTTTTCTTTATGCACAGCAAATCACTCCAATTAGGCAGGCATTTCACCGGCATATTTCTAATTGCTCATTAATTGACAGGCAACCATATTTGATAAACTTATTCATTAGGGCAATATTTCTGCCCTATGTTAGGGTGATTATTTTAGCATGTTAAATGATAGCTACGTACTTTAAAAACTCAGTTAAAACCAGTTTAGGATTTAGATCAGAATTTTCTGGTTGATAAACATTCCATGTGTTTTTTCCCAAACGCAATGTTTAAAAGTTAATTTTTCAACACAGGAAAGGGTTCATTTACCAAACATGATGCAGTTGTCAAAAGAGCTGCACACCAAAGCAAAGCTCTCTCTCAACACTACTTTGCTGCTTTCAGCCTCTTGCTATCCATTCCACTCTCAGGCCGAAGAATTCCCCACCCACCCATCCATCCATTTAATTTTCAGTCTCTTCATATCCTTCACACATGGCCTGTTCACAGCACCTGTGTGTCATATCCCCTCACTTCCCCTTTGCCACTTAGTAACAATACAACATATACCTCAGGATTATATTTAAATTGAAGGGTTTGATCCCATTGTAACTGTAAAGATTCAAACATACATGCCATCATCTTCACTAGAAAATGAGCAGAGAACTCTTGTAGCCCAGATTGCTTGAAGTTGAGTGAGCTCCTTGCATCAGATTCAAATAATGCAATACATGCAAATTTTGCACCTCAAATTAAGCCGATTCTGATGCAGTTGTTATTTATTCATTAACATGCATTTATTAAGGCATAGTGTAGATGCTGCCAAGCTTTGGTTTCAGTCAATTTTTGGCTGCATTTCAAAGATACAGTAAATTGTTTTTTTGTTTTTTTTTTTACTGCTATGCAACTGAAGCCAACTTTAAAACAGTTGCTATTATACACTCCATTGTGAACACTGTTCTTTTGGGTTTCCTCATGCGGAGTGCCCCGGATAACCAGGTGGCATAGTCTCCTATAGCATGAATCATCCAAAATTTCCTTAACACTTTACCGGTCTCCCAGGTTCTATTCAATTTTTAATTTATACTCAAGTTCTGCTACATTATTTTTGTCGATGGGATTCAAATCCATAATGTATTTTTAAGATCCATTTACACATTGCAAAAGTGAATTATACATTTGTCAGACAGAATATGCAATTCTATAACATTATTTACTTGAAAATTGATGCAATTGTATTTTACAGAATAAAAGAGTGCTTCAGCAAACTAATCTGCATGAAAACATGAATCTAATTTTTAAATTATTCCAATTAACATTAGTATAAAGGTAATACTTCCTTCAGCATGAAATGGTGATTCCACTAAAATTCAATAAGTTACTTAAGTTATAACAAATGTTTCCCTCCAGAGAAGTCTCTAATCACGTTAGTAATATGGGGGAACGTACTGGAAACACAAGCCTCCAAATGATACACTACCTTAACCTTTTTTACCAACTTGTTTTCTTCTTCATCATCAGTTTCTGGGAATTCATATATCTTTATTTTATGTTCCTGGATTTCTCTCATCACCTGTAAAAATAGTTATTGCTGAATTGTTATCCATAAAGAGAAGAAAGGTTAAATTCTTTCCATCAAGTGAGTTATGATCTGGGAAATGCTGCTGTTAATGAAATCAGATTCAACAGTAACTTTGAGGAGGGTACCGGATAAATACCTGGCATCAAAAAAAAAAGGCAGCATTGCAAATTAAAATGGCAGCAAAATTAATTGGATACTATACCCAAAAGCTAGCTCAAGCACTAAATGCGCAATGGTTTCCTCTACATTGGATATTCTATGAAATGTGAGTGAAAGACTTAAGCTGTTGGCTAAATTTTTTTTTTTTTTTTTTATATACCTAGCGCATAAGCTGTACTTCTTATTTTACAACATCCCTTTAAGCCTTGCAATGTTCAAGCACGATGTAGGAGGGATTTTAGGAGCAAACTGTGAGAAGTTAAACTGGAATTCTATAGTTTCAAAATTGAAGATATTGGGGACTTGAACATCAAAAAGAATCACGGGAACCTTTCACACTACAGCAGTCAGTGCAGACTTGTAAACTGGGGCATATTTTTTAAAAAAATACCATCACAGGATGTGGGCATTGCTGGTTATGCCAGCATTACTGCTGAACCCTAATTGTCCAAGACAAGATGTTGTGAAGATCATTCTTTTGGGTTTCCTCGTGTTCAGTGCTTGGTGGAATAGTTATCCATGACACGATTGTCCATAATTTTCTTCATGTTTTGCACGTCTCCCAGGTTCTATTCAATTTACACCCAAGTTTAAGCTTCCTTCAAGAATCACTGCAGTCCTTGGAGGGTAGGGAGACCCTCACATTATAAAAGAAGGAATTCCAGGGTTTTGATCCAGTGATAGTGACGAAATAATGGTTCAGTGTCAAGTCAGGAAGATGTGTCATTTGGAAGGGAACATTTTAAAGGCGGTGGTATTTCCACGCATCTATTGCCCTTACCCTTCTAGGTGGTAGTAGTCGTGAGCTTGGAAGGTACTAATGAAGAAAATTCAGTGAGTTATCATGTGCATTTCATACCACTATACACACTGCTAGCATTGCGCATCAGTAGTTTACGGGGGGAATGTTTGCAGGTGGTGGGTACAGTGACAGTCAAGCACACTGCTTTGTCCCAGATAATACCCTCAAGTTACTCAATCATGCCATAATAGTCTGCATGAGATGAATGAATCAATTTTCAAATGCTCCCTTGCTTTAAACTTTACATGCACTGATGAGTTTGTCATCATTTGCTTCTAACCATATAATCACGTTAAGAAATCTCTGCTGTAATGATGGACACTGTACAAAATGATTTGTTGAAATATAACTTTGACCTGGTCAAACACATCTTGCAAGAAAAGATAATACATTCAAAACTACTAGCAACTGTCTTCTCACCTGTCTCTTGAACTGCTGACATTCTTCAGGGGTAAGGGTGTCTGCTTTGGCAATGAGTGGAATGATATTGACCTTTTCATGTAGGCGTTTCATAAATTCAATATCCAACGGCTTTAGTCTACAGAAATGCAATACCTAAGTTAGCAAATTTATCTGTCCAACAGTAGAAATCTTTGTTTAGTAAATTAAAAGTAATGACATCACTCGATAAGTTTTAATTTCGTGCTACACAACTGTCAAACATTAAGGAGTTTATCTAATGGAACATTCTAGACGGAGGGTACCAAGCAGAATTGGTAAATTGACTTCAGATGAGCATTTTTGCCTGTAACCCACAAACGGGCACACTTTTTCCAAGCAGGTAATTCTACAGCCTTAGCTAATGGTTGGTGAAACTTACGAATCACAAATGTAAAGACAGATATATGCTGATTTTTAATATCCTTTCAGAAAAGGAAATTTATTTCTCAAGTATTTAGTCTGCATTAGTCACCTGAGGTTTATTGTTGTTGTAGTGGACTATAATTATTATCAAGTATGATGCACTTTGATCTTAGAAAGATCTCCAGGAGCAATCAAATCTATTACTCATTTTGTTAAGATCCCAGGATGTCAATTCTCTCAACAAACATTTAAATTCAGTGGCTCTAGGTAAAGAAAAAAAAAGATATTTCTCCCATTCCTGATAGGCCCATAGTCCCAGTTGGAAACACTTCATACACTAAAAGTGGATATCAGCTGCAATGCTTGCAAAATAGTTCTGAATGCCAGAGGCATCCACCTTTCAGAGAAGACAAAGTTTTCTCTCAGTCACCAGAATTTTAAAGCAGTTCAATGCATGTACCAGTTACTCGAACCATTCATACAGGACGAAATAGTACGGAAGACTCCTACACAAATATACTGTAATCTTCCAGAAATGCACCCACCATTCCAAAGGCAAATAAGAGATCTGAAGAAGTGTACAGACCAGGTCTTTTTATTTTTCAGTATTTTAAGTTGTGCATTGAAATGAGAAAAGAACTGCTTTAAAACCAAGGATTGTTGGAAGATCGTGAATCAGTGGTTCAATTGTGGTTGCAGAGGAGATGGAATTGAGCTGTTGTACACAGACGGAGCTTTGGTTGGTAAAGTGGCTGAATGGTTTGTGAACTAGTGACCAATTACTGATGACAGGCCTTCTGCCTATGAACAACCATGCGATTGGTTCTCAGGAAGATGACTGTGAACAAGATCCAAGAAAGCCTTCAGATTTCTACCGGCTTCACATCTATCTGTTCTCTGCAGAAAGAATACATTTAAGCCCAAAGAAAACCAGTTTATTTTCCTCCAGCTATTGTTACGAGCAGTGACTTTTAACTTAAAAAGTCAGAGACCTTTGATACATGAACCAGTAACTGTGATTCTCTTGCAAACTAGTCGAACCATCTGGAGAAGACAGATGTGAAAGAAACAAAATGATCTGATCAGTACAAGAACCATCTAAGCAGATCCTGTGAACAGACACCACTGAACTAGTTTCCCAATTTCCCTCTGTCAAGAGCACACGTTTATTTTCCCTGTTTCAGTGAGTGTGTTTCAATCTGTCTACATAATCACTTCTGATGAATATTAATTTTTGTCAACCTGAATCAAGTAATGTTTGTTACTTCAGAATCTTGAACCTTCATAGAATCCCTAGTGTGGAAACAGGCCCTTTGGCCCAACAAGTCCACACCGAACCTCAAAGCATCCCACGCAGACCCATCCCCCTATAACCCACCTAAATCTACACCTCCCTGAACACTACGGGCAATTTAGCATGGCCAATCCACCTAACCTGCACATCTTTGGACTGTGGGCGGAAACCGGAGGAAACCCAAGCAGACACGGGGAGAATGTGCAAACTCCACACAGACAGTCGCCCGAGGCTGGAATCGAACCCGGGTCCCTGGCACTGTGAGGCAGCAGTGCTAACCACTGAGCCACCATGCTGCCTTGGTGACAATTTCTGAAATAATGAGGCATGATTTCCAGTGCACTGCCCCAGTGAAATATAAACTGCAGCTGTATTGGCATGAAGCTATACTGATTTGTCTATGATGTTATACCATACAAACTTCATATTTTCCAGGTACAAAGTGTCTACTGTCATTTAGCTGATTTCAATTTTGCCAGCCCATTAGCATACATCTATGCTCCAATCATTTTCCAAGTGGTAGATACTTTATACAAGATACAACAAATATTCATGCCACTTGCAACTTAAAGAAAACACCAATGCTGCCAAAATAGTGGTTACAATTCTAACAGCCATCAGGTGCAGCAGAGCAGGAGGCCCAGCTGACAGTCAACATGAAGAACATAGGACTCTGGAGCAGGAGCAGGTAATTTCAGTCTTTTCCACCACTCAGTAAGCTAATTGATCTATTTATGGTCTCAGCTATACTTTCCTGTCTGTATTCCATAACCGTGAATGCTATTGTCTATCAGAAATCTAACTAATATACCCTGGAATAAATTTAAATACATTTTCTCTACTACTTTTTGGGAAGAGAATTCAATGCTCTATCAACTACCTGAGAAAAAATAATTCTCATCTGCTTTAAGAGAGACCCCTATTTTTCTTAAGTTCTGTACCATAGTTTTTGTTTCACCCAAAAGCGAGAACATCCTCCTAGCCAGTACCCTCAAGATTGCGCATTTCATTAAGATTATTGTCTTGAACCCCAATGCATATTGGTCTAACTTGTTCAAGGTTTGTTTCTAAGTTGAGACTTTAATACCAGAAAGGAGTTGAGTGAATCTTTTCTGAATGGCATGTAAAAAAGAGGCCAGAATGTAAATTGTGCTCCAGATGTGGTCTCACCAATGCCCTGCAAAACTGCAGTAAACTTGCCCACTTTTCATTTTATTGCTCTTGCAAAATACAACACTATTTACCTTCCTTATCATTTAATGCACCTACATACTACCTTTATCTAATGCATACATGTGGACATGCAGATTCCTCATCCGGAGGCCCAGAAATTAGCAATTTCTGTCAGCGCTCTCCATTTAAACAGTATTCAGTTTTTCTAATCTTCCAGCGAAAAAGATAGTTCATATTTACCTGCTGCCACCTGCCAAATTTTTGTCCACTCAATCTCATGATATCCTATTGCAGACTCTCTAACTCTTCCTCACAACCTACCACTGCATGGGTTCAGGACTATTGAGCAATATGGTCAGGTTGAAAATGGACAGCTTGGAAATACAGGTCAAGGCCAACTAGCATCAAAACTTCACAAATGACTGGGTTGCTTTGGACTGGAATATAGACTCCAGCATATGTTAAAGCAGTCATTTTCAGATGTGAACAGCAATGAATTTTTATACATAACATTCAAGAAAATTAACACACAATGAACTGTTGTTCTTTCAAATCAAATGAATTGTTGCAACTTTAGAATGTGGAAGCCACATCTTTAAATTGAATATCACTTCAAATCACTAATTTGCAAAATAAAGAAATGTGTTCTTAAGGCAGAAAATGTAAATGTAATGGGGTACTTAAGATTCTTTCATCAGAAAATCAAAACCAATGATAGATCTGGCAATTATCATCACATCTGCACAAAATCTTTCACAAGTTAAAAAAGAACAAATACTGTAACTATACAATTGAGAGGGAGCTCTTGTGGTGCAATGGTAATGTCTCTACTTTGGTACAGGAGGCCCAGGTTCAGGTTCCACATGGTCCAGAGGTGTGAAATAACAGCTTTGTAGATATTTTGTAATCAACCTGTTCAATGAATGGGACAGTCAGACGAGTAGCAAAGCAGATGGATTCAGGTTCACAAAATATAAATAGCAGTACCTCCAGTGGATAAAGATCAAAACAAAATCAAGTGGGTTTTTAAGCACAAAGGGCAATGAATAAAGAAGGTACAACATAATGATGAACCCACACAAAAACTCTAGTAAGGCCACAACTGCCTACTGTGTGCAGTTTTTAATACAAAATTTACGAAGCTGTTGAGCTAGTAGAGCAGGGGAGGTGATAGCCTAGTGGTATTCTCGCTAGACTGTTAATCCAGAGACCCAGATAATGTTCTGGGGACCTGGGTTCAAATCCTACCAAGATAGATGGTGGAATTTGAATTCAATAAACATCTGGAATTAAGGGTCTAACAATGACTATGAATCCATTGTCAATTGTTGTTCACTAATGTCCTTTAGGGAAGGAAACTGCCATCCTTACCTGGTCTGCCTACATGTGACTCCAGGCCCACAGCAATGTGGTTGACTCTAAACTGCCCTCTGGGCAATTAGGGATGGGCAATAAACACTGCCTAGCCAGCAACGCCCTCATCCCGTGAATGAATAGGGGAAAAAAAAAGGTATAATGTACAAGGAAGCTGCCTGGTATTAGAAAGCATACAGGCTTGAACAGAGGTGAATAACACGTATTTTGGTGGAATCATTTGAAGGGACATGACAAAACCAATAGAAACAAATCATTTTCAGCGGTTGAGGTATTCTGAATGAGAAAAAAGATAAAGTTCAGCATTTAGGATTGGGATCAACGAGCAGATACTATGGCTTTAAGAGGTGTATTTTGTCCTGGTATTTTTTAATGAAAAAAGGTTGAGATAGATATGCCAAGCAGTCTGCTCATAGCCAATAAACATCTTCGGAGTCCGAGTTTTTTTTTTAAAATGGTTGGAACAATAGAAGCAGTCTGAAAGGGTCGGGTCAAGCTCCCTCACAACCAAGACTTTTAGGTTTAGCTTTCTACAGTTGCCAGGGTTTTGAAGCTGGATCTAGAAGCTCTTATTCCTCTGTATGTTGCAGCTAAAAGCGGGGTTATCTTCCTGTTGCTAGAACTGCACTTAAGACAATCTATTTTACAAAATTTGCATTTGCCAAGGGGGTGTTTATGGGATGTTACTATATTGGAACAGTTAAATAGTAGTTAATTCATATATTATTTCGTTAATCCATACATTATTTTGTTAACTTTTTCAGAGTTACAGTTAAGCCAATTATTTTCTTTATTATTTTGTCTGCATTTCTATACTACAGTTAAACTAAAGTGTGACTTGCTAGAAGTTGAGCAATTTGACCAATCGAATTGCATCTGGAACACAACGTTTTACGCCTACCTTTAAAATAAGAAAAAAGTTAGGGCCTAGGTTAGGAGATAGTGGAAACTGCTGATGCTGCAGAATCTGAGATAACAAGGTGTAGAGCTGGATGAACGCAGCAAGCCAAGCAGCATCAGAGGAGCAGGAAAGCTGACGTTTCGGGTCTAGACCCGAAACGTCAGCTTTCCTGCTC
>NC_063335.1:1247916-1259341 GCF_021869965.1 Rhincodon typus
AATTAGGCCCACCAGCGTCACAGGGAATAAAGGACAGATCATAAATATGGCACCGCCAGAAGGACAGCTCAATGTCTTTTCAAGGACAAACCAGATTTTGAAATAACAAACGTTGTGAATTTTAGAACCAGTTATTAACTTAGTATTTAGAAAGCTGTGACTAGCAACCATATGAATATAGTCATCAAATTGTAGCTGCCTTTTTAAATTGCACAGTCAAATGCAATGCTGTCATAAATTAATGAAAAGTCAAGAAAAATTCCATTTTTTGCCAAATGTTCCAAGAGAGAACATTTCATTCCCAGATAAACACATCAATTTTTATGTAATGAAACATCTGATTTGGTTTGGCCAAAATTTAAACCCATTCTACTCCGGTCAGCTAAATGGTCAAACTGTCTAATTTACTTCTGTCATATCATTCAAGTACTTCTTGCCTTTCAATACTATCAACTTTTTGAAAAGTTCAGCTGTCAAAAATAGAAAACAGAACTGATGCATGTTAACTCAAACACAAGATACAAGCATTCCTCTGTGCTTTGACTATGTTGAGGGTGAAATTTATTAATCAAGAAAAATACATACCATAGCACACAATGTATTTTTAAAATCAAATATATTTCAGTATGTCCTCAATCGTGATGGTGTTAAACTATCGAACTCTACACATTACATAAACGATTAAAATAAATATGCCATTCAAGTTTTTTTTCTTCATTGAAGACAAATAATAAAATTAACTTACAGTAGAAATGGTCTAAACCAGAACGAGAAGTCAGAGCCAAAGTAATGTTCAAGTAACCAAAAATCATTATACTAAATGGCAGCCCCTTCTGGACAGAAAAGAAGTGGACCAACATAGAGATATGACTGTGCTCCAGAATTCAGATATCAGAGATTGTGTTTTGCAAACCAGTTTGCGTAATCTAGGCTAAATCTATGATAAGCAATGGAGAAGCTCATCAGGTTTGGCAGCATCTGTGGACAGAAAGCAGAGTTAACATTCTAGGTTCAGTAACCCTCCCTCAGAACTGTTCAGATATTTAGCCTGACTGGACTGAACTGTCATTGACTTACTGTGTTAGGACCTCCTGAACATAGGTTATCCCCTCTAGATCTGAGCAAGGATCACTGGACTCAAAACATTAACTCTACTTTCTCTCCACAGATGCTGCCAGGCTTGCCAAGTTTCTCTAGCAATGTGTGTTTCGGTTTCAAATTTCCAGTATCCACAGTCCGCTATATTTTTATATGATGATCAATGCCTGTTCTTTATTGCATAACAAAAATTTTGAAACATGTACAAATCAAATCTTTCATCATAGATGATTCCACAAAGTTCCTTGAGTAAATTTAAGCAATGGTTTCTGTTATAAAACTAATCAAGCCATACCGCTTACACCACAAACTGCTGGTTTCTAACTCAAACATGGTACAAGGAACACGAAGATACTTGATTCCTCGTTCATTTTCATCTTAATACTCTTTTGAACAGTGTCCTGCTTACCACCTACACACTCTTCCAACCCTGGCCAAATGACAGCAATTTTTAAAGGAAGTCAGTGAGCATTTCCCCATTCACTCACTGCTCAGTTCAATACCAAAAAAAATAAAATGGCTTATTAACCTACCAAGACTGCAATTTATCTAAATCAGTAACCGTCAGAATGAAGGACTTCTATAATGTTCACCAGCTTTCTTCCAATAAAACATTAGATACAAATTTTGAATGCTCTTCAAATTCACAATACTGACATCCAACCCATCTCTACATACTGATGGAATAAAATCAACTTGCTTTTATCAGCGGTTTCTCATATTTTAGAAATATCAGGGTGGCCATACATGGGAAAATACAAAAAGCAGCAACTGGAGGAATTCCAGGGAATGTTACTATAAACAACTGATATTCACATAACAACTACTGACCATATCCTATCATCTGGTTTTTCACATCATTCCCTAGAGAATCTTAAAAACCAGAGCACAATTCTTGGCATTCCAAGCTTACATTATTCCGATCACACCACTCTATTCAGGGTTCATTTACTGACATGACCATCATCTTCTGCTTTCAGAACACTTGTGTTGCAAGTAAATCAAATTATGTCGAGATATTTTTGAGTTGTCAATAATGACTGAATAGCTCACACCAGGTCAGAAATGTTAATGGGATAGACTGTGGGAAATAAATTCAAAAGTCGCTTCTAAAATGGAAAAATAGTTTACATTCATGTCACTGAACCAGCAAGATCAGAGGAGTGCAAACAAAGTACTTACTGATATGTTTAAGGTTTCCAGATGTGACTGTGCAACTATGCATTTGCTGCAAGTTTGCATCATGTTCAAGAGTTATTCAGGCATGACATGTACATATTGTTGACAAGTTAAATGTGTCACAAGGAGGCAGAGTGGCAAACATGTACAATAATGAAGGGAATTAAAAGTCTGATGAGAAACAATCCTGTATGAATTGAACCGAAAAGGTGAGTGACAAATTGAATATTTGCACATTCTCAGCATGCCAGTTTGTAAAGTGAATCCACAGACCAGGAAGCGGCCCATCAAAACTTTGATGCTTTCATCCAACAGAGTTGGGGATTCATCATCTCCTTCCGATATGCAATTAGGTCACAAAAACAATATGCCTCATGATTAGAAGGTTATGGGAAACTTGAAATCAGCAAAGCACTGGAGGCCTGTTACCAACAGTGTTCCACAGGGATCGGCACTGGGTCCATTTTTTTTGGCATTTATATAAATGATTTGGATAAGAATGAGAAAGCATGGTTAGTACATTTGCAGATGACACCGAAGTTGGTGGTATTGTGGATAGTGAAGAATGTTATCTAACACTACAAAGATATCTTGACCAATTGGGTCAATGGGCTTCCGAAGAGTGGCAGATGGAGTTTAATCTGGCTAAATGTGAGGTATTGCATTTTGGCAAAACGAGCAAGGGCAGGTCTTATACAATTAAAAGTGGAGTCTTGTGCAATGTTGTAGAACAGAGACCTAGGGGTTCAGGTACATAATTCTTTGAAGTTTGCGTCACATGTCGACAGGGTGGTAAGAAGGTATTTAGCACGCTTTCCTTTACTGCTCAGACCTCTTGGTATACAAGTTGGGAAGTCATGTTGAGCTTGTACAGGACGTTGGCGAGGCCTCTTCTGGAGGGCTGTGTCCAGTCGTCGATGTTCTCATTAGAGGAAGATACTATTAAGCTGAGAGGATTCAGAAAAGATTTACCTGGATGTTGCTGGGGATGGAGAATTTGAGTTATAAAGGAGTGGCTGGATAGGCTGGGAGTTTTTTCACTGGAGCATGGGAAGTTGAGGAGTGACCTTATAGAGGTTTATAAAATCATGAGGGGTACAGATAAGGTGAATGGCAGGTGCCTTTTCCCTAGAATGGGGGATTTCAAGACTGGGGGCATTTTTAAGTTTGGAGGAGAAAGATTTAAAAAAGGACATGGGGACATTTTTTTTGTTTAAACACACAGTGGTTCAGGTGTGGAATGAACTTCCAGAGGAAGTCGTGGATACAGGTACCATTACTACGTTTAAAATTTATTTGGATTAATAAGTAAACAAGAAATGCTTGGAGGGATACGGGCCAAGTGCAAGCAGATGGAACGAGCTTAGTTTGGGTGCGCATGGACGAATTGGACCGAAGAGTGTGTTTCCGCGCTATATTACTCTAACTCAATGCTCTGATTATACTAACATTTGTCTCAATGTTGCGTTATTTCACAGGATTTATTTCAGCAGTTTCATGTACTGCGCATGCTGACCTAACCATAAAAGGAGGGTCATGGTGCAATGTATGCGGCATGAACATATCTACTGTTTGCTATACAGTTCTATTTTAAAAATCAAAACTTCCATACAAACATTTGAATTTTGCTGCCTGGGATTTGACAAATCCAAAAATAGTGTTATTGCAAATCAGTACGTAACATTCCGAATAAAGCTGTAAAAATTCAGCTTCAAAAGACTCTAGTTAACATGTGCCTGAAGAAGAAAGGTAGTTTTGTTACTGGTCAACCACAAAGTTACAGGACATGTAATCTTTTGGCTAGTTCATAGAAAACTTAGATCTAAATCTATAACACGGCACCTTTCCCCACATTACAAAATTATTCCAGCCTTACTGAAATTTTGAGCAGCAAAACACTTGGGAAAACACAAGACTTAACAAGATCCTAAGGAGTAATTCAGTAAACTGTTCAACATATTTTTGAACTACCTGTTACAGATGTTATTATAAGCCTCCAGAGCAGGTGGGACTTGAATCTAGGTGTCCTAGCTCACAGGTATGGACACAACCACTTGTGCCAAGAGTCCCTTTTAAACTGATCCAACAGTTGTCTTGTGCAGCTCCACCAAATTAGATGGCATATTTTTTTCTAAATTCACTCTTGGGAAATCAACGATATTGGCTGGGCCAGCATTTACTACACACGAGAAGGTTATGGTGAGCTACTTTTGTGAACCACTGCACTCCACGTGCTGTAGATCGATCCAAAATGTCCTGAAGGAGATTATTCCAAACTATTGACTGAAATCTTGCTAGTTGCCAGAGAGGCTTATCAAGATGAAGAGGTGCACAGTAAAGTCCTATCATTCACACGGCTACCCTTGACTCACGTTTCTGGCAACTGTGAACCTAAAATTTGTTTGCCTGTGTCTGTCAAAAAAAGCCTCCTGGAGTGCAAGTGCATAATGCATAATCTGTCACATTTGCCTTTTGCAAAACATCAATTGTAAGCTGCACCATAAATGAACCTTCTGCCAATGGTACGGCCTCGCTGCAACAGTATCTTTATCAACCTGTTCAGAGTTGCTATCACGCACCTCTGGAGCGGGTGGAATTTGAACTCAGGCGTTCCAGTCAGGGGTAGGGACACTACCATTGCATCAAGACAGGTCCCCAGGACTTCACTGCATCCAGTTTCTGTGACAAGTGATCATGTCAGGGATTTGTAGCGGAGCCTCCCTTTCCCACCATCTTTATAATTGAATCAGATCAAGGAAAAAAAAATATTTATTTTTGCTACTCAGTCAGTGACATAGCAAGTCATGGAAGCACAAGTCTCAAAAGGTCACTGATAGGTTTAAAGAAAGCTGCTTTAATTATCAAGGCTGGAAGGAATCAAATGCACTATCTACATAATTAGAGTCTTGGATTTAACATGTTAAACGTGTAGACTGGTACCTTGAAGCTATCTGCAAGAAAAAAACTACACTCAGTACAAGGGCCAATTCTGAACTTGCCTTGTTTTTGTCAGCAGTTGTATTTATTTGATGAAACGGTTTATAGAACATTGGAACTGTAATGCAGTTATAAGCATGACTGAAGGCAGTTCAGTGCTAAGTACTACAGACTGGCACTGCCAAGTCTGGCTGTCACAGAAACCAGCGATTGTTTCCAGACAGATAAGTTCTGTTTATTCTTGGAGTATTACAGTGGAGCTCATTCTTAGTGGAATCAAATCCATCACAATATTTCAGTTCATTGGCAAGCAACTAATGAGCATTTCTTACCACTTGATGAAATCCTAAATCTATATGCCACCATCCATAAAGAAGAGATCCAGAAAGCATTTTTCCCTCCTGGTTTGTTGGTTAGTCATGGTCCAAGTAGTGACCCTCTCACCTCAAAAGTCTCAAGGCTGTGGATTCAAATCACACTGTTGGACCTCAGCTCAAAAGTCAATGTTGATGCCCCATACAGTACTCAGGAAGCACTGCACAGAGATGCCATCTTTCAGTTTAGATCTGAAAATATGGTGAATAGGTATATCCTGCTCCCTACACTTCTATAATTGGTGTATGCTGGAGTAGAAATGTACTGCACTTCTAGATATTCCGTCAATAAGTAAACGGAGTCTTTAAAGCGTGACACTAGCAAAAGCCATCGCAATTACATTTAAGGAACAAGAAATGGCCCTCATGGATAGTTTCGCTTGAGCTTAGATCTTGTTCTGCCTGACTGCAAGTATTAAGAAAAAAAAAAGTCACAGAACAGGGTTTCACATATCTACCCTTGATTACACTAAAAGAACACCTATTTGGTAACCACTTCCAAATGAGGCTCAAATGTCCCTTCAAAACTGCTACTACAAGTTTGTAACCTTTGAATTAATCCATTCTGCCACTTATTACTGTTATTAAGAGACTTATGGAGAACTGCTACTGCAGTTCCAAATCCTCTCTCAGAAAGATAGATGCACAAAGAAGCCATTCAGCCAATCAAGTCCACACCGACCCTCAAAAATCACCCCACCCAGACCCAGCCCCTTATCACATCTCTGTAACCCTACATTTACCATGGCCTATCCACCTAGCGTACACATCCCAAGGCAGGAATTGAACCTGGGTCATTGGCGCCACGAGGCAGCAAACCTCTGTGCCATCATGCCATCGTTAAAGATAACAGTAAGCATTACAAGTAGTAAACACTTGCAATGTAAAAGTGAGAAAGGCTAGAGTGTGTCAGGAAATTTGGATGAAAAAGTTTCCTAAATTGCTGACGATAATTTTCATCTCAGTATGCTATTCAAAATGCTACTAAGACTTAAAAGACTTAAAAATTGCCAAGAAAAGCTTGACAGGCCAAATTTAAGTGCTCCAGCTTTGAAGAGGGTACAGACTTGTACTCAAAAACCTTTAAAGACTTGAAAGTTGCTTTTCAAATATAAATTATATACTTACCTGTTATTGATATTTGTTTTTATTTTTGAAGTTGAAACTCCCGTGTGCGCTAGTAATGCCACAATATTTTGAATATTCAATTACAATATAAATAAAAGACTTCGCTGGTTGAAACTGATCTATGCCAAACAGAAGATTGGTGCTAGTAATGTGTACAATGAGGCAACATCTGGCACTAGGGCTCTGTCCCCTGAAAACACTGTAAATTATGGAAGACACCCTGCAGCAATCATGTATTTTGATAAAAATCAAAAGAACTGCAGATGCTAGAAATCAGGCAAAAACAGAAATTGCCGGACAAGTTCAGCACATCTGGTAGCAGCTGTGGAGAGAAATCAGGGTTAACGTTTTGGATCTAGTTACCCTTCCTCAATGAAGTATTTTGAGAACATTGGAGAACAAGAAAATCAGGTAAAAGTTTGCACCAAAGGAGCATCAACATAACAGTACAAACATAAAATACTGTCGATACTGAAAATCTGAAATAAAAACTGCATGACACCATAAGACGTAGGGGCAGAAGGAGGCCTTTCAGCTTATCAAGTCCATTCTGCCATTCAATGAGGTCATGGTTAATCTGATAACCTTCAATTCAATTTCCTGCCTTTTCACTCCATAACCCTCAATTCCCTTACTGATTAAAAACCTGTCGCTTTAAAAGCTGAAAAGACTCAATGAACCAGCCTGGTGTTTTAAAAAAAAAATTCACTGATTCATTCTCCTAAGAAATTTCTCTTCAACTTTGTCTCAAGTCTAACAATGGGCCTGTAAGAAATAAATTCACTATGCAACCACCCCCCTCCCAAATCCTCAATTTATCAGACAGTTTTTGTTGGTTCTCTATCTCCTCTCTCCAGCACTTTCCTTGTCCCCATATGGCTTGCAAATTGTTAAATCTCTAGTTCTGGTCAAAAAGTTACTGACCTCAAATGTGAACTGTTCCACTGTCTAAAGATGATACCTCAAATATTTCCAGCATTTTCTGCTTTGCTTCAGAATATATTGGAATAGGAGTGGACTATTCAGCCCATCAACCTGCCCTGTCATTCAATATGATTATGGCTGATCTTCAGTGCCTTTACCTCGCTTCATCCCCTAACTCTATATCACTCAAATAAGGAAATCTAAAACTCTACCTTAAATATACTCAAAGAATGAGCTTCCACAGCCCTCTGGGGTTAAGAAATCTGATGGTCATAACCCTCTGAATAAAGGACAGATTATTTCAATAATCTGTCAATGGAAGAATTGACAGGATTCTAAATGTATGCATTACAGATCTTTATAACACCAAAATCCCATAATGGCACACTTTTTAGTCATTTAATCTGCAGATTATAATTGTTTTCTCAATTGCTGATTAACTTCAGTTTATTAAAAAAAGGTGACCAGCCAGCAGCCAAACAAAGATAAACTTGTCCATCCTTCATAAGGTGTGCCTGTCAAGAAAATAGATATGTACCTATCACAAAATTAAATTCATTATTTGCAGTGCTGCAGTCCAAAGTTACTCGAAACATTTTTAGAACATGAGGATGAACAGACAAGCAGATGGTTTGGAGATTGAGAACATACCATTACTGTTTTTTTGATCCTATGTGACGGGCCTGGGTAGTCTGATGAATACAAGTCTGTCAGAAACAAAGAGTTGATGAGCGTCGACTTTCCTAATCCTGATTCACCTGTAACACAAACAGTTTCAAGAAAGGTTTAGGATCGAAATAACTCATGTTAAATGATTTGCATTGCCTGCAATTTTAATCTTGATCTTCTTACCTCTGAACTCTTTAAATTAGTTCAAATGGAGCTAGCGGTTCCTGAAGATTTGGCAGGTTTATATTCAAAGAATATATGATCACGATTTAACAGATTACTCAAAACAATCAACAGAACAAAAGGCATTCTTTTTAAATGGATTAAAATTCCTCACCATCCTAAAAAAATCCTCCAAAGGTAGTTTAAATGATTTACTTTTAAACTATCATGTAGCTTGAAACCTTCTTGGACCTCATGACACTGACTATCCTTCGACCCTTACCCTACTCTGTACTAGATTGGCAGCAGCGCTTTTCAGAACTCTTGCTAATCCTCCAGAATTCCTTAAAATACATCACTTTTGCCATGCCTCTTTTCCTGACTTCAAATGCCAAAAAAACCTTCTTTCCCACAAAATTTCAGCTTCTGCTCAACTCCTTAAGCAGCAATAACTATGCAATGTCCATTTAAACTTAATTTCTAAAGTACTCTGGGATGCCCTTAACAATGCAAGCTATTATTAACTCAGAAAAAAAGTATGACACAGGGAAGGTGGCAGATGCTTTGTGTGGTAAGAAATGACCCAAAATGCTAATTACCTACTCAATGTGAACAACAAAATTTCTGCCAAACAAGAAAGCTCTCCCAACTTCGATGGCACTTGGCAAAGCCCTAGTGTTTTCATTCATGCCTTACTTCAATCAATCTTCGAACAAAAACCAAGGTGAAATTGGTTATTGCTAGAATAAACTCCCTCATTACAGATTCTTCAACTAAGGGGAACAACTTCCTACACATAGTGTCCATGCCCCTCAACGTTATAGCCACAATCAGGTCCCCTCTCAGCCTTCTAATGAAAACAACCTGAACCTATCCAGAAACAAAAGCAGAAATTGCTGGAAAGGCTCAGCAGGTCTGGCAGCATCAGTTAATGTTTTGGGTCCAGTGACCCTTCCTTTGAACCTATCCTACCTCTCATCATAACTAAAATGCTTCTGCTTAGCATGTCCTAATATGTCCACTGCTGACTTTGTGAAGTAAGACAGGTCATTGACGAAGCAGTCAAAAAATTGTTGGACCTAGGACACTACTCAGAAGAATTCCAGCACTGATGACCTGGGGCTGAGATAATGGGCCTCCAACAATTAAACCCACCTTTCCCCCAATCTCAACCCCAATTCCCAATGACTTGAACTTTGAGATCTCCTTACCAAATGCAGCTTCGATATCAAGCATAATATCATCAACATCGCTTTGATTTCAGCTTTGTCCATTTTGGGATGATGGCTCATGAGGTCAGGCAGACAGAGTGGCACTGGCACTGGCACAACCCAAAAATGACAAACAACAGAACTGCCAACAATATCCTTCGAAAGAATCCAGAATCACTGATTCTATGAAGCATATAGGTCCTGGCAACATGCATCAAGATTTATGCTCCAGAACTAGCCTAGCCATCAGACAACCGCTCTATAATATGGCAAATTTCCCAATTATGTCCTGTCCACAAAAGAACAGCACAAATCCCATCAGCTAAAGTGAACCCAGGTCCATAGGAGATTAGCTGCATCCCTGCACTCCTGAACTAGTGACAATATTACAATGGTGCTTCCTACAAAGCAACTCGACTAAATATCAAAGGTTTAGCAGGGTGACTACCAAAATGTTGTCACAAAGTAAATAAGGCATATGTAGTCTGTTCAAAGCTGAAGTTGGGAAAGATAAAAGACAGTGTGACGAACGGCTGAGTTGAAGCCCGAGAAAATTCAAGTGGAACACAAACTGGGTCAAATGGCTGGTTTCTATGCCATATATTCAATGTACTTCTTTGTTGAATAATATCTCAGAGGTTTCCCATGTTTTCTAATTTATTCAGTGCAGCATGTTCTCGGCAAATTACGACAAACTTGAAAGAACTCTGTCCTAAGCTGTGAAATAACGTTTGGTTGACAAAATTTGCCAAAGCTCAAACAACCTAACCTCTGACATTTATATCAAGAACTATGTCCAGTTCTGGAAATTACTTCTGCAGCACAAGTCTTTTATAGAGCAAGTCTGCAAAAGTTTGGAGTCAGTCATGGTTCAGTGACCATACGATCACCTCCGATCCAGGAGTTTTGGTACAAAACTCGACTCCACAGTTTACAGCATCCAATCTAGGCCTATATTCCATATGGTATGGAGTGCTGTAGTGACAGATGTAAGTGATCCCTCAACATCAATTAAATCATTAATGTGTCTAATTATCCCCCATCCCTACAACAAAAACAACAGGCCCTCTTGTGGCACAGTGGCAGTGCCCCTACCCCCTAGACCAGAAGGCCCAGGTTCAAGTTCCAACTGCTCCAGAAGTGAGTAGTAACATCTCTGAACAGACTGATGAGAAAAATAGGTTAATAAAGTAAACAACAAAACAAGGGGCCTGATCATTTAATCGCTGTTAGATCTTACTGGACATAAATTGGTTGCTGTATTCACTACATTGTAACAGTGGCTGCATTTCACCAGTACATCACAGAACAGCAGTCACAACAGTTGTGTAACACAAAGTTAACAATCATTATTGAACATACCAATTCTGGTCTGACTTCTACAGTTGTGATCAATTGTAGTATCACAGCTGGACGTCTGCAAAGCTTTCAAAGTGTATGTCAAATAGATCCATAAAATCTAGGATACAAACAGTTCATTTTTCTCCACAGGAATTTTAGGAGACAGATTTTAAAGATTTGCTTTCTATATAGAGCTTTAAGAATTCAAAGATACAAGAAAATAATAATTTCAACTTGCACATTAAATGCAATTTTAATTGGAGGGGAAAAGAAAATTCAGATTGTTTTTTGATATAGTGCAACTCTGAATTATAATTGCTCATTAGCTCAGAGAAGCAAGTAAGGCAATGAAAAATTTATTTTTCATTAACCTGTTCAGATATGTAATGACACACCTCTGGG
>NC_063335.1:1259741-1262981 GCF_021869965.1 Rhincodon typus
ACATCTAGTCGTGAATGGTGGTGGACAATTAAACAACTCACTGGAGGCGGCGGCGGCGGCTCCACAAATATCCCCATCCTCAATGATGGAAGAGCCCAGTACATCAGTGCAAAAGATAAAGCTGAAGCATTCGCAGCAACCTTCAGACAGAAGTGACAAATGGATGATCCATTTGGCCTCCTCCAGTGGTCCCCATCCAATTCGATTCACTCCACGTGATATCAAGAAACGGCTGGAGGCACTGGATACTGCAAAGGCTACCGGCCCTGACAACATTCCGGCAATAGTACTGAAGACTTGTGCTCCAGAACTTGCCGCATCCCTAGCCAAGCTGTTCCAGTACAGTCACAGCACTGGTATCTACCCAACAATGTGGAAAATTGCCCAAGTACATCCTGTACACAAAAAACAGGACAAATCCAACCCGGCCAATTACCGCTCCCTCAGTCTACTCTCGATCGTCAGTAAAGTGATGGAAGGTGTCACCAACAGTGCTATCAAGCCTCACCTGCTCAGCAATGCTCAGTCTGGGTTCTGCCAGGACCTCTCAGCTCCTGACCTCATTGCAGCCTTGGTTCAAACATGGACAAAAAAGCTGATTTCCAGAGGTGAGGAGAGTGACAGCCCTTGATATCAAGGCTGCATTCGACCAAGTGGCATCAAGGAGCCCTAGCAAAACTGCAATCAATGGCTATCAGGGCACAAACACTCCAGCGGTGGGAGTTATACCTGACACATAGGAAGATGGTCATGGTTGTGGGAGGTCAATCATCTTAGCTCCAGGACATCGTTGTAGGAGTTCCTCAGGGTAGTGTCCTAGGCCCAACCATCTTCAGCTGCTTCATCAATGACTTCCCTCCATTAGGTCAGAAGTGGGGATGTTCGCCAATGCTTGCACAATGTTCAGCACCATACGTTACTCCTCAGATACTGAAGCAGTCCATGTTCACATGCAACAAGATCTGGACAATAACCAGGCTTGGGCTGACAAGTGACATTCATGCCACACAAATGCCAGGCTATGACCATCACAAATAAGAGACAATCTAACCACTGCCCCTTGACATTCAATGATGTTACCATCACTGAATCCCCCACTATCAACATCCTGGGGGTTACCATTGACTAGAAATTCAACTCAAATGAATAGAAAAAAAAATTAAATTATTACATTACAAATAACCATGCCAAACTACAGGAACAAAATGATCGGCTACTTTCTTCAATATCATGCCCAAACTTGTGCATACCACAAATCTGATTCAAGTGTTAACTCAGGCAATGATTTCATCAGATGAATACAGTACCCACACTTGGCCTCAAGTCTGATCAGGACCGTCTTATCAGCTCTATTCTGCTTTGTCCATTGTATATTCAAAATCACCATGTCTTTCCAACCTCCAAGTAACAGAGAAACCTCATGATTACATTCAACAAGTGAACAAACTAAATTCAATTAACAACTTATAATGATGGAACTTAAGCCTTAGCCCATTATCAGAATCACAATCTTACAAAAGTCTTAAAAAGCATACTTTTCTAATTAGGGTATCACTGACTGCTGCAATAGGTCTTCCTATTTACTTCTAAGTTTAGGGTGGGTTTTTCTGAGTAGGAACAAGTTAATTGGAGGTTCTTCTGTGGGAAAAGGAAAAAGTGTGGCATGAGTATCAAACAAGTTATGCACAATCACCTGTACATAAGTTGGAATTCATAGAGACCTCGTCTCAAAGTTTATGGCAAACAATGTTACAAATACTGACACAGGGCATAAACATGGTAATTCCTTCTCTAAATTGGCTCTTCAATCAACTGATGTAATTGAGTTGCAATATCACCTACAAGCACGTAATTTTAATGGGAATGTTTGATAACAGGCCCGGATTCCGGAGGTCTCATTTGCTATCTTAGTTGGATGCAAGGAGAATTCCATGCCATCATTCCAAGAGTGGGGCATTCACTCAGTGTCCTGATACAATAATTATTCCTTACCAGCTTCACTAAACCAGTTTTTCTCAATTCCTATTACTGCTGGCTGTAGAGTTTGCTGTGAACAAATTGGCTGCACATTTTTCAATAAAATATATGTTAGAATGTTAAAGTCGTGAAAGGTAATACACAAATATGAAATTCTTTGTCAGAAGCCCAAAAGTCTTTGGAGAATTAAGTTAGTTAAAAGCCAACTTTAACATAATTACTAAGTCAGTACTCAGTGCCCCAGCCAGGGATATGGTTTACAACTTTTGCTCTGCTCGTAGGAAGATATTTAACAGTAGGAACTAGCTTATGGAACCAGTGAATTGTTCCCAAAATGTGGACTGATGCTGCTGTTACTGGGCAAGATATTATTGTTGCTTTAATACCCAGCAAAATCAGACTTGGCCGACAGCCATATTCAAATGAATTGTTGCTACTTTTACGGGCAAAACTAATTTTACAATCCAAGAATCCTTTAGTTCTGATTTATGATAGCAGCAGTGCTCCTCCTCTGAGCACCCATCTGTGTGACATACGTGTAACTATTTACCCTGTTCTTACTAATTCTGGACAATAGCTTGCTATGTTCAAAGTAGTACAACCTAATTACATTCTGAATTCAAAGTAGGTAGATAGGGCCAATAGTAGCTTGCTATGCTGAGGTGCTGTGTGCCATTTTAAGTTAAAGTACAATACACATGCTTCAATTAATTAGATGCCCACTTCTTGAAGTTAAGCCATTAGCACAAAAAGGTGTTGAAATTATCTGATGTGGAACCGAGATTTGCTAAACAACATGTTCAGACGTGTTAAAACACAACTCTGGAGCCGGTGGGACTTCAAACCGGGTCTCTTGGCTCATAGGTATGAAAATTACCACCGTAACTGTAATACTCAAAACAGCTGGTATTCCACTTTGGAAAACATGAACAAAGGACAGACATTCTGAGGAAGGGGCACCAGACCCAGAACATTAACTCTGATTTTTTTCATTACAGATACGGCCAGACCTGCTGAGCTTTTCCAGCAACTTGTTTTTGTTCCCGATTTACAGCATTCACAGTTCTTTTGGTTTTTAAGGGACAGACGATGCCAGCTTTGCCATCAATGTCTACATCTAGATTTTTAAAATGGTATCCTTCATCCGTTGAACACAGCAGGCCAAGCAGCATCATAGGAGCAGAAAGACTGACGTTTCGGGCCTAGACCCTTCATCAGAAGAGGGGGAGGGGAAGGGGGTTCTGAAATAAATAGGGAGAGTGG
>NC_063335.1:1263081-1317060 GCF_021869965.1 Rhincodon typus
GGCTTGAGGTGGGAGGAGGGGATAGGTGGGAGGAAGAACAGGTTAGGGAGGCGGGGACGAGCTGGACTGGTTTTGGGATGCGGTAGGGGGAGGGGAGATTTTGAAACTTGTGAAATCCACATTGATACCATTGGGCTGCAGGGTTCTCAAGCGGAATATGAGTTGCTGTTCCTGCAACCTTCGGGTGGCATCGTTGTGGCACTGCAGGAGGCCCAGGATGGACATGTCGTCTGAGGAATGGGAGGGGGAGTTGAAATGGTTCGCGACTGGGAGGTGCAGTTGTTTATTGCGAACCGAGCGTAGGTGTTCTGCAAAGCGGTCCCCGAGCCTCCACTTGGTTTCCCCGATGTGGAGGAGGCCACAACGGGTACAGCGGATGCAGTATACCACACTGGCAGATGTGCAGGTGAACATCTGCTTGATGTGGAAAGTCTTCTTGGGGCCTGGGATGTGGGTGAGGGAGGAGGTATGGGGGCAGGTGTAGCACTTCCTGCGGTTGCAGGGAAAAGTGCTGGGTGTGGTGGGGCTGGAGGGGAGTGTGGAGCAGACAAGGGAGTCACGGAGAGAGTGGTCCCTCCGGAAAGCAGATAAGGGGAGGGAAAGATGTCTTTGGTGGTGGGGTCGGATTGCAGATGGCGTAAGTGTCGGAGGATGATGCGTTGGATCCGGAGATTGGTGGGGTGTTATGCGAGGACGAGGGGGATTCTTTTTTGGTTCTTATTGCGTGGACAGGGTGAGAGGGATGAGTTGCGGGAGATGTGGGAGACACGGTTGAGGGCGTTCTCAACCACTGGGGGGATTTGGGAGGGGTGGAGTTACGGTCCTTGAAAAACAAGGACCACTGAGATGTACGGGAGTGGAATGCCTCATCCTGGGAGCAGATGCGGCAGAGGCGAAGGAATTGGGAATAGGGGATGGCATTTTTGCAGGAAGGTGGGTGGGAGGAGGAGTATTCTTAGGTAGCTGTGCGAGTCGGTGGGCTTGAAATGAATATCGGTTTCTAGGTGGTTGCCCGAGATGGAGACAGAGGTCCAGGAAGGAGAGAGAGGTATTAGAGATGGTCCAGGTAAACTTAAGGTTGGGGTGGAAGGTGTTGGTGAAGTGGATGAACTGTTCGAGCTCCTCGTGGGAGCACGAGGCGGCGCCGATACAGTCATCAATGTAACGGAGGAAGAGGTGGGGTTTAGGGCAGGTGTAGGTACAGAAGAGGGATTGTTCCACGTAACCTACAAAGAGGCAGGCATAGCTTGGGCCCATGCGGGTACCAATGGCTACCCCCTTTGTCTGTAAGGAGTGGGAGGAATTGAAAGAGAAGTTGTTGAGGGTGAGGACGAGTTTGGCTAAGCGGATGAGGGTGTCAGTGGAGGGGGACTGGTCGGGCCTGCGGGACAGGAAGAAGCGGAGGGCCTTTAGGCCATCTGTATGGGGAATGCAGGTGTAGAGGGACTGGACGTCCATGGTAAAGATGAGGTGTTGGGGACCAGGGAATTGGAAGTTCTGGAGGAGGTGAAGGGCGTGGGTGGTGTCACGGACATAGGTAGGGAGTTCCTGGACCAAGGGGGAGAAAATGGAGTCCAGATAGTTGGAGATCAGTTCGGTGGGGCAGAAGCAGGCGGAGACAGGGCATTCAGGTTTGTGGATTTTGGGAAGGAGATAGAAGTGGATGGTGCAGGGTTGGGGAACGATGAGGTTGGAGGCCGTGGGTAGGAGGTCACCTGAGGTGATGAGGTTGTGGATGGTTTGGGAGATGATCACAATAAACAACTGCACCTCCCAGTCGCGAACCATTTCAACTCCCCCTCCCATTCCTCAGACGACATGTCCATCCTGGGCCTCCTGCAGTGCCACAACGATGCCACCCGAAGGTTGCAGGAGCAGCAACTCCTATTCCGCTTGAGCATCCTGCAGCCCAATGGTATCAATGTGGATTTCACAAGCTTCAAAATCTCCCCTCCCCCTACCGCATCCCAAAACCAGTCCAGCTCATCCCCGCCTCCCTAACCTGTTCTTCCTCCCACCTCAAGCTGCACCCCCATCTCCTACCTACTAACCTCATCCCACCCCCTTGACTTGTCTGTCCTCCCTGGACTGACCTATCCCCTCCCTAACTCCCCACCTACACTCACCTTTACTGGCTCCATCCCCGCCTCTTCGACCTGTTTGTTTCCTCTCCACCTATCCTCTCCTCTATCCGCCTCCCACTCTCTCCCTATTTATTTCAGAACCCCTTTCCCCTCCCCCTTTTCTGATAAAGGGTCTAGGCCCGAAACGTCAGCCTTCCTGCTCCTATGATGCTGCTTGGCCTGCTGTGTTCACCCAGCTCTGCACCTTGTTATCTCGGATTCTCCAGCATCTGCAGTTCCTACTATCTCTCCTTCATCCGTTATTATTTTTGTGTTGTAGTAATCAAAGCAAATCAGAATGTTAAGATTGATGGGAGGCTGTGATATGAAATGCTCATAGATAAATAAATGAAGTGGAGAAACTAAGTGGGTCTAGCAGCACAGAGAGAGAAAAAAGAAAGAGTTAACAACTCAAATCCAATGTTTCCTTTTCAGAACCCACGTCAGAGCATGCAAGCCAAATACAGTGGGAATGGTTGTAAAGAGATGAGTCCAAAGTAAATGAGTAAAGGCAGTAGCGAAGACAGATGTGCCCAGAGCAGATGTTAACAGCTAAATACAGGTCAGCTCTGCTAAGAACAAAATCAAGAAAACCAGATGCTGCAGGGGTCAGGATGATAGAGGGACAAAATGGGGGACAGGGTTCACAGCCTGATGTAGTTGAATTCAATGTCAAACCCAGAAAGCTGGAAACATAGCAGCTCCTGCCATCATACCGGTGCTGACATCATGTGTGCCTGGAACCAGAGGCTGGCACAGACTCCTCCAAATACACATGCATGGTGCCAATGATGCCAAAGGAATCCTTCACTGCACATGCAGCTCCACTCTGCACCTGGCTCTCCTATCTGGCATTTGACTTACCTCCAATCAATTCAAAACACTTGAAAAATACTGAATTTATTGCTCCTGTTCTTTGATTCAGATACTGTGACTGCAAGGGTGGCAATGTGCCCTCTGCAGTTGCATGGATTACAAATACAGCCAAATGGAAAATGTAATGATCTTCCTCAGCTTGCATTAGACTTCACTCAGACTTTGCAGACTAAGGAAAATGTAGACATGGGAGCAAGATAATGCCTTAAAATGACAAGACTTCAGAAGGTCTAAGCAGTGGAGATCTGGAAAGTGGTCACTCTGTGTTTGGTCTCCTTAATGTAGAGGAGACAAGTAGCAACTAAGTACTGGTAAAACTCACCAGGTCTGGCAGCATCAACGAAGAGAGAACAAACAGGTTAACACTTCAAATCCAATATGACTGCACATAGGGGAACTATGTTGACTTCATCTGAATACAGCAGACTGGACTCAAAGTGGTACAATTAGCTTCACCAGAATGGATAGTTGAAGGCCTTGGACAGGGAGGAGGGAAATGGTCAAAGGGCAAGTGTTACACTTCCTGAGACAATATGAGGTGAAGATTCAGGGAGTGATATAATTGCATTAGGTGCCATGGAAGGAATGGTCTCTTCAGAAATCTGACAGCTGAAGTAAATGTGCTTGGTGATAACATAAAAGAAACAACAGGAGACAATCCTTTGAATGGGAGGGCTGGTGAGGCAGGAAGTGAAGACAAAGGGAACCCTATTTTGATTTTAGAAGGGAGGACAAGCAGGAGGAATAGAAGAACAAATAGAGGGAGACATGTTGTTGGGGACTTCATTCTTACATTGCTTTTTAGCGCTTTGTTGGGGAGCACGCTGGGGTTCCTGGCTGAGGAAGAAGTGTTGAAAGCGCCATTGTGGAAGGTAGCATCATTAGAAGAGATGTGACAGGGATGAAGAAATTGAGACAATAGAGATCTTACAGGTGGTGGAGAGCAAGACGATATGTAATTACAGTAACTATGAGAGTCAATGAGATAGCAAAGAACATAAAGATGGCAACCTATCCTTAGAAAGAGGGACAGTGAAGTCATGCAAGGGGAGAATCAGAGATGAAGATTAAAGAGTAAAATTTGAAAGCAAAATTGATTCATTTTGTCCAGTTCCATCTGAGAATAGGTAGCAGCACTGATGCAGTTAATTTTAACATAATAATTTGATTTCAAATTCAATTTCAACAGAACCTAAAATACTCAGAATTTCTCTCTCCACAGATGCTGCCTGACCAGAGTGCTTCCAGCATTTACAATTCGACTTCAGTAAAACTTTAACACATCACGTACTTAAACTTAGGATCTGGTGCATTTGATCAAGGTGAAGGAGTCCTCCAAAGTTAAGGAGCCATGTCATGTGACTACATAGAAAATACCAGAATCAGCAGCCTAGATTTAAGCCAAGAAAATTAAAACAAAACTCTTAGGGCATTGAATTTTTAAATTAAGTCTGGAACCAATTTCCAGTGTGAAATTTTCAAAGGTTATATAATCTAGAGTTCGGCATTAAAAAAAAAGTTACATATCACAGAAATGTAGAAGTATTACTAGAAAGGAGATAAGCATTTGCAGTCTGATGACTTGCTGTTCACACCAAGATATTGTTACTGATTCATCTTGGAAAGCTTCAAATCATTTTGGTGCAAGGCAGAGGAAATTAATCAAATGCAAGATTCCTCACAGTTTAGCTAATGTGCTGTGTTTGGGTGTTGTCTACTTTCACACTTGGTTATTATTTTGCTTCTGAAATAATTCAAAACCGTCATGATAGATCAACTGAATTTCCTGATCAACACGGATGGGCATTACTACAGAGAAAATAGAAAACAGAAGCACAGAAATGCTGCTTGAGTGGAATGTTTGTATTGTATTAGATGTATTCCAGGAATAAAAGCAGTAATAAGATTGGACCCTGAAAACTATTTCAAATGAAATCATGGGAGACTTTATTTTGATATGTACTCTTATTTACAAAAGGCACACAGAAGTCAAGAATGCTCAAACTACCCATGTTACAGATTGGTGCCAGATGCATTCCAAAAATTCTTTAATTTGTTCAATGTTAAAACAGTGTCTGCCCAGCAGGTTTGCAAGCAATACTGGAACAGATCACCAAAGCAGGTGGATTTTCATCCACTTTTAGTCCAAACTGAACTCTCATTTTTACATAGTCAATTATATCTGAACCACAGATAACAAGGTGTAGAGCTGGATGAACACAGCAGGCCAAGCAGCATCAGAGGAGCAGGAAGGCTGACGTTTCGGGCCTAGACCCTTCTTCAGAAAAACTTTTTTCATCCAGCTCTACACCTTGTTATCTCAGATTCTCCAGCATCTGCAGTTCCTACTATCTCTATATCTGAACCACGTTGCCTTTCGGAATAAGCAACAGCTATAATGATCCATGTCAAGTAACTATTGTATAGAATGGTTTTCCAGTTTAAACTAAAAGGTTTGCTCTCATTGTAGCAATGAGAATACTATAACGAAGGGTAAATTCCATAAATAGTTTGATGTCCATCCTTCCACCGCAGGACCTTCAATATTGAGAAATCTTGGCTAAATTCTAGACAAAGTTGACATAACATTACATTTGGGCACGGAGAACTCCTGCGCACCTACATCCAAAGATATATCTAATCAAGGTGTGAACCATGTATGAGGCCTAAAAAGGGAAGCGAAGCATGGAAAATATTTAAGGAAATTTGGGAACACATTTACAAGCATATATTCACCCTTCCCCCATCTCTCCCCCCACTTCCACACCCCACCTACAACAATAGCCCCATCTACATTGAGCTTAAAGCACAAAGCATCAGCAATCACTATAATGCAACAGTTAGGGTGTGACATCTTTTAGATGCGATGCTCAACTGTTCACTTAGATCTCAAAAATCCCACGCATTACTTCAACAGCAGGAGAATTTACCTTTTCTAACTGGCCAATACATCAAGAAGTGTTTAAGTTATAATTTATACTGCTGTTTGTGGAACCTTGCTATTACAAGCTGGCCGCCACAATATCCTACTTGTGAAATATAGTCACTTTTGTAATATTTTTACTGTGTAGAGCTTTGGGATGTCCTGATTCTATAAATAAGTGCTCCTTCCTTTGCTTGAGATCTTGGGATCAAGGGCAAGATGGAAAGTCTTGTTTTCAAAAGGAGAACTGATTAAGCTGAACTTGTTCTATCAACTTTGGTACCAACTGTTCATGATCCAAAATGTGGTTCACTATCACCCACAGATTCACCACTGGACTCCTGAATTGGAGGACAATTTCTTTTTTTTGCGTGTCTGTGTCTGTGTCTGTGTCTGTGTCTGTGTCTGTTTGAATTCCTGCATGTGACCACAACCCAAGTTTAACTAGGATGGCAACAGCAATCTCATTATTGATACAAAGACCAAATAAACAGATTCAGACATTTACAGCAAGGTGACCATTTGGTCCATCATGTCCACACGGGTCAAAGATCTGACTACACTAATCCCATTTTCCAGCTCTTGGTCCACAGCCCTGGAGGTCGTGTCAAATCAGGTGAATATCTAAATACTGCTTCAATGTTACAAGGATTTCTCACTCACCCTTTTAAGGTAGCGCATTCCTGACTCCCAACACCCCTAGGTTAAAAAAAGCAATCCACAACTCTCCTCTTGGACTTTTTACCTCTTACCTTGAATGCATGCCACCTGGTTATTGATTGCTCAAATAATGGATAAGTGCCTTCCTATCTACACTACAATACCTCTCAATCTTACAATGTTTTTATCAGGTCTGCTCTCAACTTCCCCTGCTCCAAGGAATATATGTCAATCTTTCTTCATTGATCAGACCCTTCAGCCTGAGTAGCATCCTGGTGAATCTCCTCTGCAACCTGTGTAGTGCAATCACACCCTTTCTGTAATATGGTGAGCAGAATGGCACACAGTACTCCAGTTGTGGAGTAAGTAGCTTTTTAAAACAGTATCAGCATTATCCAAGATACAATACAAGAGCAGGGAGGTAATAAAGGCAAGTATCCCATTTGTCATCTTAACCACAACTTAACTGACCTACACTTTCAGTGATCTGTGGACATTCACACAAAGGTCCCTCTGATCTTCAGTATTTTCCAGAGTCCTATCATTCAGACTGGTTAGTTCTCCCCAAGCTCTCCCTCACTTTTCCCAGTTGAATTCCAATTGGCACTGATCTGTCTACTTGGCCCATCTGCTGACATCTTCATTTGAGACATCCAAGAAACCACTGGATGATTATTTGCAGAGAACTGGTGCATAGGGATGTGCAGAAAGTAGCAGATTGTCCAAATAATAGAACTGGTGCAGGTATGATGGGCCCCAATAGCGTCGTCGCTGGTCGTAACAATTCTGAGATTCTAACATCTTCTGCAGTTTACAATTATCTTCCTCACTGTTTTCCACACTACTAATTTTTGCATCATTCCCGAACTTCTTGATCATAATCTCTACATTTAAGTCCAAACCCACGAACTGATATTATAAACAGCAAGGGCCCCAATACCGAAGTACTGTGGAACCCCAACGGAAACAAACTTCCAGTTACAGAAACACCCCTGTACCATCATCATCTGTTTCTTTCTTCACACCCAACTTCCAGATCCAAAATGATGGACTCTTACCTTCTTGACCAATCTGCCACAAAGGACCTTATCAAAACTCTTACCAAAGTCCATGCAGACCACATAAAATCAATTATCTTCAACACTCCTAACTCCCTCCTGAAAAAAATTGTCAAACTCTACCTTCCCTACATAAATCCATACAGACTATCCTGGATTTGTTTGTCATTCCATATTGGGATCTAACACATGAAATTTTATACCAGTCTAAATTTATATGGTGACTAAATTGCAGTCATAGACCTGATAATCCCAGTTCATTTAGATAAATTTGTATTTGCAAATATAACTTAGTGTAAGCATTTTTGTGCTAGGAGTGTAATATTGCTTTACAAACATTTGAAATTTACACCCATATTGCGTTATATAGATTCAAAAAACATTCCAATAAGTTGAACTGCAATATGTAATATACATCCATGAATTCCTCAGAATAGTGACGAAGGGACTGGATTACATTGCTGCTTATAATGCACTTAGTTATATCTGAATGCTCCTTCTTACTCCCTGGCAACTATTTCATCAGGAGCAATTTTAAAAATACATTGGCGTAGTATGTTGCTGATATTAATCTGTAGTTCTCAGAATATTCAATCAGCAATTTTTTAGGTCCCACATTTTAACACTGCTTCCAAACAATGGCAATTAAATATGTTTCAGTCCCATCTCCAAAAATTAAAATCCCCAAACACAAATTTCTCTGTACAGTGATATTTTCTATTTGCAAATGCCACCTAATTGGTGTAATGGCAAAGTAAGAAAAGGCATTAAGTGGCTGAAGGGACATTCTGGTGCTGGCGATAACAAATTGATGGACAATGGCACCATTTCTCAGAATCTCAGATTCAGGAAGTAAAATATATGTGGATACTGGAAATCTGAAATAAAAACAATGCTGGATGTGGTGCTCAAATGCAGAATTTTACCAGCTATTAGCTGCCAACTGCAACACTGCATCAGCATTTTACGGAGGAAATATATTTTAACAACTGATCTGGATAAAATAATGGTACAATGCAGTAAGTGCAATTAGCCACAACAAAGTTTAACAAGTGAGGAAAATCATCTGGCTCTTTCATCAAAACATGATATTACCTTTAAGAATTCATGGATATAAACTACATATTACAGTTCAATTGACATACACATTCTTGAAGCTTAACAAAATAACACAAGCCTACACATTTTCAAGCAGTAAGTCTCCTGTTTGTACACTTACATTCTAATTAGATTGCATTAATTTTAAAATCTTCATTTATTCAAATGGACTAGGCAAAGCAGAAATAATTGCAACTTCATCCTAATACAAATTGCAACTGTAAGAAAATTTATTTCACTGTTTGAGAGAGGTCTTACTGAAGTACTCACTGCATGCCAATTAACAATCACAGCTCTAACATCATTATCCTTCATATCACTCAGCAGGTTCAAAAAACAATAGAATCAGGTTTACGATGTATTGCTGCTCTGTAAACAAGCACTGAGAAGTGCCACAACAGACTTCAGTTCAACCTGTTTATATACCAGGTTTATGCTCTCAGTATAAGATTCTATTTGAACTATTAATGCAAATATTATATCTAACCTTCAAGCAGTCAGAACAGAAATAATTTGGAAAAAGATATGGAAGGATCTGAATGCAAGGGATAGATGTTAAACCTGTAAAACCCAACACTTCTTCCTTCTGGGGACCCAAAGCTATGTTGCACTCCTTGGTTAGTTACAGTTATGTTTAATGCAAAGTCAAGTTCTATAAACTTCAAGGTTAGTCCCAACCCCCTACGTAAACTGCATGACTGGAAAAATGGAAGTAGCACAATTGTAAACATCAGCTTAGCTTAATTGGGATTACACTATTGCTCAATTAACGAGTAAACATTTCCAAGTCCAAAACTGAAACATAGAGTAGTCTATTTGAAGTTACTTTTGTCTCAGTTCAGGATTCGCTTAAGATTAACATGCAGCTTCAATTAGCAGTCAGGAAAGCAAGTTCATTTCAAGAGGGCTAGAAGAGCAGGGATGCGCCGCTTGGGCTGTATAGTTTTGGTCAGATCGCGTTTGGAATATTGAGTGTAGGTTGGGCCCCATATTCAAGCCAGGATGTACTGGCCTCGGAGGGGGTCCAGAGGAGGTACACAAGAATGATCCTAGGAATGAAGGGCTTATCATCAGGAGCAGTTGAGGACCCTTAGTCAGTACTTGGTGGTTTGAAGTATGTGAGTGGGATCTCATTGAAACTTACAGAAAACAGATGCCTGGATACAGTGGACATGGAGAGGATGTATCCACAAATAGGACAGATAGGACACAACACACAGCCTCAGAGTGAAGGACAACTCTTTACAACTGAGAGGAGGAGAAATTTCTTCAGCCAGAAGGTAGTTAATCTTGAAATTCACTGCTGCAGATGTCTATTGAGGACAAGTCATTGGAGCGTATTTAAGACAAAAATAGACAGGTTCTTGCTGAGTAAGAGGAACAAATATGTTACAGGGATAAAGTAGGAAAACAGGGTTGAGAAATATTAGCCATGATTAAGTGGCATAGCATACACAAAGGGCCAAATGGCTTAATTCTATTCCTATATCTTGTAGTTTTAACGTTTTGGATAGGCAATACGTGCTCATGTCAAAAGGTGACCTCCTCTGAATTTCAATCTCTAATCTCTCTTTCCTGTCTTTCCAAAAACTAGAATTCTTCTCAACTTTCATCAAATTCAACTGGCCTTACAGGTATGAAAGTACTTCCTCTTCACTTCAGCCATGCAGGTTCAAGGCAAAGTCCTATTTGACTTCTATCGTCTGATCATGCTTTGGATTTTAAAAAAAAGTCTTTACGCGGAATTTATCCCCATGTTATTGCATACTTACTTTAGCCCCTTTCAACCTAGATCATGTGTCTCAACTATAGGCCCTGACCATTCATGCTAAATCTGAAAGTAATGGGAGCATCAGGGGATTTAAGCATCAAAGTCCAAGAGTAAAATTCTTTAGGATCACATTTGAACCACAGACTTGGGATTTATTTGTGGGTAGGCTAATGCTGTGGTTAGCTTACTGGATAGGAATCCAGAGGCCTAGACTTATGCTCAAGAGACATGTGCAAACTCCACAACAGCAGGGGGAATTTAAATACAATTTAATTAATAAATGTGGAATAAAATTCTAATTCACAAAAATCATGAAACCACCAGTTGTCACGAAAAGTCATATGCTTCATTAATGTCCTTCAGAAAAGGACATCTGCCTTTCTCATCCAAGCTGGCCTACCTTGGACTTCAGCCACACAGCAATGTGGAAGAGTCTTAACTGCCCAAGTTCAACAGTACTGAGAGACAGTCAATAAGTGGTGACCATGCCAGTTTATGCTCATATCCAAGGTGCATAAATCCTTGTAAAAATAGAATGCATCAGACATACCCAATCATTTTGAAGAAAAAAATACTTCTCTATTTCATACACTGAGGGGATTATACTCCTTTGTCATTTAACTGCAGACTTGCATGAAAAATCTTAAATGTCTAAGTAGAACAGCTCAAGAATTTCTTGTAATCAACCAATTTGTTTCTGTAGTCTTTAAACACTACTGTACAAACATATATTTACTAATTATCAAACATCCAAGCATCAAGTGCCTCCGTAGGTAACTGTGCTGGTACTGAAACTGGCCCAGAAAGCTCAGTCGCTTAACAATTAATGACTCACAAAAATGACCAAGCTCTATGCAGGAGTAAGTTTGTGCCAGTCATTAACAAGATATTTTTGTGTCAGTTGTAGAGATCTTGTCCTTTTGCCAAGTGGTATGAGTGGAAGCTGGGCATTTCTCCATTAAAAAAAAAAGTGGTAAAATATAAAGCACAGATCAACTAAACAAGCAAAGGAATATTCCTCTCAATCCAACACTACAATACTAACAGCAACCTCCATTCTCAAGTCCAACTAATCAAATTTGTCAAAATTTACACAACAAAATGCAAATCCTGCAATTATGAGGCTCCATGTTACACGTGTACAATTTTCTGAATGTACGAGCTTGTATAATGGCTACATGCAAATAAACTGTGCTGAAACACTGGGGATTACAACCATATTTCCAGCACATACCTCTCATTCAGCGGCTACATTCTTTTAAAATTAACTGCTCACTGGCCCACTGACATTTCAAATATTAGCTTGAAGTCTGAAATAACAGCTTTTAAAACACAAAGAAAATATACTTGAGACCCATTTTTGGCACTTTTCCTTAGCCTATTTTGCATGGTGCTCAACAAAGTTAGGAAATATATACTGCGGATGCAATGAAAAGATATACAAAGGTTAACAGACAAATGTTAATTTGAAAAGGGCACATGACTGAATGGCTTGGGTAAATGCAATGCTGTGTGCACACTCAAATTATACAAATACAATTCTTATTTTGTTACCTGGTCTGACCTTTTCACTTGATTCCAGCTAGACTACGTAGTCACCATTACCTACACCAATGGCACAAGGATAGCTTCGTTTCTTTTGCCTCATCACTACCAGTTTGCAACAAGATTTTTTAAACCAGACTTCTCCTGCAATACCTTTTGAGATTGTGGATAAGCTACCTTGAGGAAGTAGATATAGTCATTTAAATTTACATGAACAGTACAACCTTGCCCAACTGAAGTCATGCACGCTAAAGTTGAAGCAAGGTAAAAATTCAATGACTAAACCACAATTCCTCATTCCTAGTGACTTGCACTACACTAATGATATGGCCTGGTAGACCTTTGCAGGCCATTTACAAATGATCAGAATTTTAAATTGAATTAATTTGATTATTTTATTAAACCTTAACAGCCTTTTTCTGGAAGAGCAAGAAACACATTTTATGTTGCTCTGGTTTACTTAGTCATTTGGAATACAAATTATTAGTGTCAATTGAGTATTAAACAAGCTGTGTCCGAATGCACAACGAGAGGTATAACCATACAAGAACTCGACGCTAGAAGTGGATTTTGGGAAGGGCTGAAAAGGCTCATGTAATTAGCACCTGTTCACATATCACAATAGTTTGCAATTACACACTGGTCCTGTGGGAAGGGCTTTTCTGGTTCAGTGGTAATGTCCCAATATCTGGGCTAGAAGGCCTGGATCCAGAGGTGCGTCATAACACATCTTAAACAGGATAACTCCTGACGGAGCACTACACTGCCAGAGGTGGCATTTCTTGGATCAGATTTTGAACAGAGAGCATAGTCTGCTTCCCTGGATGGATATAAAAGTCAATTGAACGTAAACAGTTGGAGAAATGGGCAGCTCACCAGCATTAAGCTCACCAAAAAATTAAAAGACTTTCAATGGGACTAAAAGACATGCCGAAAAGGCAACTTTTTTCCACAGTCCCCAAAACGATAAGTAGTGTGGTAAAAGTGAAAAGCATCTGAAATTTTCTGCTTCTCAACAAGACAGCATTTGAAGTGTAGAGAAGACTGCAAGGACTGCAGACAGCATCCGAGGAGCAGGAAAGTCAGCATTTCGGGTCGGAACCCTTGATCAGGACTGAACTTGCAGTCCCCCATCAACGCCACCTACAGAAATGAAGCAAGTTTCTCCATATACATAGACTGCATCAACTCTACTCCTGTACCCTTTCTTTTGACTGTTCCACTGCCCATGTTATCCAGTCTGCTTATGCAGCATCCAACACTGGACAAGCTCTAAGTTTCCCCAAGTCCAACCACACTCACCAGCAATGCCATTCATCTTCCCTATGTGTCATCTTGAACCAGACATTAACCTCAAGTCAACTGAGCTTTCTACCCTTTATCCTCTCCATCAGATATGAAGAACATTCAATATGAACATCAGTCTCCACTGATCTCAATTTGTATAGCAAGAGTCAGAGTAACACAGCATCGAAACAGACCCTTCGATCCAACTCATCCATCCTGACTAAGTTTCCCAAACTAAACAAGACCCACTTCTTCTATCCCATATCCCTTTAAATCCTTCCTATTCATGAACCTGTCAAAATCTCTTACTTGTTATAACTGTACTTGCATCTACCACTTCCTCTGGCAGTTCTTTCCACAAATGAACCACTCAGAAAAAGTTGCCCCTCAAGTCCCTCGTAAATCTTTCTTCTCTCACCTTAAAAATATATCCCCTAGTTTTGAACTCCCCTACTTGAGGGAAAGGCCTTTACTATTCATCTTAACTATTCCCCTCACGATTATATAAATCTCTATAAAGGTCACCCCTCAAGCACCTCCGCTCCAGTCAAAAGAGTCTCAGCCTCTCCCTAAAACTCAAACCCTCCAGTCACAGCAACATCCTTGTAAATTTTTTCTGAACCCCCTCCAATTTAATAACATCCTTCCTATAGCAGGGTGACCAGAACCGTACACAGTAGCCCTCATCCTCATCAATTCCAGCATGTTCTCTCTGAGATTTCTTCTATGAACCTCAGGTCATGCAAAATAAATTTGCCTCCAGCTTAATCTGCACCATTCGTCACCCACTTACTTAACTCCATTGGCTCCAATCCCAGAATCTGAACAAATCTAATATGCACACATTTGTCTTTTAAACTTGTATTGGACTCACCCAGCCCCCTCTCCAAAATAAGCCCCAGCCTTGCCACCCAAAACATTTTCCAATTCTTTCAGATCAACCATTAGCGGCCATGTGTTCAGTTATCTCTACCCTAACTTCTTGAAAGTCCTCCATGCATCACTCAACAACTTCACGTCACCAAGCTGTCAGCTGCTTGCTCAAATACCACCTGTTTGGCTTGGTCCCAAGTTTTGGCTTGGTCCCAAGTTTTGGCTCAGCACATATTTGTGAATTGTCCTCTTTTGTTTATGTATATTACACAAACATCTCATAGGAATGCTCACGTTTCTTGACATAATTTCTTGCTGAAGGAGGTCATCAAATTTGAAACAGGGACAGATCACAGAAGCTCTGAAGGTGAAAAAACATGGTTGCTTTTGCACAAAGATTTGTATACTCTGCTTCTGGTATTGCGTCATAAATTGGATCATAAATTGGTTTCATTATCCAAGTGATCATCTTTTGCTGGAAGAATGGGGCAAAGATCTCTCTTCACTGAATGTATAATTCAGGCAGTTAAAGCCATTCATTACTGACAAATCCATCATCAAGAATGCATTTGGATTTAATTTAAATGATTTGAAATGATTACTCAGAAAATTCAAAGATTTTCTCTCGCATTTCATAATGGTGCCTTCCAAGATTTAAGCAATGCCTTTGCTTTTAATAATAGTTTAGCTACCAAAGACAGGTTTATTGCTGAATTTAGCTGGGAAGTTCTCAATGAACCAAAAGACACACAGAGACCACATGTACATTGTCCTCAATTGTTTGGCATGGTCTTTGTACACTAACAGCATTGAGACCAGGTTCGTAACACCTTTGAAGCTCACAGGTGCCTTGATCACTTCACCACCTGGATACAATGCTGCCATGCACAAAGACCTATGACAAGTTTTCAACAATGAATCCATGTTGCAAAACTTTCCACACTTGCAAAGGAACACAAGGCACATCTAGGATATTCAGCCCCTCCTCTGGAGCATGGTTGATCATCTATCTCAATATCATATTCCCACACAAATGCTTACCTCTTGATGGAATCCACTAGAAACCTAACAAGCTCTGTCCTGAACTTAATGACCGAGTTTCCACAGGCCTCTAAAGTGGAGAATTCAAAGATTCACCACCCTAAATAAAGAAGCTCCTCTTCGTCTTAGTCCTAAATAGCCTGTCGTTTAGTCTGTGATATCACTTGGTCTAGCCAAGGGGACGTGCTTTCTGCATTTACTCTGCTTATTCCTTCAGGAGAGCGATCATTCTAATTCTTATAAAATCCAAACAAACATGCTGACAATCAACTTAAATTCCAGAGATATCTTGGTTACAAGACTAGATTAATGCAGACACTCAACTGTGGTTTTGATACATGGGCTGGTGCTCAAACCATGCTTTTAACATCCGTCTGTGAAGATTCCCTGAATGAAATCTGTCAAGTTCATCTATGCCATTGTCATGACATTTGTGCTAGAGATGCTCATCAGTGACCTTAACCTACGAAATGCTACTTCTGGACCTGGCACATACACCTCAGTGCAGAAGATCCATTATGTTGTCATTCCATCTGAAAGCTAACAGAACCCCGACAGTGTAAATACAGGCCATTCTGCCCAAGGAATCTGCACTGAAACATTCACTTCTGCAGAAAATGAACTGACCACAATACTATGCCAAAAATTAGTGTGCCATTGGTCTCACTTCATCAACCCTTGTCAAAAAGTGAAAACCACCTCATCTAGACAAGACTGGCCCTCAGTTCCAAGTTTTGAGCTGGGAAAAAGCTAATAACAACCGTATTAGGCACCCAACTGATGAAATCAGATTAGGGGTGCCTTTTTGAAGATAAATTCACATCCAACATCTAAGAGTTCTTTAAAAGCCAGTTGATCAGAGTTCAGGATCAGCACGTTCTAGGAGAATATAAACAAGGATGACAAATTTCAGTCCTGATGACAAGAAATGTTGAAAATTTAGTCCAAAAGAAAAAAAAAAAAGAGACGTACGTAAGGTTTGGGAAACTAAAATCAGACTGGGTCCTTGAGGAACATGAAGGAAGCAGGAAAGAACAAATAAGGAATTAGGAGGGCTAAAAGAGACCATGAAATGTCATTGGCAAGTAGGATTAAGGAGAATGCCGAGGCATTTTTAAAAGGTCTATGTTTTCTTGGAGCAAGAGAGTAGATAGGGAAAGGATAGGTCCACTCAAGGGCAATGGAGGGAATTTACGGGTGGAGACAGAAGAAGTGGGTGTTGTACTTAATGAATACTTCACATCAGTGTTCACCAAGGAGAAGGACATGGATGATGGTAAGATTAGGGCACTTCAGCATTAAGGTGGTGGTGGTGTTGGGTGTCTTCAAAAAGATGAAGGTAGGTAAGTTCCCAGGGCCTGAAGGGATCTATTCCAGGATACTGAGGGTGAGAATGGAGGAGATTGCCAACGCCTTGTCAGAGATCTTTGTATGCTCTAGTCATAGGCAAGGTCCCAGAAGATGGAGAATAGCAAATGTTCCTTTGTTTAAGAAGGGCAACGGGGATAATCCAGGAAATTACTGGCAAAGATTCTTAGGGCCATGATTTACTCGCTTTTAGAAAAGAATGGACTTATTAGGGATAATTAGCATGGCTTAGTGTGGGCAAGGCCTTGTCCCACAAACTTGATTGAGTTTTCCAAAGAAGTGATGATAATGATTGATGAGGGTTGTGCAGTGGATGCAATCTACACAAACTTTAGTAAAGTATTTGACAAGGTCCCTCATGGTAGGCTGGTCCAGAAGATTAAGTTACATGGGATCAATAATGAGTTGGTAAACTGGATACAAAATTGGCTTGGTCACAGAAGATAGGTGCAGAGGTCTGTAACCAGTGGTGTTTGATAAGGATTAGTGCTGGGACCTTATATGCTTGCATAAAAGTGTAGGTAGTCTCAGTAGTAAGTTTTCAGATGACAAAAAATTAATGGAATTGTGGGTAATAAGGAAGGTTATCAAAGGATATAGAAGAATACAGATCAATTGGAAATTGATGGAAACTGGTATAGATGGCATTTAATCCAGACAAGTGTTAGGCAATGCATTCTTGGAGGTCAAATGCAAGGGTGGAGTGTACAGTAAATGGCAAACCCCGCAGAGCACTGACATATAGCAAGACCTTGGGGTTCAATTCCGTACCTCCCTAAAAGTGTCAGCTCAAGTGGATAAGATGGTATAGGCGGCATAAGGCACATTTGCCTTCGTTTGGGGTATTTAAGTATAAAAAATTGGCAACTCATGTTCCAGTTGTCTGAGACTTTAGGTGGGCCACATTTGGGGTAAAGTGCGCAGTTCTAGTCTTGACACTATAGAAAGGATGTGGAGTCTTTGGAGATGGTGCAAAAGTGGTTTCCGCATGATGACTGGATTGAACAAGTTGGACAAACTTAGATGGCTTTCGCCAGTGTAGGCTAGATGTACATAAAATTGAGAGGCATGGATAGGATGATTAGTCATCACCTTTTTCCCCACAGTACCAATATCCAACAATAGGAGTCGATCCAGTGTGGAGCTGGAGGAACACAGCAGGTCAGGCAGAGGAGCAGGAAAGCTGATGTTTCAGGTCGGGAAGCTTCCAAGCTTACACCGGGTCAAGAGCAGGAAAAGTTAATTGCATAGCTCTCCCAAGGAATTTGCATGAATGGTTTATTTTCAGTGTTGTGCCATTCTATAGATCAGGGCCACAATAATAAGCATGCTTGTCACTGCTGGAAAAAAAATGTAGCAAGCATTCACTGAAACAAACTGGGGTATTTTTATCTAGTTCGGCATTGAAGATTTTATAGTTTGATTGTCATGTTTCCAAGCAAAAAAAGTTTTGAATGAAGAATTCAAACATGAAATCTAATAGGCACAGTAAGTTCAGTAAAATTGAATGGATGTGAAATAATGATGTCTTTCTCCTCCCAATAACTTCAGGAAGGTGGTGTGGGGTTGGTTACTGTTGTGCACACTCACCAATTTACACGTAATATTCATTTCAGTCTGCATTTTGTGCATTATTAGCCTGGACAAACCAGAAAATCCACACTAATCTAAACCAGCTGCATCAAACTTGCAAATGTACATTAAGTAAAGTTGCCAGAGCTGCTCTCTCATAAGAGACACATCACTGTTTGTGGTTTAACCCAAGGGTCACCCCGTTGCTTGAAACGTGAGAGGTTAAGAAGTTGAGTATTTCACAGTAGCCTTAGCTAATTTGGGAACTGAACCACACTGTTGGCATCACTGTATCGTTATGAGCCACCCAGCCAACTGAGCTGATGGATACGTAGGTACATTATGTAGCAGCTTAAATTTAACTGTATAATAAGTTATCTAAGATTACAAAGGGATCTTGATCAATTGGACCGAGTGCCACAGAGTATAATTTGGATAAAAGCGAGGTGTTGTATTTTAGTAAAGCGAACCAAGGACAGGACTTAGAGTTAACGGTAGGGACCTGGTTGGTGTTGTCAAACAGATCTAGGGGTTCAGGTACGTAGTTCTTTGAAAGCTGCATCACAGGTAGACAGGGTGGTTAAGAAGACGTTTAGCACACTTACCTTCATTGCTTAGACCATCAATTACAGGAGTCGGGATGTCATGTTGAGGTTGTACAAGACATTGGCAAGGCCACTTTTGGATTACTGTATACGGTTCTTGTCCCCCTGCTCTGGGAAGGTTATTATTAAATTGGAGAGGGTTCAGAAATTTACCAGGATGTGGCCGGGACTGGAGGGTTTGAGTTACAAGGTTAGGTTGGTCCTTTTTTTTTAAACTGCAGCAGAGGAGTGACCTTATAAAGGTTTAGAAGACCATGGGGGGCACAGATAAGATGAACAGCAAACATATTTTTCCCTGGGGTGGGGGAGTTCAAAACTAAGAGTCATACTTTGAAGGGGAGGGGAGAAAGATTTAAAAGGGACCTGAGGGGCATCTTTTTCCACAGAGTGGTTCGTGCACGGAATGAACTGCCACAGGAAGTGCTCAATGCAGGTACAGTTGCAACATTTAAAAGACATTTGGACATGAATAGGAAAGGTTCAGAGGGATATAGGCCAAATACAGGCAGGTGGGACTTGTTTACTTGTTACGTGAGCCTTGGATGATAGCTTGGTTTAAAAAAAAAAAGGAAGCATACGTAAGGTCTAGGAGGATGGGAACTGAAAGTATACAAGGAAAGTCCGAAAGAACTCAAACAAGGAATTAGAAGGGCTGAAGGGGTCATGAAAGGTCATCAGCAAAAAGGATTAAGGAGAATCCCAAGGTTTTTATACATAAATATAAAGCAAGAGGGTAGCTAGGAAAAAGGGTTGGCCCACTCAAGGACCACCAAGGGAATCGGTCTATGGAGCCAGAAGAAGTAGCCGAGGTCCTAAACAAATATTTTGTGTCAGTATTCACCAAAGACAAGGAATTGGTAGAGGATGATGTCAGGGAAGTCTATGTCGAATTTCTAAGCTAAGTTGCGATTAAAAAGGAAGAGGTGTTGTGCACCTTAAAAAGTATTAAGGTAGATAAGTCCCCAGGTCCTGATGGGATCTATCACAGAATATTGAGGGAGGCAAGTGAACAAATTGCTGGAGCATTGACAGACATCTTTGTATCCTCTTCGGCTATAAATGAGATCCCCGAGACTTGGAGAATAGCTAATGTTGTCCCATTGTTTAACAAGGGTAGCAGTGATAATCCAGGAAATTACAGGCCTGTGAGCCTCACTTAGAAGCAAATGGACTTATTAGCAACAGGCAGCATGTTTTGTGCCGAGGAAGTCGTACCTGACTAACTTGATTGAGTTTCTTTGAGGAGGTGACGAAGATGATTGATGAGGGAAAAGCTGTTGAGGTGGTCTACATGGACTTCAGTAAAGCCTTTGACAACGTCCCTCACGGCAGGCTGGTACAAAAGGTGAAGTCACATGGTATCAGATGTGAGCTGGCAAGATATGGATACAGAACTGGCTTAGTTTCAGGAGACAGACGGTAACAGTGTAAGGATGTGTTTTGGAATGGAGGGTTAAGACTAGTGAAGTTCCACAGGGATCAGTGCTGGGCTCTCCGCTGTTCACAGTCTACATAAGTGATTGGGAGGAAAACATGGCTCGAATAAATAAGTTTGTGAATGATACAAAGATTGTTAGAGTTGTGAAGAGTGAGGAGGACTGTCAGAATACAGCAGGATATATATCAGTTGGAGGCATGGGCAGAAAAATGGCAGCTGGAGTTTAATCCGGACAAATGTGAGGTGTTGCATTTTGGAAGAGCAGCAAGTACAGGTGGAATATATACAATGAACGGTAGAACCCTTACGAAAATTGATATGCAGGGGCATCTGGGTGTGCAGGTCCATAAATCAATGAAGGTGGCAGCTCAGGTAGTAAAATAGGTTTATTGCATGCTTGCCTTCACTGGAAGGGGCACTGAGTATAAGCATAGACAAGTTCTGCTGCAGGTTTATGGAACTTTAGTTAGGCCACACTTGGAATATTGTGTCCAGTTCTAGTCACCACACTACCAGAGGATGTGGATGCTTTGGAGAGGGTACAGAAAAGGTTTACCAGGATGTCGCCTGGTATGGTGGATTTTAGCTATGAAGAAAGGTTGTATAGACTGAGTTTGTTTTCACTGGAACTCAGAAGGTTGAGGGGTAACCTGTTGGAAGTTTAAAAGATTGTGAATGGCATGGACAGAGTGTAGAGTATATGACTTTTTCTCAGGGTGGAGGGGTCAATTACTAGGGGGCACAGGTTCAAGGTGCTGGGATGGTGTGCCACGTTTGGCGGGGGGTAGTTGCGAGGGGCAGGTTTTTCACAAAAAAAAAAAGGGTGCTGGAGGTGGTGGTGGAAGATGACACAATGGACACAATAGCAGCATTCAAGAAACACCCGGACGAAGACGAGAATAGGTAGGGAATAGAGGGATTCAGATCCTCTTAGTGAAGACAGTTTTAGTATGGAAGGGCAAGATGTATTGGCGCAGGTTTGGATGGCCAAAGGGTCTGTTGCTGTGCGGTGTTGCTCTTTGTTCTTGTTTAGTTTGGGAAACTTGGTTGGCATAGACAACTGGTTAGGATGCAGTTTCCTTCCCTAAAGAACATTAGTGAACCAGGTGGGTTTTTCCAACAGTCAACAATGGATTCATGGTCATCATTAGATTCTCAATTCCAGATATTTATTGAATTCAAATTCCACTATCTGCCATGGCAGAATGTTACCTGGGCCTCTCGGTTAAAAGTCCAGCGATAATACCACTAGGCCATCATCTCCCCCATATGATCAGGTAGGGTCAGCATGTGTCTTATTGTGCAAGAGAAAACCTGTTCAACTGATTTACTGAAGTTTTTTGAAGAATTAACACACACAATGGATAAAGAGGAGGTTGTAGATGCATTGAACCTGGATTCCCAGAAGGCATTTGACAAGGTCCCACAAAAAAGGTTACTATACAAAGTAGCTCATTGTGTAGAGGACAACACATTAGCATGGAGAGAAGGTTGGCAGAATAGAAGAAAACAGTGAAAGTGGTGAGTCTTCATTGAAGTGATTAAGATCCCGAATGGATGTAGCCAGCTGGATGTGGATCTGGTGATACAAGCAAACAGGCCCTTGTTTCATTGGTAGGATGTGATGAAAGGTTCCCACAGGGGTAGGTGCTGGGACCTCAACTTTTAACGATTTATACCAATGACTTAAATAAGAGGAGCAAAGATATGGTTGCTGGACTTATAGGAGACAAGGAGGACACGGTGCTAAGAAAATACGATGCGAGGAAGACATGAGGATTTTGCACAGAGTGAGACTGAGTGAGTAGACAAAATTTGGGAAGTTGATTATGATGCAGGAAAATGTCAAGTTCTTCACAATGGCAGGAGCAATTAAAAAGCAAGAGTATTACTTAAACAAAGGATAACTGCAAAAATTCTGAAATGCAGAGGGATCTAGTGCATGAATCACAACAGTATCAAAGTAATTAGGTCTAATTGGATGTGATGCCTCTGAACAAGATACATGGAACATACAACAGAGACGGGCCACACAGAGATCAAATTTCGAATACTGGGGACAGTTTTGGTCTCTTTATTTAACAAAGGCATAAATATGTTGGAGATAGTTCAATGATGGTTTACTAAATTGATACCTAGAACAAGCAGATTTTGTTCCAAGAATAGGTTGAATAAATTGGGCTAGTTTCCACAGACTCCAGAACGTGGATGTGGTGAGTGAGTGAAGAGCCAAGATTATTTTCACTTGGAATTTGAGAACACCCTGCCTCAGAAGGTAGTGAAAGCACAGTCTTTGAATATTGTTTAAGCTTCTGTTATGTAAGGGATTCAAAAGTTATCAGGGGTTGATGGTAATGTGGTATTTCTGAAGGCTACCTTTGTTTTGGAGTGTGAACTAAAAAAGGGCAAAGATGCTGCTTTACAATCGAGGAAGCCATGCAAGGAAGTGTTGGCAGTTTTAAAAACAAGTTACTGGAGCATATTGAGTGTTACGTATTTAAAACTGCTGTATTTAAACCAGAAGAAAGAGGTCCAGACAAAACAGCTCTGCGTGTGTTCAGGGCAATTCTACCTAGAAACAATGCCTTATGATTCACTTCACAATCAATAACAATTGTAGCAGGCTTCAAAGGGCTCAGCATACCTACAACCTGCTGACTGGCTCCTGGGTAGGGAGCTACAACATTTTGTGCATGGAAAAAACAGTAGAAATATCAAGGCTGCAAAGACAAATTCTTCTCTCTTTATTTCTCTTTCCTTTCAGTGTGTAGAGAAGTAAAAGAAAACCCCTGGTAGCTAGTTATACTCTTTCACCTGTCTCTAATCTGCTTCCTCTGCAAATCCCCTACTGAAAGGGCAAAGAAAGACACCTTGAAACTTTGAATGGTGAACTCTCAACCAATAAAAGAAAGACTGGGAATCAGTTTACCCATAACCAGCCAGGAGTCAAAAGGAATGGACAGAAACCCACTGACGTCCGTGATCCAGACTGGTGCCAGAATGGTGTTTCTGACTTTGTTTCCCCTTCCTCAGCCCTAATCTCCAGTGAGTCATGACAAATTCTGACCACAAACAGATAAGACATGATCTCATTCGATCGTATGTAAAAGCCTGATAAATATTTATCAATCTTCAAATAATTAAATAAGCAAAACTAAAGTCGCTAATATTATATTTTTAAGCATTGTATTTTAAGCTTCCTTTTTATAAAGATCGTACCATTGTTGTCTTAAAAGCCACTGAAATTGAGTTTTTTTTCTGGAGCTGATAGTGTATATTTGAGGTGCAGCTTTCTTCATTTGGTGGCTAGACAAACAATGCAAATATGATCATCTGAATTAGCATCCAATTTATTTTTCATCACATCAATACTACTGTTTACTTTTTGTAAAGCAGTTGGCTATTCTGTACTGGCCAAGATTTACGGAAACAACATAAGCTTTGCTCCATTACTGGACAGCAAAATATGATCAAATTCCAATGTTTCAAATTAAGTGCAGCAAACTGTAACAAATGGCTTCAGGGACTCCAAAACAAGGACGAGTGTGACACTCTGACCAGGAATTACCATCATCCAAGCTACTAGTTAATAGATCAACTTTTAAAATCAATGAAACCAAATTACTTGCATTCTTAAGGCCAAACTCCAATATTTCATTCTCTTCCCATTCAACTGGCTGTATAGCCTGCAATTAGTAGGACTCATTACTAAATTGACATTAATTTGCAGGGGTTGAAATGAATGAAAGACAAGTGGAATCATTTGATTGGTTCCTTTATTTTAAGCAAAAGCCCTAAACCATTATGAGGCACTTCAGCCAGAAATAAACACCACAAAGGCTCATTCCGGGAACAGTAACCAGTTTTAAACCTGCACTTGAGACATAGCAATTTCAATCCAAGAAACAAAACTAATTTACATAGCTTGCCCCAGTTTCCCGTATCCCATTAGACCCCAAATAGATATGCAACTTTAAACCTACATAACACAACACAGAGTGTCATGCTTCACGTTGATTTTTAAGAGTCTTTTTTGTTCCAAGTTTGCTCTGATTTCTCCACCATAGTTTTGCAGCATCCCATCACTGGAGCTGTCCATTGTTTAATATCCAAGGCAGAGGGCAAAAAAAAATAGAAAGCTAGCAAAGAAAAGCAAAATATGGTTGGAGTTAAGAAGCAGTTTAATTGCTCCAGCAATGAATTGACAAGAAAATGAATAGTCTTTGGACTACATAAACCTTCAAGGTTCACTAACATTGATCAACCCACTGGCTCTCCTCTACAGCTGAATTACCTTCTTATTTTATTGCCACACATCAATCATCCCTTCTAAACACAGGGCTGATGATGCAGAAAGTGACTAGAGCATGCAATACCGCCTCACCTCTTCAACCACAAGAACTGGTTGCAACATAGAATAATCTTGAATCATCAAGTTTGTTAACTGTAGTATAAAGAATCAAATATGTCATATACTCTGAATTTTTTTTCACCTATGACTCTGGAAAAGTCAAATAGTTTAGCTAGGAGTGGAGACAATAAAAGCAGGTCCTCATCACACGAAGACAGAAGAGGAAAAGCAATGCAAGTATTCAAAACTGCAAGGTTTTGTTAAGTACATCAAATCTTATTTCTTCTAGTAAGTAATCAGTTAGGAGAAATTTAACCAACTACCAGAGGAGCTGAGGGGGAGGTCAGGAACCAAAGGTTGTAAGGACATGGAAAATTGGTGGAAACAAAATCCTAATAGCTTTTAAAGGGAATCTCCTCTGAGCCCATGGATCAGTAGATCTGTAGAATTAAATTCACATGTCAACATACTGAAATTGGGTTGCAAGTTCAAAACTACAACTACACTTTCATAGCTACAAAAGTTTTTTTTAAACAATGCAAACAGGGAGATCTTTAAGACAACATGTAATTTACTGATCTAAAATATTTAAAACACCCAATTGTGGCAAAATAAACAAACTTATCTGCAGCAACCTTAGCCACTCAGCAGTTTGAAAATCAAAGTACCAAACTTTGAAACAAGTGCTCTAAAAGCACTTTTTCCACTTCAACTAGATCTGAACCCAGATCTCCAGAAGAGCTGCTAGTGTCTAATGGCTTTTGATGAAGGCTAATTACTTTTGACAGTTCCGATTTAGCCTCCAGTTTCTGATAGCTGACCTGACCAACTTTTTTATACTGCATTTCAAGTCTAATTTCTAAATATTCAGGAGAGATGCTGCTAACTCATACATGTATCCCTTCATTTGAACCAAAGTCCACTGTAACGTGCATCCATGCAAAGGTCATATCAGCTTAAAGGCAATGTTTTGTTTTCAGACAAATCTTGCTCTCTGCTTGTATTTAAAGGGAGAGTCAATGTCAAGAAAATGACCTTACTTTAAAAAAAACAAACTGGTTTAAATTAATTCCAATTTTTTCACTATCAACAGGTTTTCATTCAGAGCTAAGCAAGGGCCATCTTAATTGGTTGATGAATAACTTGGCTTATTTCCTTTAAAGGAAGTTTCACATAGCAAGAGAAACCACAAAACTCACTTATTGAAACCTCTTGCTACTTCTAAACCCAAACCAGCCTGTAATACTGTCAGTAAAGGCAGTTTTTTCCCTTTTTGAATGGGGGAGGGGAGCGACAATAAGCAACATACTGAAAAGGCGTCAGTGGCTATTTTTGTTACACTTCATACATCTCCAGGTGGTTTTCATTTGAAAACATTAAGCTGTATACAACTTCAATAAGGCAACTTAGCTTTCTTCAATATTTTCTGTATTTTCAGTAGCCATTCAAAACTATCTTGTAACTTCCACAGAAATAACTGTTTAAATCAACTGATTTAAGTAACTTCAGCTATGGACAAAGATTCCAATAATCTTCAGAAGTATGGAGTTCTTTCAAATTTGATTTGTATTTTCTGTCCACTTAACCCAATGCTGTTTGAGGGCTCTTGCTGCCAGCAAAGAGACTGCAAAGCTTGCTTACTACAGAAAAAACAAAACTTCAAAGTGAATTAGTTGACTGTAGAGGACTTAGGCATAGATGCAATGAAAAAATTAAAGACAAAGGCACGTTCATCCCCTTTGTCCATTAGATCGAAACAACCAAAGGCCAATAGGCTTCCTAGTTGATTTCATGCTCAAAATTAAATTTGCTCCCTGGATTACAACCAGTAACAATTTATCCTGAAATGCATTCCACTGGATAATATCTGGCGCTCTCTTCAGATGCACCAAACCTGGATACACAACATCTCCAAAGCAAATAAAGAAGTTTAGAACTCTACTGCAATACCAGTGACAAAGCAATCAACTATGACTTCACACACTGCACCAAGGTTAGTATAAATTTGAACATCAACTGGCAACGGCAGAGGAGGAAGTTGTTCAAGGTCAAATGTAGTGCAATTCCAGTGATTTTTGAGTCCAACTTGAGAAATGGTATACAATGCATACTGGCTGCATTCATAGATTAAATCCAAGGGATCAATAAACTTAATAAATGTATAATGCATTACTGAAGATCAAACAATCAATAAGGAGAAACTTCCTCCACTTCAACATTTGGAAATCAGATTACCTTCAGCTCCTTTTAAATTCTATTCCCTTGCCACCATCCTCTGCCAAGTCTGAGCAGACTAATTAGGTGTTTCTCATACTTGACCCAAATTAATACATTCAAATTTGGGGTACAAATTGGCCATTCAGCCCCTCAGGCCTGCAGCACCACTGAATCAAATCATGGGTGATCTATTTGCCTTGATTTGCACTTGTCCATCTACTCCCCAATAACTTTGAATTTCCTTGTCTAAGAATCTTCTTCCACCTTGAAATATTCAATGAACTAACCTGCACCATCCTGAGGTACAATTTCAAAGTTCCACCACCCTCAAAAAAAACTGCATTCGTCCCATATCCACTGGTTCTGAACCACAGGATAACGTTATTGCTACATCTGCTTTGACAAAACCATTCATGAATCTCTGAAATTTCAATCAAGTCATCCCTTAGTTTTCTAACTTGCCAGTCTAAGCAACCATCCTAAGTACAACAAGCCATTCATTGCACACAGCTATCTAATAAACCTCTCCTGAACAACTTCCACATACTTACATCCTTCCATGAATTGGGAGACCAAGACTGCACACATTAGTTGAGATATGATCTCACCAATATCCTGTTTACTGAAGCATAGTTAACATACTTTCCTATGTGTTTAGCTCCTCCATAACGAAGGATAGCATTCCATTTGCTGCCTGAATTACTTGGAGTACCTGCACATTCCTTTTCTGTGACTCATGTACGGGAACACTTTGATCCCTCTACTTTTCAGAATTCTGCAGTAATTCTTGTTTCGTAGTAGTCTGCTTTTTTATCCTTCCGGTCAAAGTGAACAAATTCACAATTTCCCATGTTCTCCTCCATGTTCTAGATTTTTTGCCCACTGATTCAACCGATATATCTTTCTGTACCCTTGCTGTCATCCTCAATATACTTTCTTATCAATCTTTGCTTTATACGTAAATTCAGCCAAGATGTCTTGCTGTCTTCATCTAAGTCACTGATCTAAATGGCTAAAAGCCAAAGTGATGTTAGGTCAAAATCCTGGAGATCCCTCCTAACAGCATTGAGGGTCTTCCTACAGCAAACAGATTGCAGCTGTTCAAGGCAGCTCACCAGCACCTTCGACAGCAATTAGAGATAGCCAACAAATACCAGCCTAGCCAGCAACAGTCACATCCCAGGTGTGAATAAAAAACCATTTCCTTTGCGCAAATCTGTGCTGACTCTTCTCGATTACCTTGAGGTATTCCAAATTCGCAGTTTATAACTTCCTTAATGATGGATTCCAGCACCTTTACCACATCAAGTGTCAACTTAACAGGTCTGTTTCCTGCTTCCTTCCTTTTTATTTAAGGAAGGCAGGAGCTATATTTGCTATTTTGCACTTTGATGAATCTTTCCAGAATCTCTCAAACTTCGAAAAATCAGTACCAATGCATCTACTACTTCATATGCCACCTCTGTTAAAGCTCTAGGTTCAACTCTATCAGGACTCACTGACATGTCAACTCAAAGTTCCAGTTCAATCAATACCACTTCCGCAGCCATTGTAATGTCACTGAGCTCCTCTTATTGCAAAGTGATTTAGATGGTGTTTTTCTAAAACTTGAGAAAAGACTGTGAAAGCCAGCAATTCGAGAGCTGAGAGCTGTTAACTTTCACAGATGACAGTTCGTTCTCCTCGGCCTTTGCCAAACTGGCCCCTTCTTTTATAACCTTGATTACATCACCTCCTCACAAAAGGATTGGTCCTATATTGTCAAAATCATCAGATTTAAATTTAATAAGTTTTTGGTATCCAAGTGCCCGTTTCACATTAATTAGCTAAATTCAAAACTTGTCTTGATAACAAAACAAAACTGGTGCTTGGCCTGCTAACCATAAGTCTTTTGATACAAATGTATCAATTCAGGTGCTCTCTGTGCACATGCAAACCCACAAACTGTTGCCCACAGACATCCTTTTTTGAATCTCTAAGCATAGAAAAAGCACGTGATCTTTTAAAGGGACCACACACTGTTCCCCCCCCGGGCATTTTACAGACATCAATATTTTATAAACACCAAATTCTAATGTCCTGCCTCCCAGTCCCTAAATACCCAACTTCGCAACATTCTCTTCCTTTCACCTCTTGATTTACAGTTATTACTGGGATGTTTTTGCATCCTCTACAGAAAAGAGTTGGTGTTTGCTGCTGTATTTCTTTATGGAATTGACTTACCAAGCTACAACACTCAACCAGGAAAACATGATGAAACAGTCCAATACCACAGATGATGCTAAAAAAAATACACCACTTAATATAGCTGACCTCTTAGCTTCTGGCTCCCCAACAGTACGATGGTATACTGATTTTGGCAGTTCAGGTCAGTGACCTATTGCCAATTATTGCAACTTAAGGAAATTATCAATGAGACTGGCCACAACAAAGTGGTTTACAATCCAAATTAATCAGCTCATCATGAAGTAGGGCTGCACTCAGACTGTAGCCTATAAATTATGAACAATTCAGAGCAGAAACCACCCGACAAAACTTAGAGCAGAAGCTGATTTTAAGCTGTTCATATTAACAGTTAAAAGTTGGAGACTATCCTGTTTGGTTCAAGTATTAATAACGCATAATCAAAACGAATCATAGAATACAGCAGTGTATTCAATGAATGGAGTTATTCCTTGGAAATTGAACCTGTACATGAATCATAAACCACTCACCAGGAACTAGTTAGCAATGATTGTTCAACCAGGAATAATTTCAACCTAGTTTTCCCTCATATTACGACCTTTAAAGAAAACAGGAAGTTTCTCCACCCAGAAAGAGAGATCTGTGCCAGTGAAAACATGTGTGTCATTTTGAGTTGGGAAAAATTGAATCCTGTTCAAAACAGTTTAATTTTTTTTTTTCAAAAAGATCCAAAAAGTCAACATGCACTTTTCTTTCCGAAAAGACTGAAAATTATGCCTTTATTGATGCCAACTTATAGTCAGAGAGCATGGAAACAAACCCTTCAGTCCAACTCATCTATGCTGACCATGTTTCCCAAAATAAACTCATCCCATTTGCCTGTGTTTGGCCCATATCCCTCTAAACCTTTCTTATTCGCATACCTGTCAAAACATCTTTTGAATATTCTAACTAAAGCTGCATCTACCACTTCCTCTCGCAGTTCATTCCACATACGAACCACCCTGTGTACAGAAGTTGTCCTTCAGGTCCCTTTTAAATTTTTCTCCTCTCACCTTAAAAATATACCCTATAATTTTGAATTCTTTCACCTTGCAGAAAAAAAAACTTTGGCTATTCACTTTATCTATGCCTCTTATGATTTCATAAGCCACTATAAAGGTCAGCCCCTCAACCTCCTACTCTCCAGTGAAACAAAGTCCCAGCCTATCCCTATAGCTCAAACCCTCCCGTCCCAGTCACATCCTTGTAAATCTTCTCAGCACCCTTTCCAATTTAATAACATCCTTCCTGTAACAGGGTGACCAGAACTGTACAGAGTGCTCTAAAAGTGGTCTCAACAACATCCTGTACAACCACAACATGACGTCTCAACTCCTATCCTCAAAGCTCTGACCAACAACAAGCATGCTGAACACCTTCTTCACCACCCTGTCAGTGACATCACTTTCAAGGATGTATGTACCTCAACCCCTAGGTCTCTGTTTCCTTAAGGTTCTATCATGAACCGTATAAGCCCTGTCCTAGTTTGCCTTACCAAAATGCAGCACCTCGGATTTATCTAAGTTACACTCCATCTGCCACTCCTCAGCCCATTGGCCTAGATGATCAAGATCCCTTTGTACTGTGAAATAACCTCTTCAGTCCACCAATCTAGGGGTCATCCACTAACTTACTAACCATGCTTCCTATATTCTCATCCAAATAATTTATATAAAATGGCGAACAACAGTGGACCCAGCACCAAACCCTACGAAGCAGCACTAGTCACAGGTCTAGGTCCAAAAACCAAACCTCCACCACCTATCTCCTGCTGTCAAGCCAGTTTTGTATTCAATTGGCTTATTCTCCCTTAATCACATGAGCTAACTTTACTAACCAGTCTACCACGCAGAAACCTGTCAAAGGCCTTGAAGTCCTTGCAGACAACATCTACTGCTCTGCCCTCATCTATCATCTTGGTCACCTCCTCAAAAGAACTCAATCAAGTCTGAGACATGACTTCCCATGCACAAAGCCATACTGATTATTCCTAATCAGTCCTTGCCTCCCCAAATGCACGTCAATCCTGTCTCTCAGCATCCCTTCCAACAATTTACCCACCACTGACATCAGGCTTACCAGTCTATAGTTCCCAGGCTTCTCCTTGCTGCCTTTCTTAAATAAAGGCACAACATTAGCCACTCTGCAGTCTTCAGTACCTCATCTGTGGCTGCACATGATATCTCCAGTAGGCGCCCTGCAATTTCTTCCCCCTAGCTTGCTACAACTTTCTGGATACTTTCCCCAAGTTCCTTAGCTTTCTCCACAGTAAATACTGACATGAAACATTCATGGAGTATCTCTCCAATCTCCTGTGGTGCCACACAAAGGCAACCTTGTTGATCTTTAAGGGGCCCTTTTCTCTCCCTAGTTGCTCTTTTGCCCTTTGTGTTTTTTGTAGAATCTCTTTTGATTATCCTTAGCCTTATCTCCCAAGAATCTCTCATATCTCCTATATCTCCTTTTTGCCTGCCTGATTTCCCTCTTAAGAATGTCCCTACTCCCCTTATATTCAAGAGATTCACTGGATCCCAGTTGTCTATACCTGACATATACCTTTCAAAGCCTCAATACCTCAAGTCATCCATTGTTCCCTACTCCTACCAGCCTGCCCTTCACTCTAACAGGAACATACTGACTGAACTCTTATTATCTCACTTTTGAAAGCCTCCTACTTGCCAGCCATCCCTTAATCTGTGAATAGTCTACCCTAATCAACTTTTCAAAGTTTCTCTCTTATTCTAAAAACTGGTCTTGTCCCATTTTAAAAAAAATTTAAACTTGTCAAACAGACCTATCCTATTCCATAATTATTTGAAAACTAATAGAATTATGATCACTAGTCCCAAAATGCTCCCCCACTAACATCTCAGTCACTTACCCTGCTTTATTTCCCAAGACAAGGTCATCTTTTGCTCTTTTTCTCATAGGTACATCAACATATTTATAAAGAAACTTTTCTTGGACACATTTAACAAATTCCGTCCCATCCAAGCGCATAACACGATGGCAGTCCCAACTTACGTTTGTAAAGCATAATCCGACACCTCTCTACGCATTTGCTCCTCGGTTTCCGACTGACTACTAGGGGGCCCAACAGTACAATCCCAGCAAGGTGATCTCCTCTTCTTAGTTCCGAATTCCACTCACATAGCTTCACTGGACAATCAACGAGGAATATCCCAAATACAGCAATTTTTTTTGCTGAATTAAAAATGCCATTCCCCCTCCTCTCGTCTCCCTTTCTATCCTTCATATAGCATCTGAACTCTGCAACACTGAGCTGCCAGTCCTATCCCTCCCTCAGCCATGTTTCTGTAATAGCTATACCCAGTCCCATGTTCTCATGCATGCCCTGAGTTCATCCAATTTACCTGTCGGACCCCTTGCACTGAAATAAATGCAGTTTAATTCTTCACAGTGACCTCATTCTTTACCACACTGCTGTGTCTAATTTACTTGCTCCCTTTAACTTCTGAATCATCCTCAGCATTCTCACCACTGCTGAGGACCCCCACCCCACCCCAACCCCACACCCCTAACCATACCAATTTGAAGGCTCCCGAATAGCACTAACAAATCTCACTGCAAGGATATCGGTCCTCCAGTTGAGGTGAAACTTGTCCTTTTGAGCAGGTCTCTTCTGGGACTTCCAATGATGCAAAAATTTGAATCCTTGCCGCCTGCACCATCTCTTCAGCCGCTCATTTATCTTTTTATGCAAAGTATGAGGTTACAAATCGATGGAATTTTTTTTTTTTAAAAAAATCACTTCTTCGCAAATGCATCCTTTTCATAAATTTGCTTCGAGAATGTGAGCAACTGCAACAAAGCAGCATGTTTTGCTCATCCAAAGTCATTCTTAGGGTATTAATTTAGTCACTGAATGGAGAAAAAGGACAGGGGCAACCTCAATAGAGGATGTCGGGATTTTTTGCTACCAGTCCATATCAGTTTTACAACTGACCACGTCTCTGGGTTGGCTCCTCAGTGGTAAAACTGCTAAGACATATATGAGATCCAGATTGAAGTTATGGAAACATCTGCCATCATGCAGTAGACACCTGTAGTCTCTACGGTTCAGCTAGAATGTTGAATGGACAATCTCCCACAAGTGCATAACTTGCTAATAGTGGAAGGCACCATAGGCCTCAATACCTCAGATATTTTGACAAAGAAAGAGGAAGGGGGAAGAGTGAGAATGAGAACAAATATAATGTCAAGGTTTCAATTTCTGAAACCTACTCAGTGACTTCTGCTAGAAGTAGGACAACAGCCTGCTGGAACTCACCATAAAAACACAATTAATGACATTCACCAAGGCAACGTACCAGAAAACAACCAGCACACAATATCCCCCAAGAAGGAGTCACGCGAGACAAGTAGTGAACTATGTTATTCCACATTGCATCCATTATTGAGGACATGGATAGGTAATATTGAGTAAAGTTTGCAATAGCCAGCCTACCTCAAGTCCAGCTCCAGATCAATCATCCCATATAAATACTGGTTACAACACAGGACACTGGAACCAGCACTAAATGCAGTGCAATCCTGCACCTGGCAGACAGGCAAATTATTCTAATCATATCTATCCACTCCATTCTACACCCCTTCAACACAATCTAATCTAATATCCCAATTATAGTTGTTTTTGACTTGGCCACTAATCCTGAAAGAACTCCGGTGCAAGAATATTTGGCCTTGATATTGAAGCTGCATTTGACAAAAGTGTGGAATCAAGGAGAACCGACAACTGCATTCGACAGGAGTTGGGGGTCAAACTCTCCGCTGGTTGAACTGATACCCAGCACAAAAAGAACATTGGTCTGGCTGTTCAAGGCCAAAATCAGACCTTCCCTCTGCCCCAAGCACAGAATTGTAGATGTTCACTTACAATGTTACAGGGTTCAATACCAATCACAACTCCACAGATATTGAAGCAGTCTATATCCATATGCAACAACAGCTAGATAACATTCAAGCCTACACTGTTAGTACACAAGTAACGTTCCATGACCAACTCCAATAAGAGGGAATATAACCACCTGCCCCTGATGTTCAATATTATCACCAACAAAACCCTCAGCTGAACTGGTAAACTTGAACATGTCATCTAAAACATGTCAACTCAAGCAACTCTTCCTTGGTACTGCAGTGTTCTCTCATATTCTAAGTCCTCGATAAAGGTTCGAGCATGTATCCTTCAGACTGGGGTGAACATCATCATTAAGAAGCCAAAGTAATAATGAACATTTTTCTTAACTCTAGAAATATGTTACTGTTTCCAATTAGTTTGTAGATCTCATTTTAAATCGAGTACATTACAATTCTCTGACGTTAACATCCTGGGAGTTACCATTGAGCAGACCATTAATGTCAGATACATTAGGGACATTTAAGCGACTCTTTGATAGGCACATGGAGAATAGTAAAATGTAAGGTATGCAGGGTAGTTTGATCTTAAGTAGGATAATAGGTCAGCACAACATAGTGGGCCAAAGGGCCTGTACTGTACTGTTCTATGTTCTAGAACCAGAGCTGCACTATAAATACTGCAGAGATCCAACAGGTCAGAAGATGGGAAACCTGCAGCAAATAACTAACTTGCTTGCTTTCCAAAGCCTGTATACCATCTATAAGGTCTAAGTTAGTTCTGTAATACAACAGTCTCCACTTATCTCGTGGAGTACAGCTCCTAAAGCACTCAAGAAACTTGACACCAGTCAAGCCCACTTGATTGAGGCTCCATCCACCACTTTCAATATTCACTCTGTGCCACTAATCCAAAGTGGCAGCAGTATGTACCATCTACAACATGCATACAAACAACTCACCAAGCCACCTTTAATCACTTAGAAGTATCAGTACTAGGTACATGCAGACACCACCGACTACAAGCTCCCCACCATCCTAGACTTGAAATTATAACTGCCATTCATTTATTGTTGCTGGGTCAAAAGCCCCTCTCAAACAGCACCATGGGTGCACCTAACATTGACTACAGTGGTTTAAGGCAGCCATACTAGCCCAGCCAACAACAACCATAAGGAAAGAACTGGAAAAAAAAGACCCACAACCTCCCATCTTTGAATATAACCTTCCACTACATTCCAAATCTCTTCATTTCATCTGGGCCCCTTGAGCTTAAACCTTCAACTACTCGAAGGAATCAGTTCTTCAGTCATCCTGTTCCATTCCTCTATGGCTTTTATTTCCAGAATGCAAGATAAAACCTGGAATTGATTTTCCAAACAAAAAAGAACATACGCTTATTGATCCTTACCACGATACTACCACAATCCAAAATTATTCTGAAATCCCAATTTTGTTTTCTTCTACTACCTAACTTTCATCAGTTGTCAGTCAGCAGATGTCTGCAGCCAGATCATATCTTCCTGGTTGAAAATCCAGCAGGCAGCCAAAGATCAGTTCATGTCATAAACCAACTTCAAACATTCGCAATTTGTCCCTAAAACTGTAAGAAATAGGAACAGGAGTAGGCCATTTGGTTCCTCAATTCAATTGGATCATGGCTGCTGCAACACTCCTCACATCCACTTTGCCACCCTTTCCCAAATGAGAAGATTCAAAAACTAGAATTCAATGTTACATAAAACACACTTCAGAGGATCCTGGCAATGTATATTGCTCAGCCTTCAAGGAGCTGCAAAAACCAACAGTAAGACCAATGGAACGACACAAACCAAAATTACTACAAAGATCTTCTCACTTTAGAATAGACATTATCACTGGTTAGTTCACATTGTGATTCTTCGGTGCACAATGGTGCAATTGGGCTGAACACCAAGGCTGGTGGTACTTAACTTCCATGCTAAACGATGCTAATTCTACATTTACAGTGCAGCAACTGGTTTGAGACTCAGTATAGTAGGGGTAATCATATTGCTAAAGTATTTTGTTTGCACTGTTCAAACATAAATCAACTTGGTAAAATGCTTCTAAGATACAGCCAAATCAACTAGCATCAAAATACACCCATCTTAACACCATTGGGTTCAACCAATGCACAGCAACAGGAATAGAACTGACCAAAAAGATGACGGCTTAGTTGGCTGGATGGCTGGTTTGCAATTAGAATGATGCAAATAGGTTCAATTCCCACTGAGGTTATTGCGAAGGACTTTCATTCTGGACTTCTGAGATTTTGCCTGGCGCATGGGGACCCTTAAGTTAGATCACCACCAGTTGCCTCTCATTCTGATTAGACAGTAACTCCATGGTCTGGTAGGATGATGGAGATTTTATCTTTACTACACGTTAATGAGTAGCTAGAAAACAGCAGAAGTTCTTTCATTACAGCCTAGATAGGGTAGTGAAGGCAGCGTTTACAACACTTGCCTTTACTGGTCAGTGCATTGAGTTTAGGAGTCGGGATGCTGTGCTGCAGCTGTACAGGACATTGGTCAGGCCACCTTTGGAATACTGCGTTCAATTCTGGTCTCTCGGCTACAGCAAAGATGAGCCTGAAAGGGTGCAAAGATTGACAAGGATGTTGCCCAGGTTGGAGGGTTTTACCTAAAAGGAGATGCTAAATAGGCTGGGGCTATTTTCCCTGTGATGTCAAAGGCTAAGGGGTGCCCTTACAGAAGTTTTTAAAAATCATGAGGGGCATTGATAGTGTGAATAGTTAAGGCCTTTTTCCAAGGGTAGGGGAGTCCAAAACTTGAGGGCATAGTTTTAAGGTGAGAGGGGAAAGACGTAAAAAGGGACCTAAGGAGCAACTTTTTCATGAGGGTGGTGCTTATATGGAACAAGCTGCCAGAAGCTGATACCTTTTTAAATTTGTAGTGAAGCCACTGCCCTATTTCCCAGGTTAAGAAAAACATTAATGAAATCTATTTTGTTTGACTTGAAAATTCATGAATTTACTATTCCCTGGTCTAAATATTACATCTGACATGACGTGTTTTAATTAACTGTAATTCCTAAACTATATCCTACAAGAACAATTTTATTCTGAAATTTTGTTTCATTTCTGTTATTCGTATGTACCAATGACTCCCAATGGTACAAAATGAAATCCACCTAAATGAAAAATACTTGTACGAAGTTTGCCCAGCACTACACAAAAGCTCAGAAATCAGGCACTAGGCCCAAGCGATCCATGCCAGCCTTTATCCAACATATGAAGCTCCTTTGTCCCCTCTTCAGCAAATTTGAACATTGTTCTATTAGATTCTCCTGAACACATTTCTGCAGCTTCGCTTTTAGGCTCAAAACCTTGCAGTGTAGAAATCAAAGCAAAAATAAAAGACGAGTACAAGAGTATGGACTGGAATGTTTGGCAATAAAGTGAGGTAGAGTGGAACACCCTTCAAATTCTGCAGAAAATCTTCAAGCAAAGTATCTTTCCAAAGGCCAATCAAAAATCTGTAGCATGATCTGTAATATAAACTTTGCAGTTTAAAGGAGTGAGACACCACAATAAATAGTTCTAAACTGCCAAATCCAGTGGTTTGGATCTTGCAGTTAGTAAAACAAAAAGGCAAAAATTGCTGTTGAACTGAGTCATTCACAGATCGAGCAATTTCCGAAGTGTGCATTTCCTCTTTGCTAACATCACTTTCAATTTGGCACAAGGCAATTTCAGGCAACAGGCAATAATGATGTAACCAAGCAAGATAAAGTCAGTCTCAAAAAATCAATTAGTAAAATGTGTCTCATTTTTGTTTAGAAATCTCACAAATGGTTAAGACATGTAAGGAATTAAGGCAGCAGAAATGTCAAAACCTTACATTCAAAAATTTTAATTATTGATAATCTTGTTTTAAAGGACTGCAGCATCCAATCGATTGAACTTAATGCACTCTTCTCAGAGTCAGACAGTTCCTATCACAATCCATTACCAAGAATAAGCCAACCTAGGTGAATTCAGCATAGTCCTGTTCAAAAATGCATGCCACTGCACAAACACTGACTTCACACATGCATTATTGTCACAAATACTTTAGGGAATCAAATCATTTGTGACAATAGGATACAAGGTTATTCCTCATCATCTTTTTCCAAGTTGCCATAAACTTTTGCTGGGGTATTCGAATGATAGTATTGTTGGATAATCTGTCCAGAGCTCCAGAGCAAAGAAAGTTAGTGCTGTCACCTGACAAACATACTTTCATGGTTGATTTTTCCCCCTCCTTAAATGAGGGGTCCTGAACTAAGTTTAAGCACCCCAAGTAAACTGAGCCAAATGCACCACAACATGTCAAAATACAGTAGGGATATTTTGGTTCAAACTGTTTTAGATCATATCCTAAATTTAGGTCCTCTATCAATTTTTCTCCAGGCCATTTCTTCTTGTATGTAATGGCAAAGCAATAATTACCAAATTCAATTCAATTTGAATCACTTACCTACAACCATCAACGTAAATTCAAATCCTCTTTTCACAGACTTTCTGTAGACTTGATTAGGGAGGTTTGCAAAGCCCACATATCCTTCAAGATTTTTTTGTTGCTGTAACAAAAGAACTACTTTTAGATTCTAGACCAGAAAGCTAATAAATTTATAACACTGACAACAGGAAATAATATATTCTGGAGCAGAACATTGATGCTACTGAAATCCTCAATTCATATATACAAAACTTCCTAAACTGTAATGTTATCACAAGTGTCAAGGAAGCCAGATATTGTTCATTAAGCACAGAAGTTTTAATACCTATGGTGTAGCTTCAGATACTTACTGCTGGGTTGAGAGATTTGAAAATCCACAGATCCGGCATTTCAGATGGCACCGAAATATCCACAAAGCACAGCGAAGAATTCAAAAGCAAGATGATGAAAAAAGGAATAAAAAAAGTTAGAGATCAAATATAACCGCAATGATTTGTTTAAATACAACTGACAAAAATAATACATTTTAAATCATTTACAAAGACAATCATGTGCCAATTCCTAGTGATAAAATCATACTACTTTTTGAAATTGTATGCAGCATTAATCAATGATCCATAGAGTCACTACATTATAGCATTGTTAAGAGGTAAGAATTGAAAATTAATGAAGGGTATCACCTTCACTTTCGGCTGCCATCTTCTGCAATATTCACAAAGTCAATTCCCCAAATCACATCCATCCTCAAGAGGGGTCCACAAATAAACTTTCATCCCTACAGGCATCAAGGGCTCTGGATTTAGGCACATTTGCTCAATCACAGCAAGACATTACAATTTAGAGCAAATGCTCATAGTTTTCTTGAAACCTTGCTAGAAGGGTCTAGGCCCGAAACATCAGCTTTCCTGCTCCTCTGATGCTGCTTGACCTGCTGTGTTCATCCAGCTCTACACCTTGTTATCTTTGACATTTTGTCCTCTGTTTTACTTCCGGTACCCACATGAATTCAATGTTTAACATAGTTACCCAACTAGTGTGCTGTAAATTCCACACTGGACTGCTCTGGCAACCCCTCAAGACAAGAGGAAAGCTCATGAACAGCATGGTACGTCAATTCTCAGGAGATTGCAAAGGCTTATCTTATTGCACAAATCTTATTTGGGAAATATAAAATATGCCCATCTGTGCAGTTATATTACTTCCATCCCCAGAAAACTCCACAGTCTCAATTAATTTAGAGAAAGTTTCAATTTACAACATTTTATTTCAACCCCAAAGCACTTCAATGCATCAAGTGCTCTTAAACTCCTGTGCCATTTACCCTACGTATAGTACTGTTGCTATGGAGCCAAACAACAATGACCACGTAAACTCTTAATTGGTGATGGCTGAAACAGCTACAGTAAACCTCCTATTTCCTCTTGCAATAGTTCAGCATTGTAATCTATTATCAAATCTCATATCCCAAGTGAGACAAAATCAGAATCCATTGTTACCCATTTTAATCTACTGGCACATTGTGAACATTGGGACACTAGTTAAACAACAATATCCACATGGTCAGATTATGGCAGTGAGAAAAAAAAATCCAATACTGCTCATGAGGAGGAAAAAAAAAACTTGCTGCATTCTCAGATATTGTGAATGTTGTTACTCAGACTATCATTTTCAAGTTCGAATGCTATGACTTTCCTCCCACCCAGCATTTGGAAACTGTACAAACAATGATACCATACTCCCTTGTTTGGTTCTGTATTTCAATTATAACTACTGTACCATCAAACAATGATCCAAAACACTTCCTGCGATTCTTTCATTCCTATCATCTACAGCTTTACCTGCTGAAAGTCAGATATCCTTTTGCCTAGAAGATTTTCTCGACTGCTTTCTAGGGCAAGACTGAATCATATTAACAACTTCTGTTATGCCAAGCTTTTACATCCATAACGTTAAAACTGAAGTAATTGACCTACTATAATAGATAATGCAAATTTAGTTCACAAAACTTAAATGTATTTATTTTTCATGGGATGTGGACGTCACCGAAGCCAACATTCCTAACTCCTCCTGAATTGAGTAACTCCTAGACCACTTCAGAAGATGGTTAAGAGTCAACGACATTCCTGAGGGTCTGCAATCACATGTAGGCCAGACCATACAAGTGTGGCTGATTAGTGTCCCTTTTTAGGGATGGCAGTGAACCAGATGGTTATTTACAACAATCAATAAATAGCTTCATGGTAACCATTACTACTGCCAGATTTTAATTCAAGCTTTTGCCAATTGAACTTAAATTTACTGTAGGCGCCATCATGAACCAGCTCCAAGTGTATCAACCTGGGTGTCTGGATTACTAATTCATTAGAAATTGTATGGTGGTAATGTAACTTCACTAGAAAGATCAAGGATTATTGAAAGATGGTCATTGAAAGATTAAATATTTTAAAAATTACAACTCACATGTAAATGTTATCTTTATCATTCTAAATTTACTGAAAAGATTGATATTTTCAGGATGCTTTTGTTAAATCTGAAAAACATTGCTGGTTTTAAATTAACTTTTCTGATTAAATTCAGATATTCTGATAGATGTTTTATTTTGATCAACCTCAAGTGCCTGACCTTTGCAAAGATTATCACTGTATTTCGGATTCCAGACTGAGCCACTTAGCAACCTCCACCCAGCATTTCTGCTTTGACTGGTGTAGAAGGCAAAGACTCTCACATTTGGGAAACATCCCACTTAGCCAAATATAACAATCTTAGATACATTGTGCAAAGCTCAAGACTGGGATCCATTGTATATGTAAACTGCATAAAAGTATGAAGATTACAGTACAGAGATAAAATGGAAAATGCACAGAGTTCAACAGTAACAAAGAATTGGCAAGACACCTGGGTTCCTGTTCACTTCAAACTATCACAATCAGGTCACTGGTTTCCAGGATTACCTAGAATCCAGGAGCACTAAGGTCCTGGTCAATTCAGAGTCCAGATTACTGCAGAAGCTTAACTTTGTTTCCCAAACTGCATCACCAGTCACCTGAGAGGTAACTCAATGTCAAGATCTGTTGCTTTCTCCTCCATCTTCCAGGACACAGTTGAGAATTACTTACTAAACAGTGTAGCACAGCTATCAGCTTCACTATATGGCTAAGAAACAAGTGCTACACAAGCAGCATATTGAGCAATATGAAGTACCACCATTCCCATGACTGCAGCCTGGATTTATTCAGGAAAAAAAATTCTATGCCACCCTTCACAATCACAGGACCTCCCCAAAGCACTTTACAGCTAAGGAAATCTGCCATTCTTAACTGGTTTGGCCTACATGTAAACTCAGATTCACAATGTGACTAACTCTTACCTGCCCTCTGAGCCATTAGCAATTGGCAATGAATGCTGGCTGACCCAATGATGCCAACTTGCCATGAACAAATAAAAACAAATTTCTGAACAGTAGTCACATAGAATATAACAGCGCAGTACAGGCCCTTCGGCCCTTGATGTTGCGCCGACCTGTGAAACCAATCTGAAGCCCATCTAACCTAAACTATTCCATTATCATCCATATGTTTATCCAATGACCATTTAAATGCCCTTAAAGTGGGCGAGTCTACTATTTTTGCAGGCAGGGCATTCCACGCCCTTACTACTCTCTGAGTAAAGAACACACCTCTGACATCTGTCCTATATCTATCACCCCTCAATTTAAAGCTATGTCCCCTCGTGCTAGCCATCACCATCCGAGGAAAAAGGCTCCCACTGTCCACCCTATCTAATCCTCTGATCATCTTGTATGTCTCTATCAAGTCACCTCTTAACCTTCTTCTAACGAAAACAGCCTCAAAACCCTCAGCCTTTCCTCATAAGACCTTCCCTCCATACCAGGCAACATCCTGGTAAATCTCCTCTGCACCCTTTCCAATGCTTCCACATCTTTCCTATAATGCGGTGACCAGAACTGTACGCAATACTCCAAGTGCGGCCGCACCAGAGTTTTGTACAGCTGCAACATGACCTCATGGCTCCGAAACTCAATCCCTCTACCAATAAAACCTAACATACTGTATGCCTTCTTAACAACGCTATCAACCTGGGTGGCAACTTTCAGTGATCTATGCACATGGACACCGAGATCTTTCTGCTCATCCACACTACCAAGAATCTTACCATTAGCCCAGTACTCTGTATTCCTGTTACTCCTTCCAGAGTGAATCACCTCACACTTTTCCGCATTAAACTCCATTTGCCACCTCTCAGCCCAGCTCTGCAGCTTATCTATGTCCCTCTGTAACCTGCAACATCCTTCCGCACTATCCACAACTCCACCGACTTTGGTGTCATCCGCAAATTTACTAACCCATCCTTCTACGCCCTCATCCAGGTCATTTATAAAAATGACAAACAGCAGTGGCCCCAAAACAGATCCTTGAGGTACACCGCTAGTAACTGAACTCCAGGATGAACATTTCCCATCAACCACCACCCTCTGCCTTCTTACAGCTAGCCAATTTCTGATCCAAACCGCTAAATCACCCTCAATCCCATGCCTCTGTATTTTCTGCAATAGCCTACCATGGGGAACCTTATCAAACGCTTTACTGAAATCCAAATACACCACATCAACCGCTTTACCCTCATCCACCTGTTTGGTCACCTTCTCGAAGAACTCAATAAGGTTTGTGAGGCACGACCTACCCTTCACAAAACCGTGTTGACTATCCCTAATCACTGCTGGATTGTAAGAAATTTGGATACATAGCAAACTTCCACAAGCAGTAATGTCATAAAAACCAAAACATTTGTCTTTGTGATCATGCTTTGAGATGAAAATTACCAGGCACTAGGAAGATCTCCACTACTCTCCCTCAAAACACTTGTACGATCTTGCAGACCAGATGCTGCCCTGGTTTAAGACCACATCTGAAAAAAAAAAACCAACTCGCATGCAACATTCCCTCAATACTATGTCTAAGATTTTTGTACTCAAGTTTTGAAGGACTTAAATCTACATTATTGATCATCACATGAGAGCGGGATCAACTAAAGCACAACTGATCATGTAGAAAGCAATGTTTTACCAATGGGAGATGTGGAGATCCAGCAGCAACTTATATTTGTCTCTCAAAAAAAAACCATGATCGGCTGTCAGTTCCAGATATTCAAGAGCTGTAATAATGGTCTCCACATAATTCCATCATTAACCAGCATCAACAGGCAGTTTCCACAGCACATCTATAATGTTGATCCATGTTAAACATGGCATGGAGCTACAAAACATAGTGTTGTGCTTGATTTTCTAGGCACCCATATCTGAAGTTACTACCAGAGTCACCAGCTACTTCAAGTATGTCCTTAAAAAGCTTTAGCATACCTTACTCCCTCTAAACTTTCCTGTTCATGTCAACATCAGCCAGAAATTTATCTGAACACTCCTCTTTTTAACCACACACATTTGAATTTTGTCCGTGGGATCTTGCACCATTATTTTCAATTGTCATTCAAGATGGCACAACAAGTGCAGCTGAACTCCAATTAAGTTCACAAACACCATAATCTCTGTCTAAAGATCCAGCACTTTACTCACAAAATACAGACTTGGCAAATGGGCTAAAAATCCTTGAAGCTACATGCTGACAGCAATGTCAACACTAAGTTCAAAAGACATCAAGATTTATTTTTAAAATGTTTAATAAAATCAATTAAGGATTGCTGACCATTTTATGTTTTAAAGATTAGCATGCTTTGCATTTTTAGTGTTTGCCATCTGTTCAAAGTTTCACACAATATTAGAAATCTTGCAGACATGCGTTTGTAGTCTCCAAACATTGTTCCTGCAGTCATGATTTTTAAATCAGGCTTTACAGTCGACATCTCCCAGTTTTGCCATGTTACCTGTCACATCTTACTGCAACTGCCACTAGATGGCTCAAATGAAGACTCTCTTCCAACACTGCCTAACAAAGTTTACTAAGGCAAAATTAATTTCAGAGGCAGAGCCCATCTCAATTAGAACCCAGAATATATACAGCTTTGCAGAAAATAAACTGAACATTCTTTTAGATAATGATTTAGATAAAAGGACCAAGGAATCATGCAAAAGGAGAAAATAAAATTTTGTTATATTAAGATTTAGAACATATTTCAAATGTCAAATAAAGATAACCCTCTTTTCTCTCAATAACCACCTTACAGACACTGAAACCTCAAAGGACCCTGTCCTATCTCAATTCAGTTGGTGTAGTTGAAATTGGTTCCTTTTTAACCAACGTATGCATCAATTTGATGCTGTATTCTTCAGAGAAATCTTCCCAAGACCCTTAAACAAGCTGCTAATTCAGTTCACTTATTCCTCAACATGTTTTCCTTAAACTCATGGATTCAACAGCTTTTTAAGGTGTCAAAAGAGGAAGACATCTTCATGCAGAGATCATAAGAACTATAGATGCTGGAGTCAGAGAGATAACACACTGTGGGGGAGGAATACAGCAGGTCAGGCAGCATCAGAGGAGCAGGAAAGTTGACATTTCAGGTCAGGACCCTTCAGAATTCAGAAAGATTTCTGATACTGCCTGGCCTGCTGTGTTCCTCCAGTTCCACACCGAGACATCTTCATGCCTTCTGGTTCTAGAGTTTTTTCTAAGCCACTCAACATTTTTTGAAATTGCTAAGCTAACAGCACCTTTTACTCCCTGAATCTGCACATGTCTGAATAGTAATTTCTGGATAGTGCGTGTTACTGGACTCCTGTCCCCAGGCAACATATATTCCCCCTCTGCACTGAACTGTCCAACTGAAGCTCTACTCAAAGCCTGTAAACAATCATTAAAAATGCATCAAACTTGAGACTCCCCCACCACTCAAAACAAGTCTAAAATGGTACTAATACAATGTTTCATTTTAAGAAAAAAAATAGAAATATGAAGCAATCTAAAAGCAATATTTGATTTCTCCACAATAGGACCCAAGTTTCAAACAATTTTATGTTATGAAACTTTATCACAAAAGCCAGTATGTAAGAAATTGACCGATTTGCTGCAAACTATCACAACTGTATCAGGGTTTGTCTGCATTCAATTCCAAACTACACATTCATGGATAGCATCATATTTATAGCATTAAAAGAATTTTTCTGTAAAGTCAGGATTTGAGACAAAAAGAACCAGCTGAAATCTTAATGTCCTGAACTTGTCTTTTTGAACTGATTTACTATGTATTTGACATAAATACCATCTCCAAAACATTTGTCTCAAAACCAAGTCTGACATTTCCCATCACTAACATAAAATATGATCTAATTTCCTTTATTAAAGTTAGAAAGTAAATCTGTCAAGCACTAGAACCTTTGAGGGCATGGGACAACTTTAATCATCATTAAACTGGACACGACTACTTATGCTACTTTCACTGATCACATGATGAAGCAGTGCAAAACTGTTTACACAAGGCAGGCCTCCCTATTTATACCAAACTCTGATTAAGATTTGATCCAGTTGCATTTTACATTTAAACATTCTGCAAAAAAAAAATGCAGCTCAGAAAGTGCATCTCGTATGCAAAAGTTCAAATAAGCACTGAACTCTGAGGTTTGTAAAACACAAATCTACAGAAAGTGTCTAAATTGCTCCCATCCAATAGGCTGAAACAGCTTCCAATTTTGCCAAACATCAGAATGCTTTATTGTTTCCAATGTCAGCTGGGTACAAATTGCTACAGTAGGCTCCAACCCAGAATAAACTTGGGCTCTTACAATTGCTAATTTTCCAATGGGATCCAAAGCTGTAGAGTCATGGCTCTCCCAGTTCAGAAGCCTTCAATCAACAGTTAGCAGGACACCTTTATTACCAAAATGCTGGAGACAACTTTGGGACAACCGCCATGTCATTGTTGCAGTAACATTTAAACCTGCCTTGTTTTGACAAATGGTCTCAAACATGCTTTCTGACATTGTAGCACTCCCCTCCTCTGATGAATTGGAAGCCTATATTAAACAGTCAAGCCATATGAATGAGGCTAAATTTTGAAACTTCTGACTCTTGATGCTTCTAATTATGTACAGCTGAAGCTTAAGCTTCACACGCTCCATTGGCCTCCAGCATGCTCCTTGCAAAGCTCTTATCGCACTATTTCCAGTTGACTGGGCAAGGAGTTCACTCGGCTCCAACTGAGGCACCCCTTCTGGTTCAATATTAAAAATCCTGTCTCTGAAAAGCCTGCCCAATTCATTTCCTTTAACCTTGTATCATGGCCTGTGCTCCTTGTTCACCTTCCTGTAATTTTCCATCTCCTCTATCTTCTCTCTAATCCAAAGATCTAAACAATGAATTTGTGAAGATTAGCATAAATAATAATGCACAGTAGCACTCACGTTATAGAAATCATAAATTACCTTATATTAAATACATTAAAACAAAACTTACATTTCTAGAGTAGTTATACCAAGACTTACTTGCACAGAAAATAAAATTATAAAACAGAAGACTTACTGCTAATTAAAAGAGACCACATGATCATCTTTAATCATGTGAAAAGAAATATTGAAAACATTCAAAATCAAAATCAATAAATTGCTGAAGATATATAATCGGTATATCAATGAGGATCAACCAAGAGCAGCTGTTTTTGACTGGAATTTATTTCGTCAGAAACTGAAGCAGTTTCAGGATTTTCCGGCATTTGCACTTTCAGTCCAATTTTATGATATTCCATTTGCATAATTTTTCAATTAAACAATTGCCTTTGGGGTTTTAACAGCAAATATAATGATATCACTCTAGGTGAACGATAATGCAAAGACGTTTTGATTCGGGTAGTGTGTGACTAGTAATTTCATAGGAATTGTGATAATAAACTTATGTAGTGTATAACTGGAAGTTGGTGAACAAGCAAACTTTTCCAACGGGATGCAGATTACTTTACAACTCACTTCTATATGTAATGTCAGATGTACCCATCACACACACTAGATGTCAAGTTAAATTTGGAACAGATTCAGAATCTTTCAGAGAACCAGCAGCCACAAAATAATTCTGGTATAAACATCGCAAGCTTTGTTAAAAAATTATTTGCACAAAGTAAAAGAAATTTTTTTTCTCTGGTAAAAAGCACGCGTCTATTTCATGAAATTCTGCTTGATAAATTGTCAATGTCCACCCCAACAGAGTCACCTACATGCAGAAGAACTTCAGAACTCAAAATCCATTGACAGGAATCGGATGCCCTCCAACATCAAGCAGATACTTGCTCATTATGCAGCATTGATACAAGCTCCAAACAAAAACTACAAATGCTTATTTTTCGCAAGGGAAGATTGTTCATAAATATCTGTTACATTTGATTTACAAAGTAGTTGCAAAATAGTTATCTTAAAAGGAAGCTTTTTCTGCAGAACATTTTCACTATTCCAAGTACAAAGAGTGAGACTGCCTCAGTTGTAAGCTTTCTAAACTCATCACCTCTGATTTCAGCTTTTAAATTCCCTTCAACAGGAGTAAGGGAAATGCAGGCTGTGGACAGTTTTGCTATTCCCAACACTGAGCAAGGGACATGGACAGTGTGAAATCTACATAAACTGAACCCTTCAAGCTTATGTCAACGTGAGAAAATGAAAAATGCACCAATAAACACATTTCACAGCATCAGGATTTTTTGCAACTCAACAAACATTGCTGCTTTCAATTTGAATACCTTAAATGTAGTTCAGAACATTCATTGGAAATTTTCCTGGCTCCTAACAGCCCATCCACGAAATAATTCAAAATTATTTGATGGCCAAACAAGATCAGTTTTCAACTTCCTCAGGAGTTTCCTGGTGAACGTGATCCTCAGCCAAAGACTTGCAAATAACTAGGGTTGACCATTCAGCTGTGATTACGATGAGACTCAACTAACCACAGCAGATTTCCTCTCCTTACTCTACACCAGTGCTTCATACTGAAAATATCACCTTAATTATTAATCATCTCTGCCAAATTTGAGTTTCAAAAAGCTACTTTCCACCAGAAAATTTCCAACATATCCAGATCCAAAAGATACTGTAGTCTAAAACCTACATGGCAAGCCAAGATCTATTTGAGAGTGTCTGCACTTAAAAAGCTTGCCAGCCTTCCATGTTGTTTAAAAACAGTGCAAGTTAAATAGATTGATTTTACATTTAACTCTTATTTTGCATATATTCAAAATTTTCCTGCTGAACCCCTCCAAAATGAGAAGGTTCTTAATCTACTGGACTTCAGAATCCGTGCAAACAACAAAAATACCCAAAACGATGGTTCCTTATCAAATTCCCAATAATTAAAGTAGTTCTTGCACAATGTGTACATCTCCAACATAACTTTCAAAGTTTATTAAGCCAACATTGCTCAGCACTCCTTCAAAGTTCACAACTTTCTAAGCCCTGTGACTTTCAAACATCAGAAATGAAAAAGAAGAATGTACCCCTTGTGGCTTGGAGACAAAAAAAAGGGTCTATTTCACAAGATGCAGTCTGGTCAGAGAATGAGGGCTTTGAAATGTATTAGTCTACATTAGATTCTACTGCACTGGTTGTTTTGTTCAATACTTAACTGGCTTTTCTGGTTGTTGTACTGCATTGTTTGACTAGGTTCAGTAACATTTTGAGTTTTGCCCTTGGTTTTCTTATTACAATTCCTAAGTATTTTTGTTACTTAATTTAAGATGACATCATGACCATTATCACTTCACCTGTTGTAACAGGATTCTAACCGTCCTAGCGAAAACAATCCTAGCCGAGTCAATCTCTCCTCATACATCAGTATCGCCATTCCTGGAATCAGCCTGGTAAACCTTCGCTGCCCTCCCTCCAGAGCAAGAACATCCTTCCTCAGGAAAAAATACCAAAATTGCACACAATATTCCAGGTGTGATGTCACCAAGGCCCTGTACAACTGCAACATATCCGTGCTCCTGCACTCGAAACCTCTCGCAGTGAAGGCCAACATAATATTTGCCTTCTTTGCCGCTGCTGCACCTGCATGCTTATTTTCAGTGACTGGTGCACAAAGATGCCCAGGTCCCGCTGCACACTTCCCTCTCCCAATTTACACTATACAATATCAATGAGAATAAAAATAAGATTTTTTTGAAGTGCAAATTCACAAGTAATATACTGAAGTGAGGTACAGTGTCATTCAAAGTCAAACTATTAATAATGGTTTCTCTACAGAAAAGGTAAGATTAAATAGTTCACAAGACTAAAACCTATTCTGCATACAAACAGACTCTTTAAAGACAAAAATGTCTCAATACTTGTCATCTCTGCTAAAACTGACTATTTAAAGGCTACCAAAAGCATTTCCCATGATACCTGCATCCAAAAGATTAGTCACAGAAAAGCTGAAGTGGTGAAGCCAAGTATCTGATACACAGACATGCTCGTTTAAATATTATTCAATGGCTAAAAAAGAACTGTTCTTTCAAAACTTCACATTCAATTTAGATTATATGTCTACTTAAGCATTTGTGTACTTTTCATAGATTGGCACTGCATGTGTGTCAGAACTTTGTGCAGTAGAAACTAATCTGTCAACATTAAAACATATTAAAATATTCAACATCTATGGTCAGAAATTTCCTGTAAGATGGTCTTAAACATTATCTGACGTCATGTAATCCATACTCAATAATCTGGCTCTACTGCATCAGCTGGGGCAACAGTTGTGTATAAAATAGTTGGCTTAAATGACCTTGTGGTGATTGGAAAGCTAGGGCTCTCATTTCTGATTGCTATTCAATGGCTATTGCTGTCCTTGATGATAGCGTACGCAAATGCAAGATTAGGCTCAAGGACTCAGTGAAACCAGTTTCCCAACTCAGTTTCTAGTACACATGAACACAGGGCATAAAATGTCCACAATTCATCACAATGAAGTGATATTCAGTTGCTATAAATTTAGCTAGAATAGAAGCAATTGTCACATTAATGTTGCACTCCAACTTTAAGTCTTAAACAAAAGGTGGAGCACAGCACATTCATTCTACATCAACAGGAAACATTATATTGACACTGTCTGCTTCCTGCAGAAATTCACAATAAATTATAAACATGCTGCGGGGCAATGTCTGACCAATTCTGCCAATTGAGAATTCTTTAAAGCAGCCATCCTTATGAAGAGTGGCTGCCAATATAGTGTTACGTTTCTAGTAATTCAGCCCCCACCTCTATCTCTGCTTGACATTGGTTTCTATGGAGACTATCAAGACTCCAACTTGATTTCAGCAGGAAATATCACTTACCAGAATAAAAACAAATTAAACAAAATACATTGTACCTAATTGTAACTTATTATAGTATCCAAAAGATCTGCTAACGAACCATTCTCACCACCTTTGTCTCCCCACCACACTGTGCAACAAAATTCAAAAGCTTTCAGAATTTAAAGTGAATTCTACTGCTACTCATCCAAGAGACAAACCTCACTCTTCGAGCTGTCATTCTCATCTTCAGGGATCATGTGCCATTTTCTTTCCTTTGCATTTTGGGGATTAAACCAATATTGAATATGATGCAAAATCAAACAAACACTCTTCCGGTCACTCTGAATATACAACAGATTTTTTTTTTTTTTTTAAAAAGACTGTACCGAATGGCACAATCTACTTTCATTTAAATCCAGTCTCTGAAACTAGTTTGCAGTCTTATGGGACTAATGAGAAAACTAACAAAATTACAAGGCAACTCATCCAAAATGGAACAGCATGGAAAATCAAATCTAGATTTGTTTTATTCCAGTGCTCTTTTTTTATTCATTCGCAGGATGAGGGCGTCGCTGGCTAGGCAGCATTTCTTGCCCATTCCCAGTTGCCCAGAGGACAGTTAAAGTCAACCACATTGCTGTGGGTCTGGAGTCACATGCAGACCAGACTAGGCAAGGATGGCAGTTTCCTTCCCTAAAGGACTTTAGTGAACCAGATGGGTTTTTCCCAACAATCGACAATGGATTCATGGTCATCACCAAATTCTTAATTTCAGATATTTATTGAATTCAAATTCCATCATCTGCTGTGGTGGGATTCGAACTCAGGCCCCCAGAACGTTATCTGGGTCCAGGGATCAATAGTCCAGTGATAACACCACTAGGCCATTGCCACCCCGTCATTACGTCGTAATGCCCCGTATCCCATTGTCATTTTGAAGGCAGCTTGATCACATGACATTCCGACATTCTTACTGTTTGCTCTTCTCTCACAATGGGTTTGGGTTATGAGGAGAGGCTGGAACTTTTTTCACTGAGGCATAATAGAGATGAGGGGTGACCTTACAGAGGTTTATAAAAATCATGAAGGGCATAGAGAAGGTAAATAGAAAAGATCTTTTCCCTAAGGTAGGGGAGCTCAAAACTAGAGGGCATAATTTAAAGGTGAGAGGAGAAAGATTTTAAAGGGACCTGAAGGGCAACTTTTTCCACACAGAGGGTGGCTCGTGTGTGGAATAAACTGCCAGAGGAAGTGGTCGATGCAGGTACAGTTACAACATTTAAAAGGCATCTGGTTAGGTATGCGGACAGGAATGGTTTAGAGGGATATGGGCCAAATGCAAGCAAATGGGAATTGTTTGATTTGGGAAATTTGGCGAGTATGGACAAGTTGGACCGAAGGGTCTGTTTCCATGCGGTTTGATTCCACGACTATGCGATATACTTAGGCAGACTTACCAAGGATAAGCAATGATTATTCAAACCCTTCATTAACCAACCTGGAAGAATGTCAAACTATCACCAACAGGAAGAAAACATTTCATCTACCAGCCTGTTCATTCCTCCAAGTTCCAAACCAAAACTGGTTAGCTTTGATAATTCAAGGTGACCCAACCAAAACAAAGATTCTATCAATGGGAAATTTCTGCTACATTCCAGACAATCAATTCTAGTTGTTGTGATTCAAAGAGACTATTGATCATCTTTTACTGTACTAGCTACAGTCATTTCCAGCTTACAGAAAAACAAGCTCCTATATGGCTTGTGATGAAAAGAATTTCAAATAAAAGCTATTCTATGATTCCATGCTCGCCTGACAACCCACCAATCAAAACAACTTGCATTTATATAGTGTCTTTAATGTTAACCACTCAATTCTAAACTGTATTTTATTGGTTTAACTAGAGTAAATAGCTCTCCTTGTATGTTACATACCAAGTTTGCATACAAGTATAAAGACTAAATCGACTTTCAATCCAAATTTGCAGTCAACGTTCTACTTTAGAAATCAAAGTTGTGGGTTTAAGGCCTACCCTCTGATGCACCCCATAAAACAAGCCACTATTCCAACACAGAAATGCCAGCAGCGTGGGTTCAATTCCCGCATCCGGTGAAGGTTACCATAAAGGTCTCTCTTTCTCAACTTCTCTTGCCGGAGGCATTGTGACCCTCAGGTTAAAGCATCGATAGTTGTCCCTCTCTAAAGATAGAGCCCTATGATACGATACTTCGACAGAGGCACTGTCTTCTGTATGCAACTAAATTAGGGTCCCTCCCCAACGTTAACAAAAAGATAATATTTGAGCCAATCAGACAGATGACCTAGTCATTCACATCACTACTACTTGTGGGATCTTGAGGAGCAGTACAGTAAAATATGCTCTCTTTAAAAAATTAATGAGACAGTACCGAGGAATCCAGATCATCAACCAAACAGATTCCACGATCAAGCAACTAATTGCCAATTAAACCAGAGATATTCTTCATTTTGATCGCCCAAGCTCTATCTACCAAGCACTTCATATAGGGTAACTTGCAGCAGGACATCAATTCCAATCTGAACAGTACAACTGATGAGAAGTCACTGCATAGGCTCGATGCCACTCAAAATGGAGAAAAACAAGCTTTGGAGGTTAATCCAATTCAAATGATGTGAATCCAACATCAATTGGTCGAACAACATACATAAGAATAGAAAATTAAAATACTTGAATTTTAAAAGTGCAGCAGCTATGCTGCTGGTCTACCAAACATCACTTCCGTATCAACTTCATGTATTTCACCCAGGTCTAAGGTCTTTTTCCCTAAAAGCAGCTACCCAAACAAAGCCGGTATTATTAATTGCAGGTAATATGTTACTACGTAACAAAATACATGACAAAACCACAGAAATATGCTAAACCAAAAAATATAGATAACTGATGAGGGACAGAAATCAAAATGTTACTAAACATATGCATAAATGTTGAACACATCTGTTAACAACTTGAACTAGCATCACATCCTTTTTAATTCAGTTGAAATATAAAAAAAAATGCACCTGAATGAAAGTTAGACACAGCCAGCTGCTGGTTTCTTTTCTCAACATACACCCAACACACATTACCCACTTCTGTAAACAGCCTTCTACAGCTTGCCCTAAAATTAATCAAAACCGAAAGATTTGCAGATGCTGTAAATCAGGAAAAAAACAGAAGTTGCTGGAAAAGCTCAGCAGGTCTGGCAGCATTTATGAAGGAAAAAACCAGAGTTAATGCTTCAGGTCCAGTGACCTGAGTTCTAAGGAAGGGTCACCAGTCCCAAAATGTTAACTCTGACTTTTTTCTTCATGGATGCTGCCAGACCTGCTGAGCTTTTCCAGCAACTTCTG
>NC_063335.1:1317460-1317776 GCF_021869965.1 Rhincodon typus
CATCCCAGGCCCCAAGAAGACTTTCCACATCAAGCAGATGTTCACCTGCACATCTGCCAATGTGGTATACTGCATCCGCTGTACCCGGTGTGGCTTCCTCTACATCGGGGAAACCAAGCGGAGACTCGGGGACCGCTTTGCAGAACACTTACGCTCGGTTCGCAACAAACAACTGCACCTCCCAGTCGCGAACCATTTCAACTCCCCCTCCCATTCCTCAGACGACATGTCCATCCTGGGCCTCCTGCAGTGCCAGGACGATGCCACCCGAAGGTTGCAGGAACAGCAACTCATATTCCGCTTGGGAACCCTGCAG